>NC_040915.2:51205270-51506311 GCF_004126475.2 Phyllostomus discolor
CTGGCCTTCTCTAATATAATAGCAGGGGGACCAGAGGCGCTGGAGCGCCGTGCAAGAGACCGGAAGTGGCCAGTGGTGGATGGATTCCGGGAATATGAAGACACTACATTAAGCTCACACAGGTAGTTAGCTGCTGCTGGACTCCACTAGACACAATGAAGGTGGTGCTGACAGGAGGCAGGGCAGAACACCATAGGACCCCACTCAAGGTCAGAAAAGAACAATTTCCTGCTGCCGGGGGCACCTTCCCAGCAGACCCCCTCGGCTCCGATGGGCGTGAGCCTCGCCTGCTGGAGCAGACCTTCCCAACCACCAGCAGCCCTGGGGGCGGGACCACCGCCCTCCCTCCTGCAGGAGGCAAAGTGAGATTGGTGTGGGTGGAGGAGGCCCTTTCCGAGGTCCTGTGAAGTGGGGTGACGGAGACTAGGGCGTAGGGTGGCGTTCAGACTCACGCTCAGAGGATCCCACCGGTCTGCCCTCTGCTCGGCTCACTGCTTCCCGCCGCCACGTTCGAACCAGAAACGGCGGGTCCAACCTATCAGAGTGCCCGTACCTATGATTGACATCTGCATACTAGCCACGCCCCTCCCAAGTCCTTAAAGGGAGAGGCGGAGGGGCGGGCCTTGGAATTTTGAAATTGTCCGTTAAGCGGGATGCAGTGTTTGGAGAGCCTTGGTTAGTGTATAAGATCCCTGGGGAGGTTGCTAGGGCGGCGTCCCCTGCTTTCCTGGCAGCTGCGAGGAGGAAGGGAGCCAGGCCTCTGCCTGGTCTCGTTTCTCAATCTTGGCTTAAGTCTAAGTACTTGTTACTTTGGCAAATCAACTGGTTCTCTGCTACAGCTGAGGTAGCAGATGTTTTGAGTTGGAACTTCCACCTGCCTCGGTGACAGCATCTTTGGTCTAATGTCCTGCAGAGAGTAGGTACAGGTATTGAGACTGTCTGAAAGGATATTTTAAAATAAAAGGCAAGAGATGTAAACAGGCTCTTCACTAAGGAGGAAATCCAAATGACCAACAAACATGTAATAAGGTGCTCAACCTCACTGATAATCACAAAA
Organism: Phyllostomus discolor; assembly: GCF_004126475.2. Classification (NCBI taxonomy): domain Eukaryota; kingdom Metazoa; phylum Chordata; class Mammalia; order Chiroptera; family Phyllostomidae; genus Phyllostomus; species Phyllostomus discolor. The sequence goes on from NC_040915.2 coordinate 51,206,328, forward strand.
TAAGGAAAATAATGCCACAACGAGATAAAATAATATGCATACAGATTAGGGGGGATCCGACAGTTTCAAAGAAGAGGAGCTACATGCATTCATACATGGAACTGTAAATTAGTACAGCGTTGGCACTGTTTGTTAAAGTTGAAGATACGCACATTCTATGACTCACTCTCATAACTTACTCATGTAAGTCACATGAGTTACGTGACTTACTCATGTAATTAGAGAAACTCCTAATTACATACATGAGGACACATGTACAGGGATGTACAAATAGTATTGAGTGGTGTTAGGGGGGAAAAAAACCTGGAAGTTACCCATCAGCAAAAGAAAGGATAATTTCCTATTTGCACTGTTTTCAAACAGCGATGAAAATGAATAAACTACAGCTAACTACAATGACATAACGTGTCTCAGAACAATGCTGGATAAGAACTGACAAGATAATGTGTTTAGTGAGGGATGCATCTACAGGTGGTAAAACTGTATGAAAGCAAAGTGTCAGGGTGCTGCTGTGATCTGCTTCTTAAGCTGGGTGGTAATATGGAGGTTTAATACTTATTCAACTGCGTGTATTATATCCTATTTATGTGTATAAAAGTTAAAGTCCTTTCTGTACTCTCCTAATCCCTACAGATAGAACCGGAAGTGTGTCACTATACTCACACACTCACACACATGTGCACGCATCAGTACAAAAGCAAAGTTACGGACTTGCTTAATATGCTTTTTCCCCCCAACACAACTTGTTATTCATTCCTGGGACAATAACGATAGCTGTGATTTATCAAGCACCCCCTTCCTTTACCAAGCACTTTATTCCTTTGAATCTCATTGAATCACAACCCTAAGCAGGAGGAATTGTAATCCACACTTTACTCAGTGAGGTTGAGGGAGGTCGAGTGACTAATCCTGAGTCATTTAGCTTTAGGTATTGGAGCTAGGTTTGGAACTCCAAGATTAATGGACTCCAAATCCTTTGCTCTACACAAAACCTGCTTCTCAGAAGAGGTTACAGATTCTCCCAGCCTCTGCTTTTGTCACGTTGCCAGGGCTGACCCAGTCCAGAAAAATGTATAAAAATAAGAAATGTTTCTAATGACTTGAGAGGTTTTGGGAACAGCAAGGTGAGGGGAGACACAAAAAGGGTTGTAGGCAGCTCTTGCCTTGATATGAAGAATCTCAGAAAAGCTGTGAATGCAGATCTAGTCAATGCTTCCGCTGATTTCTCTAGTCCAGCAAATTGTTAGTTTCCAGGCATCACAAACAGAGGCTTTACCAGCATTGCACGGGGTGTACTGACACAAAAAGGAATTGTGAGACTTATTCATCCTAAATTAGAATGCAATGTTAACACCCTTTTGCACTGTGCTGAATCCTCAATATCCTCCTAATGGCCCAGTAGCACAGTTACTGACCTCTGCCAATCTTTGATGAAACAAGACAGGGAATAAACAAATAAAATGAAGAAAGAAACATGAACTGAAAACCACATTAACTCTACTGCTTTTCTTCCAGGGGTGGTCCCTACGCAGGAAGTGTGGAAGGAAAAGAGAGTAGGGAATAGTGACTGTGCCAATACTCAAAGGGCAAGCACAGCCAAACAGAATGAACTGTCATTAGAACTAGCCCATCAGGGGACCTTGTGTTTGTTCTTGCCCACAATGAAGCAATGATCCGTTCTCTGTTGACTGTGAATCCGTGATGATTGCTGTGGTGAGGATTCTGGAAAATCATCAGAACTAAATCATAATGAAGGACATTGTGATGTTCTTGCATTTAATCATTCATTTGTTCAAAAAATGCACTGTGCCCAGCACAGGGGATACCGAAATGAAAAGGACACCCACCTTGCCTGTTTTGGAGAAGCTGCATGTGCTGGGGAAATGGGGCGGTAAGCAAACAACGGTAAAACCCAGTGATGGCCTCCCATGGCGGTGGAGACTGCAGAGGGCTATGGCAACCAAAGCGAGGAAGGGCAGGTGGTATGCGACAGGAAATACCCGAAACTTGAAAATTAAAGAAATGTGATTGCTCTCAAAGCATTCAGCTGAGAAATGATACAAGCAGAAATAAGCCAATGCACCTTTAAGAGATAGGAGGAAGGACTGCGAGACTCAAACTAGACTTAGTGGCATATTAAGAACTGTACATTCCATCCTCCCAAAGGGCAGAACAAGAATCTGAGAAGCTAACCCCATTCTGGACATAAAGAGGCAAAGCTATTCTGGTCCCTTTGGCAAGAAAGAGTTCCTCAAGCTATTGTAACTGCAGGTAACTTCTAAATAGTAAAAATAACTACCACTAGCTGAGTACTTTCTAAGAGCAGGTCATATCCCAGGTATTACTTATTCCCAAAAATGTGTCCCCACCACCAGTACAAGAGACACTTTCAGGTCACATAGAAAAGTCATTTTTAAAATTTTACCCTGTGCTCAGGAAAACTGCAGCCAGTCCATCAAAGCAGGTATTTCACAGCTTATATCACTTGGAGTAAGACTAAAGGAGGTCTTTAAGAACAAAGTAATGAGTGAATAAATAAAATGATAAGTAAACACTAGTATAAATGGCACATAAATATAGCTTTGTGAAGATCTTGAAATTTGGGAAACTCGCATCATTTAACCTCTTTGAGTCTAAATTTATGCCTAGTTGTTGTGACAATAAGAGCTAAGAGATGTGAAATACCTTGTGAAATCTGAAGCCAACAACCCACAGCATGGGAGAAAACATTTGTATATCAAGTGTCTGATAAGGGTCTAGTATCCAAAATGTACAGAGAATTTTTCCTCAACAGTAAAAAGACAAATAACCCAACTTTAAAATATGCAAAAGATTCAAATAGACATTTCTTCAAAGAAGATATGCAAATGGCAAAAAAAAAAAAGCACATTAAAAGATGCTCCGCCCTGGCTGGCGTAGCTCAGTGGATTGAGCACGGGCTGCGAACCAAAGTGTCGCAGGTTCAATTCCCAGTCAGGGCACATGCCTGGGTTGCAGGCCATGGCCCCCAGCAACCGCACATTGATGTTTCTCTCTCTCTCTTTCTCCCTCCCTTCCCTCTCTAAAAATAAATAGATAAAAATATCTTTAAAAAAAAGATGCTCCACATCATGAGTCATTAGGAAAGAGTAAATCAAAACTACAATGGGCTAACACCCTATACTCACTAGGACGGCTCCAATCAACAAAAACAGACAATGCCAAGTGTCGGTGCGGACGTGGAAAAAATTGAACTTTCCTACATTGCTGGTGAGAATGTAAAATGATGGAGTCACTTTGGAAAACAGTTTGGCAGCTCCTCAAAAAGTTCAACACAGAACCTATGACCCGACAACTTCACCTGTCTATTCATGTAGCCAAAAGAAATGAAAGCACACTCATACATTTTCCAGGTTTAAAGATCATGAAAATTTCAACTGATTGTTACAACTTCCATTCTGACACCTACTGGTGTCAATGTTTTGCCCAAGTTTGAATGAATCATTTCTCATCTGTTTTTTTTTCTCCTTCTTTGACCCTAAACAAAGCTTCTAACAAGGAAAGATGAAATTTCAAAACTCAAATGGCAATTAGCCTTCCTGCCATTTGATTCTAGATAATTACTCTACCATGCTTGGGCATACCAGTCAATTACGTTTCATCAAAAATGTTATAAGCTTTAAAACACACCTCTAAACCTTCTGCCCACCGATTTCAGAAGTGTTTTATAATCTCCAGTCCGTGTAAAATACAAGAAATTCAGGCACCTGACTCACTTCAAATGTCCTCTAAGGACAACGAGCAAAAATGCCAACAAATCCCTACAGTGTTCAAGAAAAGGAAACACGGGCCCCAGACAGGAAGACAATGCCTGCAATCAATACATCTGACAAAGGGCTGTTCCCCAAAATATACAAAGAACTCTGAGAAGTCAAGGATAAGGAAACAGACAACCCAATTTAAAAAGCGAGCCAAAGACCTTCACAGACACCTCCCTAAAGAAGACAGACAGATGGCAAATAAGCACGTGAAAAGGTGTTCCACATCACCTGTCATCAGGGAAGTGCAAGTTAAAACAACAGTGAGATACAACCAGACGCCTATCGCGATGACCAAAACCAGGAACGCTGGTGTCGCTGAGTGCTGCGGAACATGCAGGGTAACAGGAAGTCGTGCTCACTGCTGGTGGGAATGCAATGTAGTACAGCCACTGTGGAAGACAGCCGGCGGTTTCTTACAAAACTGAACGTACACTTTCCCTACAGTCCAGCAATCATATTCCTTGATATTTAAGGAGCTGAAAACCAAAGTCCACACAACAACCTGCCTAGGCCCACCCACACTCTGGCTGCCTAAGGACAAGGATCACACCCATCTTGCTCCCGGCAAAAATCTTCAGCATCTTGCAGTGTCTGGACATAGGTGGGCCCTCGGTGAATTGGTATTCTCTGAATTTATGTGTTCATAAATGAACACGTGCACCCATGCGTTCAGTCAAGTCCTAGACCTAAAGTTCAAGTGAAAAGCCACCCTGATTTAAGTTTTACCTTTTAAATTTTTGTCCCTTTTGCCATGTACGGTCACATGTTCACAGGTTCTGAGGATTAGGACATGGACATCTTTGGCGGGCCACTCCCGAGCCTCCCACAACCAGCAACATGGAAGGAGAAGGAGTACAGGCAAGAATAGTAGGATATAAGGTCAAAGAGGCTTTTTTTAATGACTAAAAGCTTATTCATTAAAAGAAAGGATAATCCTTGCAATGGCATTCTTCAAAACTAACTGGGTTGACCTTTCTCCACAATAAATATTGGTTTGCACTTCTCTACTCTTTCTGCCATCAAACAGCCTTCGGGATATTCTCTTTATTTCTCAACCTCTAATAAAATTAAAACACTTGGAGAGACTGCAGAATAAATCATTTCGGCTTTCCATACGTGGGTGTTGCTAGAGGTTGTCCAAGCCCCAGAAGCAAACCTCGCTGAGAGGACTCTGGGAGGAAAGGAAACACAAAACACGGGTGTGGGTAAAAAGATGTATTCTGCCCTGGCTGGCGTAGCTCAGTGGATTGAGCGCGGGCTGGGAACCAAAGTGTCCCAGGTTCGATTCCCAGCCAGGGTACATTCCTGGGTTGCAGGCCATAATCCCCAGCAACCGCACATGGATGTTTCTCTCTCTCTCTCTCTCCCTCTCTCTCTCTCTCTCTCTTTCTCTCTCTCTCCCCCTTCCTTCCCTCCCTAAAAATAAATAAAAATTAAAATTAAAAATTAAAAAAAAAAAGATGTATTCTGTTGTTCATTCGCATCACGTGGCAGGAAAACCCAAGACATCTATTTTGGGGGCCTGTGTATATTTGGAAAGACACTTTCCAGCCTGACATAGCTCTTTTTTTCATTTATTTTTCAACTGTGGTAAAGAATTACACCTAAAATAAGACTTAGCATCTTCACCATTAACCATTTTTAAGTGTACAGTTCAGGGCATTAAGTATATTCATGTTCTTGTACAACTATCAACACCATTCCATCTCCAGAACTCTTTTCTTTTTTTTTAAGATTTTATTTATTTATTTTTAAAGAGGGAAGGAAGGGAGAAAGAGAGAGAGAGAGAAACATCAATGTGTGGTTGCTGGGGGCCATTGCCTGCAACCCAGGCATGTGCCCTGACTGGGAATCGAACCCGCAATTCTTTGGTTCGCAGCCCGTGCTCAATCCACTGAGCTACGCCAGCCAGGGCTTCCAGAGCTCTTTTCAAGCTAAAACTGTGAACAGATTACATGATAACTCCTCATTCCTCCAAGCCCCTGGTAACCTCTATTCTTTTCATTTTTAAAAATTCTTTCTACCTCTATGAATTTGTCTATTCTAGGTACCTCATATAAGTGGAATCGTATCATATTTATCCTTTTGTGTCTGGTTATTTCACTTAGAATAGTGTTTTCAAGATTCATCCACATTGTAGCATGTATCAGAATTTCATTCCTTTTTGTGACTTAGTAATACTACGTTGTAGAGATGGACCACATTTTGCTTATCTATTCAACTGTTGATGAATTCTTGGGCTGCTTCCACCTTTTGGCTATTATGAATAATGCTTCTATAAACATTGGCATACAAGTATCCGTCTGAGTCCCTGCTTTCAATTCTTTTGTGTATATACATAGAAGTGAAATTGCTGGATGATAAAATGCTACATTTAGTCTTTTGAAGAACTGCCAAACTGTTTTTCACAGCAGCTACGCCATTTTACATCCCCACCAGCAATGCATCAGGGCTCCGATTTCTCCACACCTTCACCAACACTTGTTACTCTCCGTGCTTTTTCAAGAAGTATTATCGCCGCCATGCTAATGGGTATGAAATAGTATCTCATTGTAACTACTTCTTTTCACTTTCCTTGGTGAGCAGTAGAAATATTTCATATGAAATGCTGGCATTTCTCCACTCCACAGTCTAATTAACACCCATATTTCACTTCCAACAGCCTTCAGGTACCCGCCTTCAAATTACTTCCATCGGGGACTTCCTTATTTCAAGCACCTCCAGGCACCATTGATTCCTCTGCGTTTTGCCTCACCGAAGCAGAAGCGCTATCTAGTGGCCCAATAGGATAACTGCAGGTGCAGCCTCCACTTTCCTGCCTATCCTAACGGAGTCCTTGGTTATATTATTTTTACCTGTTGGTGTCCAACTGGTAGTGCCACGAAAGGCAAAATCCAAGTCCAGTTCAGAAAGGGATGCTTTTACAAAAATTACATAGCTAGGGTTTCACTCCGAATAACAAAGCCTTCTCCAGTGTCCTCTTAATTGCACCCTTTCCTGAAATAAGAATAATACAGGTGCAGCTGACATTTTAAACGCAATTGGTTTGTTGCATGATCTGTCAAAAAAAATTTTTTAATTATTTTCTTTCAGTCTCTTCCTTCAATCACTGCCTATGGACTCTCCCCTTTACTACCCTTTAAGAACATCCCTAGCAAAGCCCATTGCTTTCAGGTTTCTCCAAGTTTTCACAAGGTCCGGTACTGTGCTTTCTGACTCTTCACCTCTTCCTATCCCAGAACAGGCCAGGCTTTGGGGTGGGGAGCGGAGTGATCTGTTCTTTCACGCCGTCCCTTCTCCCCCTCCGTCCTTTAAAACTCCTCTGATGTTTGGGGCAGAGACCGGAAGTTAGGAGGAAGGGCCCCACCCTACACAGCTTTCTGACATAGGAAACGGACCCCTGCTTGGACTTTTCCAGCCACCCCCCTAGCTCAATTCCAAGGTGTCTGCTTATTTCATTCATGCCCCAACCAACATCAATTGGAGTTCAAGCTTCTACATCTTGCCCCCTCTTTGCCTCTCTGCCTGAGCACCCCAGCTGTCTCCCTCCCATTTTTCTTCCTTTCCTCAGAGATCGCAAGAATAAGAAAAAGGAATAAGTATCGTTCTTAAGGAAAGGAAATAATGTTACCATTGGTTAGGGACTGTAAATCTAAAAAATTCAAGAGGTTCAACTAAGAAGTTTTTAGAACCAACAAGAATTCCAAAACGTAGCCCAATATAAGATGAAAGTATAAAAATATCTGTAACTTTCCATCATTGCAGCAACAACCATTGAGTTCATGTTAAAGAAGAAAAGATTCCATTAGTAAGAACAGAATATCAGGTTCCTAGAGACAAACTCAACAGGAAAGGAGCAGAGGCCACCTAAAGAAAACTGTAAAGCTGGGCTCCAGACATAAAAGCAAGACTTGAGTAGAAAGTGGAAAAGCATGGCTCCCTAAACAGGAAGCACCCACATTGCAAGAATCCCTTTTCTTCCCAAATACACGTAACAATCAAAAGCAAGCTAAACAAACTGTGGCGCACCCACACAATGGCATTCGACTCAGCAATAACAACAATGAACCGTTGAGACACGCAAGGACATGGACAAATCTCAAGACCACTACGCTGAATGGGAGAAGCCAGTCACAAAGAAGTATATACTATATGATGGCATTTATTTATTTTTATTTATTAAGGTTACAATTTCTTTACTAAAATTACCCTTTATGTCTAATGAATATGCAGCAAAAATATGAATAGACAAACTATCAGTGAAAAATCTACTAGAATTATTTGTTTTAACACTATGTCTGAATGTATCAGGAAACTCTATATGCCTATGGCTGGACTGGTAGCTGCTCCTCCATCTTGACCCAAAGTCTATGATTGCAATCTTATAAAATTCTAGAAAGGGGAAAAAGTGAAAGGAGGTAGGGCTGGGGGTGGAGATGAGGATTAACTGCACAAGGGCATGAGGATCTTTTGGAGGCTGATGAGAATGTTCTATATCTTGGCTGCACTGATTGTTATACAGTACATGCATTTGTCAAAAACAGATCTAAATGCATCCCTACAATGGTGTGTTTATTGTATGCAAATTATACCCTAATAAAGTTGAAAAAAATGAAATGCAATTCCAATGGAAATGCAATTCAAGAAAACCCCCAACATTCGGCTTGGGGGGAGAAATGTGGCAGAAACTTACGAAACTGAAAATAAAATTCTTTAGGAAGAATAAACACATGATACCAGCCGAGAAAAGAGGGTGTAAGCTCAGAGGGCCCATTCACCAGTCTGACGCCCAATAATAGATGGCCACCCTAGTCTCCCTGGGAACAAGATAGCGCCAGTTCTCCTTTCTGGCAGGCACCCTCCAATCCGCCATCCACCTCTAAGAAACTTCCCCCCCCATGGGAAGGGGAAGGAACAATGCTGCTAGTCCAGCCCGGCTCTGGAGTCAAGGGCTAGAGTGAGGCCATAGGTAGCAACAGAATTTGGTTCCTTCTTAAAGAAAAGAGGGACCCAACTATTTTCTCCTCTCTTTGGAACATGGGGTTTAAGAAGATTTCTTTTTTGTTCTCAGCTTTGAGTCCTGGCTGCCTCCTTCAGAGCCATCCCATTACAAAAGGCAAGCTAAGAGGTTCAGGTTCCTTTAGGATGCTCTTTTCTCATGGAGACTTCCAAGACTATACTATTTCATGGCACAAAAACAAGAGCTATCTGTGCACACCATGCTGGAAAGACGCGAGTCCCGGGCTGAACTGATTTTGTGAACTCCCACGGTGTGCTGTGATTTAGGATGAAACGCTGGAAATGGGAGAACAATGGATTGATGCTGCAACACACGTTGTGTTTACTGCAGATGAAAGCAAGCCGGCGCCTTAATGCGACCAGTTGTTCTGGCCTCAGAGATTCTCCACAACCGCTAAGACATTTCTCTTTCATTTGCTGTGCTTAATGGTATATTTTTAGAATTGAAATTTCTTGCTCGGGGATAATGGGGTTTGAAGACGCTCACTCCTCTGAGCTAGTTTTCTCTCCGCTCCACGGGAGCGGGGTCTAAAAGGCAGACTCAGAAAAGGAAGGCTCGGTGCCTTCAGGAATGCAATTCCCAGCTCGCTCTGCCTTGCCAAGGAAAAACCGTTTGCAGCACTCGCAAAAAAGGTAGCATGGCCAAGATCCTCGGCCCGTTTTTCACTCTGTGTAGCTAAGATTCTTCCAGGAACAAGAAATCATTACAATTGGAGATTTATTGGAAATATGCGTGGCAGCCAATCAATGAGAGAAATTGAGGCCTAGCTCCCCGTGGGAATTGGTGCCCACGGCCTTGTTTTCGGAGTCACTAAGGCGTCTCTCTGTTTCCTACTTGTCAGTAAAATAAGAACATCCTTGTCAAGGTGCTCCTGAGCGCCTGCCGCAGAGTACACGGAGTGTGTCACTCAGGTCTGTCCGTGTTAGTTATCCAGAATGCGGTGTAAAAATATAGCCACAAACTAAGCAACATTAAAAAAAAAATGCACACAGGGTGGGGCCAAAGCAGGATACAGTTGTTCATGCGGCAAATAATACAGTAAATGATAATACAAGAATAAACTGTTTTTTCACATACTCACACCTGCAAAGCTGCTTTTGCCCCACCCTGTGTGTAGTGCCCCAGTTCCTAGGGGTTGGGAATCCAGGCGTGGCCGTGCCGGAGTCTCTGCAAAGCTGCCATCAAGGTTTCAGCCAGGGCTGCCGTCTCACACCAAGTTTGACTGGGGAAGGATCTACTTTTTTAAACAATTGTTTTAATTGCAGCTTACTTTCAATGCTATTTTGTATGGCTTTCAGGTGTGCAGCCCAGTGGTTAGACAACCATGTACTTTTCATAGTGTCCCCTTCAATATTTCCAGCACCCACTAGGTACCATAGAGAGTTATCACAATGTTATCGATGATATTCCCAATGCTGTGTTTCTAAAGTTATCTTTATTGTGTTTTTTCCATTACTGTTTAGTCCTCTAATACCCCCTCCTCCCTACACTGTACTTTACGTCCTCATGATGATTCTGTAACTAACAAATTGTACTTATTTTTTTAAAGATTTTAGTTATTTATTTTTAGAGAGGGAAGGGAGGGAGAAAGAGAAACATCAATGTGCAGTTGCTGGGGGTCATGGCCTGCAACCCAGGCATGTGCCCTGACTGGGAATTGAACCTGCGACACCTTGGTTCGCAGCCCGCGCTCAATCCACTGAGCTATGCCAGCCAGGGCTCACAAATTGTACTTCTTAATTCCTTCATTTCTTTCACCTGGTCCCCCAAATTCCCTCCCCTCTGGCAACCACTGGTATGCTCTCTGTGTCTATGAGTCTGTTTCAGTTTTGTTTATTCATTTGTTTTATTCTCTAGATTCCACATGTAATTGAAACCAGGAAGGATCTCCTTTTAAGCTCCTGTGGTTGCTGGCAGCACTCAGTTCCTTAGAAGCTGTGGCTGCAGTTTCTGGCTGGCTGTCAGTGGAGACCACCCTCAGTGACTTGGCTTGTGGGCCCGTCCGTAGAAAATCTCACAGGACAGCTGCTTGCTTCCTCAAAGCCAGCAAGGGAGACAGTCTTGCACAAAGACAGATGTTAAAGCTATGTAATGTCATTGCCGCCCATTACTTTTGCCGTGTTTTCTCGGTTAGAAGCACGTCACAGGACCCACCCATATTCAAGGGGAGAGGATCACACGAACTAGTTCATGAACACCAGGAGGTGGAGATCACAGGAGTCACCTGAGAGCCTGCCCTCCACATTGTCCACACCGGTTGCCAACATCACCTTGGTTTAAATGACAATGACTTGGTTTAAATGGGGATGACTCCATCCCCGTGACTGACAGATGGACCATCCTCTTTGAGGAATCCTTCGATTCAAGAATAACTTTCTCCACACAATTGAGGGCAATCTTGGGTGATTCTCTAATCTTCCTCCCTTCTCCTTCTTTCTCTTTCTCCTGCCTTCCTCTCCTCCAAATACTGAGAATCCACACCGTTACTCCACTGGGCACATCTGCCTGAGTGCACTGCTTGGGTACCCCCAATCTCTGGGGCCCACCTGTCTCCGAGTACGTGAATGTCTCCACCATCACCACTATCACAGGTACTTTCATTCCTCCCATTCATTCCCAGCAGGAAGTATTATGGTACCTCTCAACTTCACCCTCTTAACTGCTCCCAGTAATGGATACCTCCTGCCACTGGCACCCACCAAACAAGTCTAGAGGGGGGGATGCCTAGGTTTGCCACAAAGACACAAGAACTTGGGGTCCCCTGCCTCTGTCAGTGTATTCTGTAGCTTCTAACCCCCAGCCTTGAGCACCTTCCTTCTTTTAGCCTTCTAAAGTTTCTGGCCTTCTAGTTTCTGCCTAGATTGGCACACAGCCTGGCCTGGGTCCCCAGCTGCAGCTGCAAACAGTAGATGCTCCATCTAATACTTGCCACCTGCTTCCACCTGCTGCCTGAGCTCCCTGGCTGTGGACCACTTCCAAGACTCCAGCTCCCTAGCACAGCGCTGACGGCTAATGTCACCCTATTCTGCTGAGCCAGGTCACTCACATCCAGGCCTAAGCTGTCACTCTGTATCCTCCATCTTGCAAAAGTTCTTTCTGTTGGCCTAATGTCTGCACCCAGAAGGGATAATGGGAGTCAATAAAGAATAATGGGTTAAAAAAGCACAAAATTGGATGTCCTATGTAAAGAAAGCAGTGTGAATTGTGCCCCCTGCAGGAAAATTGCAGCGTTGTCACCTGTGTGAATGATTTCTCCATCCTTTCGACAGGGGGATGTGACAGGGGACTCTTACAAGCAGTGTGACTCTGAACAGGTCAGTTAACTTCCTGGTGCCTCAGTTTCTTGGCTATAAAATAGAGCAAATGTATAGTACCTTCCTCACAGGACTGCTGTAAGAAGAAAATAAAATACTATGTAAAGATACCACAGTTCTGGCACATTAAAAGTGCCCTGTGTGTTGTCAGTACTTACTATTTTCCAAGTATAAACACAGTGGCCAACCCTTCTTTAATCTAAGTCAAAGCTGCAATGGACATGCTATCTTTCTACCTATTGGTGGAACCAGCAAGCCAGACTTTTGGGTCCTATTAGTACATGGACTGGAGCTTTTTTTTTTTTGGCCAAAGTTATGCTTGGCTACGTTTGGGTCCTGCACATTTTGACCAGGTCCCAGTACAAAAACAGCACTTCTCAAAGCAGTGCATATGAAAAAAAAAATCTATGGACATATTTGTCCCCCTCCCCCCCAAAAAAAAAGAAAAATAATTTTTTAAAAAGAATTTACAATTTTTTTAAAAGAGAAAAAAAGAAGAAGAAACCAAAATGAAAGGAACAAAAAAAAAAAAGAAAAAAAGTAAGCAGTGCTTATGAATCACTGAGGAATGTTGTTAAAAATGCAGATTCTGAGTCAGCAGGTCTGGTCTGGGGCCTAAGGCTTCTCTGAATTGCTCCTGGGCAACGCTGATGCTGCTGGTCCGTGGACACACTTTGAACAGCAAGGTTTTACTGAGGTATGATCATGAATCATAAAATCCACCCATCCTAACGAATGGTTCAATACTTTTTGGTGAGTCGATCAAGTTTGCAACCATCACTATAACCCAGTTTTGGAACATTTTCATCACCCCAATAAGATATTTTGTGCTGTTTTCAATTAATACCCATTCCCACCCTAGGCCCCAGATAACCATTAATCTACTTTCTATCTTAATAATTTGCCTTTTCTGGGCATTTCATACAAACAAAATGATATAATATGTGGTCTTTTGTGTCTGGCTTCTTTCAATGGGCATAATGTTTTGGGGGGGGGGGTTCATCCACACTATAGCATGTCATTACTTCATTCCTTTTTATTACTGAATAGTGAGGCTAGACCACGTTTTGTTTATCCATTCACCGGTTGATTCATTTCTGGCCATTTCCACATTTTGGCTATTACGAATAATGCTGCTACGAGCATCCACAGGCAAGTCTTTGTGTGGAGGTGTGTTTCCATTTCTCTTGGGTAAATACCTAGGGGTGGGGCTGCGGGGGAGCAGAAAGGTTTCACACAGCACGATAAATGTAGACACAGGGCTTTGTTGAAACAAAAAAACAGGACTTTGTTGTTATTTATGACCATTCTAATGCCCAATTCTAATCCCAATTCTAATGGGATGTGGTTATGACTCCTGTTCTATCTGCCAACTCAGTTTCCATTAAATCAGGGTTTTTCAACCTCAGCATTATTGATCTTTCAGACCACATAATTCTTTGCTCTGTGTGTAGGGGTGGGTAGGAGCTGGGGGCATGTCCTGTGCGCTGTAGGATGCTGAGCAGCACCTTTGGCCTCCACTCACTAGATGTCGCTAGCATGCCCCCCACCCCCCTACCCCAACTGTCCTAACTCAGTTGGCTTCAGACACTGTCCACAGGCCTCTGGGGCCAAGATCGCTCCTGCATGAGAATCACTATATTGGAGATCACTTAGTAAATGCAAGTGTTTCTAAGCCTGCTAATGACCCCGGGAGTATTTAGTGGTTGAGCACACGGCCAGTTCTTTCTTCCACACTTAGAGGAAGGGTGCAGATCCTACCCTGGAGCATTCAGCACTGACATCCTACATGTTGCTCTATTTAATTTGCCTCTAAATCAGCCATTCTCTTGTGGTTCGGTGTGCACGCGTTTGTTCTCAGACTGGGCCAAGAGAAGAAGCAGAAGATTGCAGTTGGCGCAGGCTGTAGTCTGCATCTATTTAACTCAAATCAGTCTGTCCTGGTGGAATTTATTCCAGAAGTATGAGTTTAAGACAAGATGTAATAGGTACTCAGAGTATTTATACAGCTCGGCTTGCTTGGATGTGTGCTGTTTTTTGACTGCCAGGTAAATATTTATCTCTTCCAAAGAGCGCCCTGACTATGGGCAGTTAGTAGAGCAGAAATTCCAGGATGCGGTCCTTGCGCTGCGGAAGCCGAAAGGGGTGCCCCGGAGTGCCCTCCTGGCAGATGATCCCTCCTGGCAGATGCCTCCCGTCCAGCGCCAGGGGGTGGGCATGTGTTTCAGTCATCTATTGCTGTGCAACAAACAATCCCAAACTTAGAAGCTTAAAACAACAGTGATTTACAATTGCATGTGATTCTGAGGGTCAACCCTATGAACAGACCTACTGGTCTTTCCCGGGCTTGTCCACATGGCTGCCTTCAGCTGGGTGGGGCTGGGCTGGATGATCCAAGATGCTCTCGCTCAGTATTTGGCAGTGGCTTCTGACCGTCATCAGGGGACCCTCAGTTCTCTTGCATGTGACCACTCATCTCCCAGGAGGCTAGCCCTACAACATGGGGTGGCTTGGGGGAGTCAGGAGGGTGAGAGCAGAAGCCGCAAGTCTGCTTAAGACCTGGGCTCTGGAGCTCACACAACATCCTACCCACCATATTCTATTGGTCAAGGCAAGTCATAAGGCCAACTCCAGTTCAAGGGGGTGAGAAATTAGACTCCACCTCGTGAAGGGAGGAGCAGCAACATCACATGGCAAAGGGGAGGAAGAGGAAAGTGTGATTCATTGAGAATCATTGTTATAATGATTTAGCACAACAAGCGACCCAGGCCGCTCCTGTTTGATACTCTCTCCTGCGACTCCAGATATATGTATATGTTTACATAAGTACATGTGTGTGTATGTGAGTATTGGCTGGGATTGGCCAGGGTCAATTTCTGTCACAATCAAAAAAATCCTCATGATACATGTACTGGATCTATTGAGTTAAAGATCTTCCCCAAATTTTGGCATATAAGGCCATCCATTTACTTTTTTGCACGAGTTGTAGGGGCAGACGCCAAGTCCCTGAGAACGGTCTTGTCCCCACTGCCAACTCCAGTGGCCCCCTCTGTCTATATCTGTACTACGTGGTCCCAGCTCCTTGGACGTACTTGCGGGACTGGGCGTAGAAACTATTGCTCCTGGGCCCGCTCACTTTATTTCCCCTGACACTTGCAATCAGGATATGGGGCTTCCTCAGGCTCTACTAATATCTGAATGGAGTTGTGCAAACTCAAGGACTGAGGATGGTCACCTTCCACCCCACTCAGGAAAAAAAAAGTAGGGGAAGTTCATGTGCAGGAAGGAAGAAGCAAAGATGCAAGAGGAGAGGGGTGGGAGACCATGCGGGTTCTGGAAAGGGGAGCCAGAGACGTGTCTCCGGAGAGCTTTCTGGGCCTTGGTTCTTCTCTGCTGGCCACGGATTGGTTTGGGAGTCATCCAACGGCCGGATTCAGGTCCACGAGAGAGAGAGAGAGTAATTTCCAGGTCTCTTGTCGGAGATATCAGAAGATCTATTCTTCCTTCCTTTGGATGGTTCAGCCTGAAGATGTGAGATGTCCTAAAAATAGCAGAATCTGGAGCAGCCATAGGACCACTCGGTAAACTCTGAAGAAGTAAGAATGGAGAGGCGGAAAGAAAGCACATGCTTGGGTGACATTCTGCAAGCAGCTACATCAAGCCTCACCCGAGGGGGGAGTGCCCACAGATTTTCAGTGATGTGAGCAAAGAGATAATAAGTCCTCTGCATTGTTTAAGGAATCTGGAGTTAGGCTGCAACCAAAAACATCCTCACTGACAGCTATCTCTTTAAGCAGAGCTTACTCCTTTTTTAGGGGTGCCTGGAAGGGGGACCTTCAGGCCATTGAGAAGGTCCTAACTCCCAAAGCAACTTCTACAGGCTCTCTCGGCACTTAAGGGGTGTTTACAGATCCTCCTTGAGCTCCTTCGGTTATAGAAATCGTGTGTCTGAGTCCTCCAAAAGAACCTATTAGCTGTCCTACTCGAGCAAAAACTCAATACATTTGCTGATGGACTAGACATTTTCATTTTTAGTTATCGAAAATCCTTCCTACAGTTAGCTCTCTAAATTTGAAAAAGCAGGCACGATCAAACAGAGTAGGTATCTTGGGGCTCCTTCTGGGCTCTTACAGCCCCCCTAAAGCTCAGAAACTCATTTATCTTACCTCTCTGGCCACTGACACACTCAGCTCTCAGCTGCAGCGCAATACTGACCCGAGGGCTCAGCCTTCAGGATTTAGAAATGATTCGGAACTTTCCAAAAGTGACTAGCAGACAGCAGAGCCTGTGAGGGCTGATCAGATAATTCGCTGGATTCTTTTCCCGTCACTAGCTTATGCAAAGGGAGTACGAGCTCCGTGTTATGGATAAGGCAAATTGAGGCCCAGGGTGGTGCCCGACTCAGCGATGGAGTGACAAGACCAGCACCAGCGAGAGCACTCCCATCTGATGCTGTGCCGAGTTCTTAAATCACCTTTGTGAGTCCCATATTATCCACCTGCCTACACACCTAAAAATAGGACTAGAGGCTCCTGAGGGGCCAGAAGGAACAGCCCCAAAAAAAAAGGCCAGGAGCATTTTAAAATTAGGAATCTAGTTTAAATGATCAGGATATGCTTCACAGCGACCCAGTGCAGGGACCTCATTAGTGACTGACTTCAAGAGTTAGGAGAATTGCCCAGAAGTGAATACAGGTCCTTCTACAGTTCCACAGGTAGAATCAAACACTATGAATAAGTATGCAAATGAGCAGGTGCCCATATGCCCGGGGTCTAAAGAAAATAAATCATGAAGTTATTGTAGCCCTGGCAGGGTAGCTCGTTTGGTTAGAGCATTGTCCCAGGATGCCGAGGTTGCAGGTTCAACCCCCAGTCAGGGCACATTCAAGGACCAACCGATGAATGCATAAATGGGTGGAACAACAAATCAATGTTTCTCACTCTCTTAAAAAAAATCAGTATATAAAAGAAGAAGCTATCTTAAGATAACTTTCAATAAATGTTTTTTCCCTTTATTAGCATTCAGTTCAGTTTAGCTCGACAAGTTTGTTGAGCGCCTACTGCATGCTCAGCACTGGGCCCTTCATTCCCATTCGTATGACAGTCAGCTGTCATTGCATTAGTTTCTCAAGGCTGTCACAACAAGGTACCGTGAACTGAGTGAGCAGTTCCATGAACCTCGTAGTTTAAACGAAAGGAGTTTATTCTGTCCGAGTTCTGCAGGCCAGAAGTCCCACATGGAGGCGTCTTCAGAGCCACATTTCCTCGGAAGCCTCCAGGAGAGAATTCGTTCTTGCCTCTTCCAGCTTCTGGTGGCTCTAGGTGCTTCTTGGCTTGTGGCTGCATTGCTCCAGTCTCAGCTCTGTCTGCATGTGGCCTTCCTCTGTGTGTGGGGGGGGGGGGGGGGGCGGGGAGAGGGGGTGTCCTCTCTATGTCCACTCCTTGTCTTGTAAAGATACCAGCCATTGCATTTGGGGCCCACCCATAATCCAGGATAATTTCACCTTGAGATCCTTCACTAATTACATCCGCAAACAAGGTCGAATTCTGAAGTTCCAGGTAGACATGAATGTGCGGGTTGCAGGGGAACCCACTGTATTCAACCCACTATACATGCTGTCTCATTCACAAAAGCACGAGCGAGTGATGCCAATCTCACCAAAGCTTTCGAAAGGGAAGAGGAGGAGGTTTAGCTTACTCAGCCCCCCTCGGACACCTTGTCCTCCCTCGGCTGCAGATGGGGCTCCTGGAGAGCAGACTCTGAGGTGGAGATTTGCATGAAGGGTGTTTATCAAAGAGTGCCCTTGGGACTCCAGCCCTTGGGGAGGCAGTGGGGGGGAAGAACGCAGGGCTGGGAAAAGTTGAGCTGTGATGCAGCCACACCAAAGGCTGAGCCCCACGAAGAGCTCTCGAGCTGGGATGCCCTTCAGAGCCTTATTTCCCCCATCAATTATCAGATGTGAGCTTCCCAGGAAAGGGGCGTGACCTCAGGAGAAATGGCCCTCCTTAGGAAAAGCGGTCCCCAAGGGAGGTTGACAGCTGGGGGCTGCCTGTCAGCAGTACTCCCAGCAGCCAGGGGAGTAAGTCCTTTATCCTCAAAGATGATTTGGGCCGTAATGACCGTGTCTACCGCACCTCCTTAGTCACCTCTTTCCACTGCTGCCCTCGGCTGGGGCTCCCTTTTTCTCTTGCTTTCTCACAGTGCCGAGGGCCCTTGACATTCCCCTCCACCCCGCACCAAAGCTGCTTTCTTTCTTCAAACTTGCAGGTGCAGCCCCATCTGCAAAGAAGAGGTCTGAGAGGGCCTCTAACGTTGCCTCCTTAGAAGGGACTGAAGGGAGTAATGAAGGGCAACCGAAATGTTGGTTCATGTGGGTGATCGCCTAACGGAACGAGTGCTGGTTTTAAGTGAAAACACACAGGTTTAGGGGCTGGCTCCACCAATCACTGTGTGACCCCGAGCGAATCACTAGTCTGTAAGACTAGAGGGCAAAGACCATGCCTGTTTTGGTTTGGTTTTGGCTTTGGTTCTTTCTCAATTACAGTTGACACTCAATATTATATTACATTAGTTTCAAGTATCCAGCATAGTGGTTAGACATTTATATAGCTTACAAAGCAATCCCCCCGATAAGCCCAGTACCCACCTGGCACTATGCATAGTTGTTACAATATCACTGGCTACACTGCCTATGCTCCACTTTATCCCTGTGACTGTTTTGTAACTGCTGATTTGTATTTCTTAATCCCTTCACCTTTTTCACCCAGACTCCCAGCCCTCTAGGTCTCTCAGTCTGCTTCTGGTTGTTGTTTTTTTTATATATATATTTTATATATTGATTTAAGAGAGAGAGACTGATTTGATGTTCAACTAATATATGTATTCTGCCCTGACTGGGGACCAAACTCGCAACCATGGCATATCGGGACGATGCTCTAACCAACTGAGCTGAGCTACCCAGCCAGCACTGATGTTATCTTATTAAGAGCAGGGATCTTGGCCCTGACCATATGGCTCAGTTGGTTGGTCATTGTCCCACAGAGCCAAAGGTTGCTGGTTTGAATCCTGGTTGGGACATGTGCCTGGTTTTCGGTTTCAGTCCCTGGTTGGGGTGCACAGGAGAGGCAGCCAATGGATGTTTCTTTCTCCCTCTCTTCCCCTCCCTCTAAAAATACATTTTAAACAACTTCAGAGCGAGGACCTTGGATGTCTCCTTCACCACTGGAACCCAGACTCCCAGATCAGTGCCCGAAGCACAAGTCAGCATCCCGCAAACGTCTGGTGAGTGAAGGACTGGAGAGCTCTGCCTCCCTCTCCAGATACGGGCACACTGCTCCGTGAAGAGGGAATATTGTCTCCATAAACTTGAGATGACAATGAATTTCTGCAGGAGACACATTTTTCACGTTAAGTAAATGGATCCAGAAATTAAGTGCATCTGGCAGCCATGTGTCAAGGAAGTGCTATTTTTAACAAAGGGCTCACAGGGTCACCGGTCCAGCTGATCCACTTCACAGCCTCACCACAGATGCCCAGCAAACACACTGTACTCGTGGCCAAATTGGGTTTTGCACATTGCTACGCTAGAGCTAATACACAATGTCCTAACAGTTGTGTGTAGACGTAGCTTCACGAGCAAAATAACGTTTAACGCAGCAAGCTTTAGAAATTTCTAATTTCAGAAGAATTGTAAGCTCATGGAAAATTTGGAAAATAGAGAAAAGCAAAAAGCAAAAAAGCAAACTCTAATCTTCCAAAGAGTGAAACATTTTGATGGATGGACTTTCCAGTCTTCTCTACGAATGTTTGAAAAACAAGCCAATTATCAACTGTCTGGGAGTCGAATTTTTCCCTTTGTAGCACATGATACCTTGTGAACTGCTTAGAATAGCATAGTATGTGTGAGCGTGTGGTGTGTCTGCATGTGTGAGGCCGATCCGGAAATATCTGACAATTAAAATGCCTATCTCCTTTGACTTATCAGTTCTGTGTGCTTTGGGGATCTATAAAAGTTGAGTTACAGAATTAGTAAGTTCAGAAAATACGTAGTTAACTTGTGCCAAAGGCTTGTGATGTGTTGTGATAGCTGGGTTTAAGAAGCGCAATATTAAAACAAAAGCCATGAGTCTTAAGCCCAGCGTGTAAAGACACACACTGAGTTATAACTCAGCGGCACAACTGGAAAAAAAAAACATGTAATTAATCATGTATTTTAACTGTTGTTAAATACTGCCCAATTGCCTTCTGAAAGGATGTGATTGGCCTGAGGCAGAGCCCGGACACCAGCAGGCTGTGGCCTCCCCACCTCAGCACCACTGATGTTTGGGGCCGGATAATTGTCTGCCGCAGGGAGCTTTTCTGTAGAATGTTGAACAACATCCTTAACCTCTACTCAGGGGGTGCCAGTAGCACCCTCCTTCCCAGCTGGGACAATTAAAAATGTCTCCAGAGAACGGCCAACCGTCCACGGGTGTAAAATTCGCCTTTACCTCCCCAGCACCCTACCTGGCTGGAGAACCACTGGTCTTTGGCTTTTAACTCCCCACGTGACTCTCACACACAAGCAAGGTCAAGAACCACTGGGGTGAAAAACGCTGCAGTGAATGCTTCTAAGTAGCTCATGTTGCAGACGTCTCTGAGGATTTCCTTAGGATAAACGCAGGAGGTTTGCCCATCTTAAGGCTTTTGACATAATTTTGCCAATTGCCCTTCAGAAGGGTTGTACTATTTACTCTGTCATCATCGGTGCCTTAGAGCATCCTCTCCCCTCCCCGCAGCCAATTCTGAACAACATCATCATCTTTTTCAATCGCTCTTACAGGTGAGCAACGATATCAGGTTTAGAAGCGAATGTCTTGTTGTCTGCGTTAAATAGGAAACCTATGAAGAGTGTACCAAAGGTGACACTGAGATTAATTGTCACCATCATGCTAGCTGGTGTGCGAGCCTGCAGGGTTCAAATAAATTCCTTTGCCGCCCTAGCACCACCAGCGCTGTGCTGGTAAACACGGAACAGCTGGCTCTCCGGGAGGTTCAAGAAAACAACAACAAAATCTATCCCTCTTCCCCCCCCACAAAAAGTCTGATGTCTTATGTTTGCCAGTGTTTGTGGTATAAATATGCCCACTGTGGCTAATTCCAAGTTATCACTGTGATGCCATTGGACATGAAGTTGGGGAGAGATTATGCACATAGTTGGCTCCTGGTGGCTGGTAGGGTCTGGCTCCAGCCCATTATAGCCTTGTTCTAATGTGGACATGACTGCACAGCTCCGGCCCAGGCCCTATGTCTAACAGTGAGAACTTAACTTATTCCCGTTAGATTGGGTCTATGTTAGCGACGTGGACCACAAGCAACTAAGTGATGCATTTGGCCTGTGCAATGAAAATTCCGAAAGGGAACAAAGATGACAGGTGAAGACAGGTGTGTATGCGTTCGTTCACAAACTCAGGTGAAATCTGAAACTGGCCCCTGGACATGAAGGGCAAGGAGAGGCCCAAGAAAGAGGCAAACGAATACAGGTGGGCAGGCGGCAGGTTTAATAAACAAGGGAACCCACACACAAGGCTTGTCCTGAATGGCGGCAAGAGGACCAGGTCTCCTCAATCACCTGCCAGAATCTCAAAGGTTTATATAGAGGCTGTAATTGGATCCAGTCACATACCCAGGACAGATGGTCTCAACCATACATTACTCTCTCAAGGCGATGTCCTTGACAATGGCTTCCACTGTGGGAACAGTGGGCAGACCACACATCCCAAGGACAGGCGAGGGGACACGAGACTCCATTTGCCCTGGGCCAACTTGCTGGTCACCCGGCAGTCACGTCCTCTCAGCTACCTCCGCCAACACCATGGCATCCAAAAAAAGTTATTCTACGGGCCTGATTGCCTAGAATACGATCAGCTCACCACTTTCTGTTGTATAACCTGACTTCAGAGAGTCTCTCTTTGACTTTGACACTTGCAAGACATCAGCCTTGAGCAGCTCCCTTAAATGTCCATGCCTTATTTTTATCCCATGAATTGAGGAAGAAAGAGGTATATTATTTCACAAGAGGGCTATGCAAAGCAGTCCCTAGACATCAAGGATTACAGCCGGGCCTTCTGCCCCACTGATTAACGTGAAGCTGCTGAATGATAAGTCAGCCAATTCCAGCTCTGCCCACTCAAGACAATTTCAAGACCTTAATAATCATCGTGACTTGCACAGAATAGAAATGCATGACTTGACTTGCTAAGCGGTTTCCCACTGACAGCAGTCAAAATAAGAATGAGTTTTCCTCCTTCCCGAGACAAAAAAAGCAACATATAAGTTCAGCTACCAGAGAGAAGATGACCTATTAACTACAGTACACATTCACCGCCCCTGTTCAGGGACTGATTAAACAGTTTAAGAATTTCCTTAAAGAACCAGTAGTTCTCTCCTGGCTGCAAAGCAGAATCACCTAGGGAGGCTTTAGAAAATACCAGGCCTGGGCCACACCCTCAGAGATTCTCCTTCAAGAGGTTTGGGGTGGGGGAGGGTCTAGTAATCTGTAACTTTTCAACTCTCTGGGTAATGCTAATGTGCAACCAGATTTGAAAACCAAGGACCTAAACTTGAACCTGCTTCGGAATCACTTGGGCATGCAGGGGGCCTGGCTCCTGCCCAGAGACTTTAGTTTGGTGTGCTTAGGGGAGGGGCCCTGGAATCTGCAGGAATTCTCCTGCCCTCGTCCTCAGTTATTGTTAAGGTTTTTGTTTTGTTTTACACTGCCCGGTTGTATTTGCAACTTGTGTAGAAGAAGAAAGAGAAAGAATCTGACGTTTGAATCCATCGGTTGTGCAGATGGTCCGAAGCCCAATCAGGGAGCTGGGCGAAGCTATCAACCGTAAAGAGGTTTGGAGTGAGCCGTGGAGCCCACACATCTGTGCTGTCGACCTAGTGGGACGCACACACAAGCTCCTGCATGAGTTGCTACTAGTTAGCCGGTATGTCTACACTGACTGTTAGAATGTTGAACTACGTCCATAGCAGTCAGTGAATAGTTGCTCCTTGCAAGACCTATGCATCTCCTCCACCCCCACGCTACTGTGAGGACCCCGTTCTTGCTGGAGAGGCTCTCCCCACAAACCAGGCACAAGAGTGTCTCACCTCTGAGCTCTGGTGGGACCGGTCAGCGTGCCACACTGTACTGAAGACGTGGAACATCCCGTCCACCCATCCCTCTCTACAATAAACACGTGAGGCTGGAGGCTTGTCCAGAGTGGTGTGGAGGTGAAAGAGAAGGGAATGATGAACTCTTCCTAGAGAGGTCAAAGACGGGTATGAAAAATAAATAGCTTTTAAACTGAACCCCAAAAGAGGAGGAGGCCTTCAACAAGGAGGGAAAAGAAAGTATTTTAGATGTGGAGCATTAGCAAAAGGTACAAGGGTGTAAACTGAGGTAAGGAGTAGTGGGTAGCTGACACCACTACAGGACGGGACAAGAAGAAGTTTTAAAAGGTAGGTCGGAATTTCATCAGGAAGACTGTGTTATATTTATCCAGTATTACAGTGTTTCTGAAAATAAGCTCCAACAAAACTGCCCCACAAAGAAAACCTGGATGTTTGTGGTTTAGAATGCAGGTTCCAGATCACCATCTAATAGTAAGTGAACTGGAAGCTCATCCCTGCAGTGGGACCCAGGCACCTGTACTTTGAACAAACTTCTCCATTCGAGACTCACTGTTAATGTGGACAATGCGGGGCTGGTCCAAGGATTGAGTGGCATTGGGATACCATGAGATTGGCATGCTGGGAAAATGACTCTGGAAAAAGACAGAGACAGGAAGGCTTCCATCTGGAAGCTGTGGGAGAATTCCAGGCAAGGGATTCTGGGAATGGGAGGTAGGAGCTATACCTGGGACAGGCGTGGGATGTGGTGTTGGCAAGATATGGTGGTTGATCAGACACAGAGAGCAAAGGAGAAGGAGTCACAGATGACCTGAGGTTTCTCGGTTCGAGACTATCTGGGGAGTGCTGCAAATAAGGACACAGGAGCAAAAGCAGATCTTAAGAGCAAAGCAGTATGTTCAGTTTAGACTTGATGCACTTGAAATGGCTTTGGGACAGCCTGTGTGGATATTCTGCGAGTTATTAAGTGCTCAGGTCTGCCATCAAAAAAGATGATAGGGCCCTGACTGGTGTAGCTCAGTGAATTGAGCATGGACTGCAAACCAAAGGGTCGCCAGTTCGATTCCCAGTCAGGGCACATGCCTGGGTTGCGGGCCAGGTCTACAGTGGGAGATGCATGAGAGGCAACCACACATTGATGTTTCTCTCCCTCTCTTTCTGCTTCCCTTCCCCTCTCTCTAAAAATAAATAAAATCTTAAAAAAAAAAAGATGATAGGGCTGAAGACAGAGACCTGAGTGTCATAGGCAAGAGCTGAAAAAATGGAAATGGATGAGTTCACTCCGGGCCAACTTCTCCAGCAGGCCCAGCACCTGGGCCCCACAAAAATGTTTCAACTGCTCTTAAAGCAAAAGAAAAATAACTATAATGATAATAATGAGCCAACCTGGATTACGTGCATCTTTAAACCCACACAGTAGTAATATAATTTTTAATATCTTTTTTGGAGGAGGGGCCCCAGGGGCACAAGTATCTCGGGCTCACAAAAGTCATAGAACTCTGGGGTTTTGCAAAAGTTTCGCACCTTTCCTGTGTATGGAGTCCCTTTGGCAGTCCTGTGTGGTCCTGAGGGACCTTTCTCAGAATAATGTTTTTAAATGCCTAAAATAACACACAGGGTTACAAAGGAACCAATTACATTGAAATACTTCTAACAACTAATCTGGGATCAAGTAATATGTGTGTGTCTTTATTAATGCACTAAATAATAAGATTCAGCAGCAACTCTAAAAACTGCCATAATTTTAAAGTAGCGGTGAGCGTTAACTTTGAGACATCAGCCACAGCTATGCATGTGATATGCAAATATCTCTGCTTCCACTGGTGAAAAAGTCACAGGCACCAAGAACACTCCTGTATTTTGGTGCCTTTGTTCCTAACGGAAGGAGAAATGCTGACTTTCCGTTAGAACTTGGTGAAAATAAGTAATTTTTCCTCCAGCCAAGCTCACAGATGCCTGAATTCCATGCACGGTCCCCTTGGGGGTCTGAATTCCCATGAGGAACTCCAGATCCAGTGAGTGTTGAGGAAGAGGGGAGAGGCAAGATCAGAGAAATAGGAACAGATCCAGGAAAGGCATCAAAACGTGGGAATGTTTCGTACGGGCTACCCTGAACATTACGAGGAAGAGAGTGTGAGGGGAAGAAATGGTTGTTCCAACTAAACTGTCAGCCCCTGAGGACAGGGACAGTGCCCTGTGCTCTCCGGGGCTGGGGCAGGGGGTCAGGTCACAGAGTTATCGTCAGTGCTCTATGAAATCAGCGCAACCCACCATCCTCCACAGACTGAAATAGCGTTGCCTCCCACATACACACGTGAGAACTTTCCAACGATGTAATAAACAAAACAGGAATCTGCTAGGAGCCCTGGAATCCTGACAGCTTTTGGTCATCACATATTTTCTCCGTTGCAGCAGGGCTCTAGAATTACATGGAGGTCACTGGGCCATCGAGTATGCTGTTTCCTCTGCATGGGGGCCCTCTGTCCTCCTCCTCTGCCCGGTCAGCTCTCTCCCCTTCTCAGGCCTTCGCTCACATCGAATGTGCAATTAATTACACGTCCAGTATTTGTCTCCCTGTTCTCTGTGAGGATTGGGACTGCTTCTGTACTCCCAAGCCAGGAATAGATGTGTGTTGCATGGATGAGGGGTCGATGGATGAGACGGGAACCTAGAGAACAAGTAATCTGCTTAAATGTTTTCACTTCTCCCATTGCTTCATCCGTTTTCACCCATTTTGCCTGAAATGCATTTCATAATTCTTCTAGGTTTAATCCCCACTGCCAATTCATGTTAGCCTCAGGCTCTGAACACGGAGGCTGCTGTCGCTTCCAATTTGCCCCTCAATGCATTTTTTTTTGTACTGTTCCCATGGTGGGAATTGGAAGTAAGAAAAGAGAAAACGACCCGTGGATTTGGGGTAGGAAATAGCTGGGGAGGTGGGGAGTGAGTGAAAGGAGTCAAAAGGAAAGTTGATTAGAAACAGTGAAGCATCAGTCACATTTTATTCCCGCAAAACCTCTGAAGGGAGCCCCTGAGCGAAGCTTGCTCTTTGCTGCCATCTGGTGGCTTTTATTGGAGCAGTTCCCACGGGAAGAAATTCCACCCAACAATTAATGCCACACCTATTGTGTCGGAGGCTTTTTTGCAGGCAATCTATTACTAAGTCCTTGTGTTTTTATGTTCATGTACTAACGATGAAGCCTTTTCACAGACAGTATCGCAACTCAATCTCACAGCAACCCTATGAGGTGGGCCCTGAGCAGGTAAAATCACTCCCACTTTGCAGATAAGGAACAGATTCAGCTTGTAGAGGGCTTGCAGCTGGTGGCCAAGGGCGGAGTTGAGATGAAACTGGCACCCACGTCATCTGAATCCCAGTTCACTGATGACAGCAAGACAGATTTTATTCAGGGTAGAAGACAGAAACACACTGAGTTCTTAAGCAGTGAAGGCACATACACCCTGAAAAGTGAAAAGGAAAGGAAAATGGACCGAAAAGAGAAAGAGGGAAGAAACTGCATGTCTAAATTTTTCCCAGTTCTAAACTAATCAATTTCAAGTCATATTCCCAAATTTTAAGATTTTAAATCAGTGAGAGACAAATCAGAATCAGCCAAGATGACAATACTATATTGTATATTTGAAAGTTGCTTAAAGAGTAGATCTTAAAAGTTCTCATCACACCCCGGCTGGTGTGGCTCAGTGGACTGAGCACCGGCCTGCAGACAGAAAAGTCCCCAGTCTGATCCCCAGTCAGGGCACAGGCCTGGGTTGTGGGCCAGGTCTCCAGTGGGGACGCGTGAGAGGCAACTGATTGATATCTCTCTCCCATGATGTTTCTCTCCCTCTCTTTCTCCCTCCCTTGCCCTCTCTCTAAAAAGAAATAGCATCTTTTTTTAAAAAGTTCTCATCACGAGAAAAAAAAACTATGGTTATGTGTAATGATGGATGTTAACCGAACTTATTGGGGTAATCATTCTACAACATATACAGATACCACGTCATTACGTTATACACCTGAAACTCATTTCATGTTATACGTCAGTATACCCACCGCTCCATACTAAGCTTCATGTTGAATATTGAGCTGATATCAGGTTCTGATAAAGTAATGGAGAACTGAAAATAAACATTACTAATACATAGTACTTGATATGTTCCTGGCACTGTTCAAAGTGCTTTATGTATATGAACCATTTAACTCCACAATAGCCCTAAGAGGAGGTACTGTTCTCAGCTCCATTTCACAAATGAGGAAACGAAGGTTGGGTAAGTAATTTGCCTCGACTCGCACCGATGATAATCATTAGAGTCAGGATTTGAACTCGGACTGTCTGATGCCAGACTCCCTGCCCTGCCTTGCCTCGTTATACTGCTTCCGAAAAGAAGAGGCAGTTGGTGCCATTTGTTGGGGTTGATGGGTGGAGAGGGGCCTCGAGTGGTGTGGAGAAAGATGCAAAATAAGGAAGCAAAAAGTTAAAGATCAGTTATTTTCTGTTGTACAGTTTACGGAGGCCACACTTTGAGTGTTCTTACACTCTATTTGTCACGCACTAAGTTTCCTGAATGACAGTAAATGACTGTTATTTTCTAAGGGTCAGAATAGAAATAAACCAAACGTTGGCAATTCTCATATTCAATTGTAATTTGAGCTATTTGTCTTTTTGCTAAAGTGCTCTAAGTTCTACCTTTAAAACAAAGAATCCAGCAGAGCTTGGAAGGGTGAGTGTTCTGAGCAGTTTAGCCGGTCACCTTAACAACTTTTACCTGCCATATCGTTGCCCTCCTCCCAAACCAAAAAGACAGGACTTCGAGTCCTTGCGTACACCAAGACCCGCTGCCAGAGTTTTTCCTGTCTAGGCAAGTCTTCATGTTGAGACTACTTATATTCAAAACTAGAGACTGCATCTGTATAGATCAGGGATCCTCGACCTCAGCACCATTGAGGTTGGAGCCAAGTAATTCTTCGTCGTGGGGAGCTGCGATCCCATTGTAAGACATCTTGCAGCATCCTGTCCTATTTGGTAGAAGCTAGTAGCATCATCCCAGTTGTGACAATTAAAAACATCTCCAGACACTGCTATTGTCCCCTGGGAAGGCAAAATCGCCCTCGACTGAGAGCCACTGGTACCAGATCAATGACAGTTTACAATCCAGGACTGCCCACCGCCATCTGTTTGTGGGAGTGCGCATTGGCACAAGCCTTTTTGAAGAGTGATTTTGAAAGTAGGCTTTGGGAAGCAGTCATTAAAATATTCAAAATATTTGCATTTGGAAGGGAAGGGAAAGGCTTTACTATTTATAGCCCAGGACATGGAAGCGCTTCACTGGGAATAAGGGCTCAAGAACGTGTAAGATTTTACTTTCCCTGAGTGAGAGAGAGCTCCGGTGGCCGCCAGGTCCCAGTTATCCCTGAAGCAACTGTGTGCTGGAGAACCCCCCGGGTAATTGATCTGCAGTACGGGCATCTGGCTCAACTGGTTTCATCTCTACATTAGGCCCTGGGGTTGGTCCATGGGTGAGCCAACCAAAGTACTTCCTCTAGGGGTCTTCTAACTGATATGAGGGGCAGAGCAGAAGAGGGTGCCTGTCCTCTCTGGCCACAAAGCTGCAAAAATGAGAGCCCACCATCCGATACCCACACCCCCACCTAGTGAATAAGTTTGGAAAAGATGACGCCAAGATCCAGAACAGCATGGGCGAGAGGCACAGGGAATCCCTGTGACATTCAAGTCTCAAGTTCTGGCCATCCCTGTGGCCAGCTCCAGTCAGGGCGTTCCCATGGTTTTGTCACGTGAGCCAATTTATTCAATGTGATTCATGCTGGATTTTTGTCTCTTGCAGCCATCAGGTCCTGACTGACACACCTTAGCAAAGATGTAAAGAGAATTCACTTGATGACCAGGAGCACTGGTAACATTTTGACTCATAAATATCCTGAGCAAAGAATCCCTGTACAAACTAGATGGGTGCAAATTCACCTATGGGCCTATCTGGTAAATCCTGGCACAGCTCTTGAAAACTCTCAGCAGATGCCCTGATGGCATGGCTCAGTGGATTGAGCGCCAGCCTGCAAACCAAAGGGTCGCCAGTTCGATTCCTGGTCTAGGACACATGCCTGGGTTGCTGTCCAGGCCGCCAGTAGTGGTCATACAAGAAGCAACTACACATTTGATGTTTCTCTCCCTCCCTTCTCCTCTCTAAAAAATACATAATAAAATCTTAAAAAAAAACAACACGTCTCAGCAGACATGGTTGCCTCTTGCTGTATCCAGACAATTCCCACAATGGCTCCCATTCATTCAAAGGTTTACGCTTCCCAGTGGAGACGCTGTGTGCCTAAATGACATTTTTTTTTAATTGATTGATTCGAGAGAGAGAGAAATTTGTTGTTCCACTTATTGATGCATTCATTAGTTGATTCTTGTATGTGCCCTGACCAGGGATCAAACCCACAACCTTGGCATACGGGGACGATGCTCTAACCAACTGAGCTACCCAGCCAGTGCCCCTAAATGACTTTTTTATGTCATCCAGGGGTTTGGAACCAGATCAGCAGTTCTCAAACTCCATCAGTCACGAAGTGTGTCATGAGTGATTGGATGCTAATGGTTAAAGTACCAGAGCTCGAGAATGATTCATCTTTTTTTAAAGAACACATTATCCTTATAACAACCTAATTCTTGCCAGCATTCGGTATGCTTTCCCGGGTGGCAGAAAAAGGAGTGGAGTTACAGCTGGCATATTGGGGATTCCATGGGCATGTTCTGCCTGCGAATGCTCAACCGCGTGCATCGTGCAGAAAAAGGTTGAGAGTCACTGGATCAGCCAGGCCCCTGAGCAGCTTCCCAGCTCCACAGTTTGATGATTCGCCCAAATAAACAATGAGCTGAGGGCATTCGGACATCGAAACCAACCACTTCTCCCTGTCCACGTATCTCCTTATTAGGGGTCACTCACTTCCAACAGTGGTAGGGTAATCATAAAATATATCCCCCAAACCAAGATATGTATACTTTTAAGAGAAAAGGGGGCATCGATGGAATGGAATATCAGGACAACAAATTAAACAAAAATTGTGTTGAGCAGACCAAGACTTGAATCACCGTAAGTATCTGTAACTCAAGAAAACTAAATTTATGTCCCTGGAAACCATCACATCCGCCCCCGGAACATCAGTCGAAAGGCGCGTTGGTGTATCTTTATTTCAGGTCCCCTAGGAGCAGCCCCTGAGACGAGGATTTGGGTTCAAATAGGTTCAGGAGGTGAAGGAAGCACCCGTAGGGGAGAGGGGAACTGAGGCAAAGGAAGGAAGGCCGCCAGGCGGTGCACCTGAGCCAGCTGCCTCTGTGGGTGGCTGGGATGTGATCCCTAAGGGGGTCCCAGGGATGGGTTACCTGCGTGTCCCTCCAAGGAAGGACTTGCCGCCCAGATGCAGGGAGCGTGGTGAGCAGATGGCCCCCAGCTGCCGGCTCCTGCGGGGTCCGCCACAGCAGCAGAGAGCTGCCTGGCTCAAAGTCATGCCCTTCCCGAGCAGCCTGCACCTGCTGACCGGGCAAGGCGGGGCGGTAGAGGCTGGCCACGCCCACCTGATCTGAGACGCTTCCACGGAGAGTCCGCACCCCAGAGCTTCCCTCTGCGATGGCCAAGCCTGTGTCAAACCTGCACGGCAACTGGACTTTCCCTTTCCTTCCAAAGAGGTCGGTTCTCTAGTGAGCATCCTGCATCCCAAACTGCATGTAAGCACCTGCTTCCAGAGATTCTAACCCCAAACCATCCCTCTAGGGAAACTCGGTGTATTAATCATTTAAACTTGTTTGTTTGTTTTTTTTATCTGATGATGTTTTGACATCTTGGGGGACCTTTCAGATGGGCAGAGACCATGTCTACAGGGACTAGATAACTCCTAGGGGTGGCAGATGCCCTGCCTGGAACATGTCTGGCCACGAGCGGACCACCCCATCCAGTGTCATGCCGCCACCCACCTGCCGATCCGACTCTCACACCGAGCCAGTGTTCCCCCTGCCCTAAATCCTTCCTGAACTGGGTACCAGACAAACCCCCTGGAATCACTGAAATTCACCAGTCCTATACCGTCTATACCCTGCCCTGCCTTGCCTTTCCTGGGGAAACCCCAACAAAGGCTCTGGCTTGGGCTTTCTTTCCCCTCCTCCCTGCCTCTGCCTCCTGACCAGACCCTGATCCCCTCCCCACCCCCGTGGCCCTGCCCTCTTCTCTAAGGAATATAAGCAACGAAAATCTCTCAGTGGCATTGGCTCCTCCAGGTCATCCCTCAGTCACCCAATGTCCAAAGCACCTTTGTTCATAATTTCCCCAAATGGAAAGAAACCAAGATTCCCTTCCACGGGGGAACAAATACGTGAGAGAAGCCAGTCTGAAAAGGCTGCACACAGTACGATTCCAGCTCGATGACATTCTGGAAAGGGCAACACTACAGTAAGAAGTATTTTAGGAAAGGAGAAACAGTAGGAGTTCAGTGGTTGTCAGCAGTTGGGGGGCGGGGTGCACACATGGAGCGCGGGGGACCCTCAGGGCAAGGAAACTCTTCCATACGATACTATAATGGTGTTTATATGACATCGCGTATTTGTCAAATCCCATACGACCGTACGCACAGCACAGAGAGTGAACCCTAATGTAAACTAGGGACTTTAGTTAATAGCAACCTATCAAAGTTGGTTCATCAATTGTAACAAATAAACCACACTAATGTGTGATGCCACTAAGAGGGAAACCTGAGCAGAGGACAGAAGGGGGATGTGACAACTCTCTGTACTATCTGCTCGACTTTCTGCAAACCTAAAACTCCTCTAAAATCAAAATGAAACAAAAATGTGTGTGAAAGAGAAACGATGTGAGGGAAAAAACAAAAACAACAGATGGGTGCTCCAAGACAGGTGTACCCGGGCTCAGATGGGGACAGGGGACAATGAAGTCTTTCCAGAAAAAAAAATAACAGGAGTAACCCATGAGATACCACTTCACACCCATTAGGATGGCTAGGATTTAAACACACACAGCACACGCAATGGCACGTGTTAGGGAGGGTGCGGAGAAACCGGCACTCTCTTACTTTGCTGGTGGGAGTATAAAGTGGTGCGGCCACTCTGGAAAACAGGTCATTCCTCAAAAAGATAAACATAGTGTTTCCGTGTGACCTTCTCAGGGATTTTACTCCTAGGTACATGCCCAAAGGAATCGAAAGCAAGGACTTGAACAGATGCTTGCATGGCAATGCTCATGGCAACATTATTCGTAGTAGCCAACAAGTGAAAACCCACCAGAGGTCTGTCCACAGGCACACGGCTGAACAAAATGTAGTGGAATCCCTACACCAGTGGGATGTTCTTCAGCCGTAAGATGGGAAGCACTGGTACCTGATTAAGACTTGAACAAAACTTCAAATCATCGTGGTAAGTGAGAGAAGCCAGACAGGAAATGCCACATGCGTGATTAGATTCCATTTATATGAAACATGCAGAACAGGCGAGTCTGCATGAGACAGAAAGCAGATTCGTGGTTGTCAGGAGCTGGGAGGAGGGGATGATGGGAAGTGACTGCTAATGAACACACGGTTTCTTTTTGAGTGACAGAGCAGCTCTGCAATTACACAGTGGTGATGGTTGCATAACACAGCGAATACACGAAAGACCACTGGACTGTTCACTTTAAACAGATGGACTTCATATTATGTAAGTGTGCCTTCATGTAAAAACACATAAATAACAGAAATGCCATACCCTCTCTCTGCTGCTTTGCTGAGATCTATGTGAAAATGGAGCTGCCTAGAAGTAACCCACTTACGGGTGGTGCTGTCTATTCAACATCAAGAGTTTGTCTTTCAAAGGCCAGGCTTTCTACTTTTTAGTTAGTGTTTCATTAATAAAACTACTGAGCTTGCCTCGTAAGAGAAAGATATCATAGCACAAAACCCCAGATCCCTGCATGTCTGTGATCCACCACTTAAACAATTTCTTTCTGATTCATGGGACATAAAATAGTCACTCAGTTTCCAGTGTCTGAGACGCCTGGGGAGCCCCATTGCCAACATTGCTGGTAATTCTCTTCTCTATAGGGGTGTTATTGAGAACAATTTGCCAGGACACCCACAAGCAAAGATTAGGTTCACGAACAGGATGCATCTGAATTACCATTGGGTGTTCCCAGATGCACGGAGCCTGCTGAGTCTACATTTTAAAACACCATCTCTAGGTCTGTCTTTGGTCCCTGCCCCCCAGCCTGTGCTCACGAAAATAAGTACATCCACATGACAGTCACTGCAAGGGTGACCTTGGCCTTATGAAACACGCAATTCCAGTATGTTGGTGGGTTTCTAACTGGTGGTCTTTGGGAAGCCATACTGTGTAGAGGTCCTGTAAGTCTAACTCATTCATTTAACAAATATTAACTGGGCACCTACTATGTGGCAGGTGCTTTTCTAAGCGTTGGGTTCAAGAAAGGGGCCAGACAGTCCTGTGTCTCTGTGTCTACATCTGGTCTCGGAGTCGGTTTTTAAACAGCCTGTGTACCTTTGTGCTATGTGTCCTTCTACAGAACAATAACCAAGTGCTTTCAATGTGCCCAGCATAGGACTAGGCACAGGTGAATAAAGCATTTTCCAAGTTTGCAGAAGAGGAAAAATGGACAGTAAATAAAGGGGAAATGTTGAACCTCACTAGTATTTATTTATACCCTCCCCCCCAACCCCCCCCCAAAAAATTACTGCAACTTACAAAGTTACATAAAACATAGCCAGGTAGCATTATTATAAGTAGGAGAGCCCTTGCTGGTGTGGCTCAGTGGATTGAGTGCCGGCCTGTGAACCGAACGCCACTGGTTTGATTCCCAGTCAGGGCACATGCCTGCATTGCGGGCCAGGTTCCCAGTTGGGGGCATGTGAGAGGCAACTGATAGATGTTTCTCTCACACATTGATGTTTCTCTCCCTCTCTTTCTCCCTCCCTTCCTCTCTTTCTAAAAGTAAATGAATAAAACCTTTTTAAAAAATAGAAATAAGTAGGAGAGAAGGAAGGGAAAAAAACAAGAGTTAGGACTGACATGGGGCCAGGAATGAGAGTAATACAGAGAAAAACATGATAAATTCCTCTATGCTCATAGCCTGGAGTAGTCACTGGTGTAGATGCTGCTGAGGCCCTGCCCAGACCGCCTTAACACTCACCTCTATACCCCAAAGGATGCTCATTGCTACACCCTGACTCCGAATGAGGGCTTTGTTCGGGCTGTGAAAGCACACCTGACCAGCAAGCACAACAGCCCAGAAATGCCAGAGTTCACATCCCAGAAGTGGCCCCACCCAGTGACGGATGGGAGTTGGCAGATGAGTAGCTCAGCTTCCTGTCCTCCCACGGCGATGCGTGAAGCATGCTGTCTGCAGTCTTCCGGAGCTCCCCAGGGGCACTGGGCTCCAGTTGCCCGTAGCAGGAACTTGCTTTGCACACACCCTTTACTAGCTATATTCCTTCCTGCATCTCCCCTTTCTCTCCGCACGCTGCTGTTTCCTGGGATCATCTCCCAAATAAACCACCTGCCCTTGAATCCTTGTCTCAGCCTGTGCTTCCTGGGGAATCCAACCCAAGGAGCTCACCATGCCCTCATCGGCTATTTATTGTAGAATTCCAGGCTCCTGCGAGGTTGACTCCCTGCCAGAATTTCTGGGAGTGCCCAGGAGGGAGTCACACATGCTCAGAAACAAATCTAGTCAGCTATCATGTTTGTGGATTTTTCCCCGTTTTCTCCTGCTCTGGACACAGCCTACATTAAGCAGGCATGCTGCTATTTCTTCTGTTTAAGACTATCTCAGTTGGGCCCTGGCTGGCGTAGCTCAGTGGATTGAGCGCGGGCTGTGAACCAAAGCATCGCAGGTTTGATTCCCAGTCAGGGCACATGCCTGCGTTGCAGGCCACGGCCCCCAGCAACCGCACATTGATGTTTCTCTCTCTCTCTCTCTCTCTCTCTCTCTCTCTCTCTCTCTCTCTCTCTCTCTCTCTCTCTCTCTCCCTTCCCTCTCTAAAAATAAATAAATAAAATCTTAAAAAAAAGAACTCTTCTAAAAAAAAAGACTATCTCAGTTGACTTCCACTTGATCCAAGAAACACCTCCACCTTTTATCA
Source organism: Phyllostomus discolor (assembly GCF_004126475.2). Lineage (NCBI taxonomy): Eukaryota > Metazoa > Chordata > Mammalia > Chiroptera > Phyllostomidae > Phyllostomus > Phyllostomus discolor. The sequence goes on from NC_040915.2 coordinate 51,241,770, forward strand.
CTGGGTACCGCCTTTCCCACCAGTCACTGCTGCCTCCTCCTACTGGGTACCACCTAGTACGAGGTGCCAAAGTTGTTGGATATTCAGTGGTCACGTTCAGTAGAGGGAAATGCCTCCCAGCCACAGAGCGTCCCACCATGCTGACAACATGCCACGACAACAGTGCTTGGGGACCAGAAAGAGGTTTTCATTAAACGGACCCTTTAGTTTTTCCTTACAGCCAAAGTCATGTAAAACTCAGGCATGGTACGTCCATAAGGACTGGTCCCGAGAATTAATCTGAGAGACACACAATCCACTGTCCTCAGAAATCACCCATCCAAGCTCTAGTCAAACATAAGCCTTGTTTTGAGTCTAACTTGCCTGACTGACCTTGATTGGGATGATAAATATGAACTGGAAATCATGGCTCTGTAGTTCAAGTTCAAAACCTCAAAGTTGAAAAAGTAGACTCACATTCCTAGGTCATTCCAAACATACTTAAAAGTTTTCCAATAACAAAATCAGGTATTAGCTTTTAAATTTAAAATGGAAATTACATTATTCTAAGTAAAAGAAGCCGGACACGAAAGCTCACATATTGTATGATTCTATTTATATGAAATGTCCAGCACAGGTAAACCAGAGACAGACATAGGTTGGTGGCTGCCAGGGGCTGGGAGCCGGAGAAAGAAATGGTGACAATACTCTCTCTCAGATCAAAAGGGGTGATAAAAATGTTTTGGTAATTGCATAACACTGTGGATGCATCAAATGCCATGGAATTCTTTATTTTAAAACAGTTGATTTTGCCCTGGCTGGCATAGCTCAGTGGATTGAGCACGGGCTATAAACCAAAGTGTCGCAGGTTCGATTCCCAGCCAGGCCACATAGCTGGTTTGCAGACCACGACCCCCAGCAACTGCACATTGATGTTTCTCTCTCTCTCTCTCTCTCTCTCTTTCTCTCTCTCTCTCTCTCTTTCTTGCTCCCTTCCATCTCTAAAAATAAATAAATAAAGTCTTTTAAAAAACAGTTGATTTTATGTCATGTCAACTTTATCTCCATCATTAAAAACTGAAATTAATAAAACATAAGTAAAAGTTCAACTTCAGTTCCTCTGTGGTACTAGCTGCAATCCAAGGGCCCAACAGCAAGCGGCTACAACCATGTCTGACCTGGAACTAGGCTTCCCTGCTGTTCCCACGCAGAGGCTGCAGCTGTTTGGATCACGTACTTCCGCACCCACAGGGCTCGGCTTCCCTGCGCTTATCGAAACTTCCAAGGTGAAGTGTCCCAGTTTATTCAAGCGCCACCTGGCAGCCACTGAAGTGTCACGTTTCCATTTCACAAGAGGAGGCCATGAATCTGCTTGCTGCTGTTCCACAGGATTAGCACGTTTTGGGTGACAGGTTGTTAGGTTTGCCACACTTCTGAGCATGTTGTGATTCTTGAGTAGCTTTTCTGAAGGGTGCCAGGCACCCAGAGCTCGTGGTCTGTGCTTCCAGAACTGACTTATCGTGGCTCCCAGCAGCCTCTCCCTCCTGTGACAGGAGTCGGGGGCAGGGGACAGAGGAGTCATGAGCCCAAGGAGAGCGGGCACTGCACGGGTCGTGACACATATCGAAAGCAGTTCAGCCCTGGCCAGGCAGCTCAGTTTGTTGGGGTGTCTGTCGTCCTGACACGTCAAGGCTGCGGGTTAGACCCCTGGTCAGGGCACATACTGATGAGAGCCAACCAATGAATTCACAGACAGGTGGAACAACAAATCAGTCTCTCTCTGCCTCTCCCTCTCTCTCTCTCTCTCTCTCAAATCAATTTTCAAAAAGCAGTTTAAATGATTAGAGGCACAAAACCTTAACAAACCCCAAGGATGATTCACAGGACTCGGAAGTATCTGATGACCTCACCTGGTCCATCCCAAATGAATAAGAGCAATCTGCCCTTTTCTTTCAGCTCCCCGGAGATAAAGATCGGCAACCACTCTCGCCTTCTCCTTGCACTGAATCACACCTCTCAGGTATCGGGAGGTGCTCCTCTACGCCTTCCTTACCAAAACCTCTCGTGTTAGTTTATCTTTTGAAACTCTCAGCTACGTCCGATGTCACTCTATCGTGGCTGTTCCTTGCACGTCAGGACCATGCACCTGGAAAGGTCTCCAGCATTTTCTCCTATCTGATGCTTCTACATTCCAATATGATTATTCAGTCTGTAGATTGCCTGAATTGTTTCTTCTCTCCCTGACTTTCTTGCTGCCCTTCCCCGCCTTCTCACCTTCCTTTACCACATTAAAGGGCAGAAGAAATAAAATCTCCATGGGTCAGTTTTTTTTTTCTTGGCCAGTCCAAGAGTGGAAATGAATTCAATTTCATCCTTTCTGATATCGAAGTGATAGCTATCACCATAAATCTATACCGCTTATTTATTTATAACACAGACCTAGGGTAGTTTTCTTTAAAAACAATAAAATAAAACCCTGGCCGGCGTAGCTCAGTGGATTGAGCTCGGGCTGAGAACCAAAGTGTCACAGGTTCGATTCCCAGTCAGGGCACATACCTGGGTTGCAGGCCATGGCCCCCAGCAACCTCACATTGATGTTTCTCTCTCTCTCTTTCTCCCTCCCTTCCCTCTCTAAAAATAAATAAATAAAATCTTTGGGGGGGAAAGGAATGCAAAAGTAATAATTAAAAAAAACAAAAAAATAAAAATACAAAGCAAGGTGTCACACTCTATCCTGTTGCTGACAACAGCGGTGGCTTTCACAGATGCCTCACAGGAAATGACAAGTATTCCCCAACGGAGCTGCTGTCATTTATGCCTCTTTCAAGGTTAAACCTGGCTGTCTGCAAAGTTTGGCTGGCAAAATGTTCACTGCAAGTAACGGAAATGTCCTATGGCTAGCGTAAACCATATAAGGGAGCAAGGCGAGAAAGCTAATGAAAGGATGCTGGAGGTATTCAGTGTCATCAAAGGAAGAGCTCAGCCGTGAACACTCAGAAAAGGAAGGAGGCAGGGCGAGGTTTGCTTCTTCAGGAGCGGCTCGGCTCGGGAACTTTTCCCCCAGAGCACTGCCACTAACATCACTTTTTCAGGTCTCCTCCTACTTCGTTCCTTTCTGTTTCCAATTTCGGATCCCATGTGAATTGTGGGAGCCACGAACACGCAGTCAACCCGGCAGGAAGCTCCTAGGACAGAACAGGCATCTCGTCCGTGCCCTCATTCTTCTAGCCCTGATGCAGCTGCCCTGGGAAGGGTCAGGCGAGGCCAACCCTGAAGGAGCTCACAGCTGGAGGCCGGCTGCTGACCACAGTCCTCGCTGCGGAGTAACAAATTCTGCCTTAAAGAGGGATCTGAAGGGCACATCTCCGTGTCTGCCAGAGCCTGCCTAATGCTCTTCTTGGACCCACGTCTCCACTGACTCTGAGGGACTGGCTCCTCCATGGCTCCAACCGGCCGCTCTTCCCGAGGGGGAGCTCAGGGGGCGATTAGTGGGGTGAGCCATAGCTCCTACAGCTGCCCCCTACCCTTGCAGCTGGTCTCCAGGCTGCAACTGATATCCGTTCCCTTGTCCACTACCCACTCTGGACTCAGCCTCAGCTACCACCCCTGCTGGCTTTGGTATCTTAGCTGATATGATCCAGACCCTCATCGCTAGAGCTGAGCATGCAGGAAGTCGATCAGAGAGAGCTCTCAGCATCCACGCCCATGGGGGACTCGAAGGCAGCGAGATGGGACGGATGGAGAAGTCCTGATACAGTCACAATGAGATTTCAGAGCTCCACAGGGAGCTCTGAAGCTGGACGCACCCTTTGGAGCTGGCTCTGACTGGGGTGAGAGGACCACGCCCTTTCTGCCCCTGACTTGACGTCTCATTGGATGCAGGCTGCCCTGAGGAAGTGGGCGTGTTGCTGGGCGAGATGGCTTTCTTCAGCAGAGCACAATTCCTGCAAAGAACTGACAGCTGAGGGCTTGGGACTGCGGGACTGTGGCCTACCAGCCAGAAGCAGTCCCAGAAGCTGGGGCAGGTGTCCTTCTGTCCCCAAGGCGGGATGAGGTGGCAGCAGCCACAACATCCCCATCTGTATCTAGAACCCAATGCCTGTTTCTCCCTGTCACAGTCTCAAATTCATCCTCAGAGTTGTTTCTCACTGACTCCTCTTTCCAGGATTTTTTTTTCCAAACTGCAGTAAAATACACATAACATAAAATCTACCACCGTAACCATTTCTGAGAGTACAATTCAGTATAGTTAGGTATATCCAGGGTTAAACAACCAGTCTCTAGCACTTCTGTATTTTATATGACTGAAACGCTATAGCCAGCCATTAAACAACTTTTCATTCTTCCCCCTCCTCCAAAGCCCCTGACAACCACCATTCTACTTTCTGTCTCCAGGAATTCAATCACTCTGGGTACCTCATCTAAGTGGAATCATACAATAGTAGTCTCTTTGAGACTGGCTTCTTTCACTCAACAGAAGTCTTCAAGTTTCATCCAGGTTATAGCATACATCAAAATGTCCTTCCTTTACAAGGCTGAATAACACTCCACTGTGTGGATATATCACATTTTGCTTATCCATTCATCCATCAATAGACACTTGGGTTGCTTCCACCATTTGGCTACTGTGAATAATGCTGCTATGAACATAGATATACAAATATTTCTTTAAGACCTTGCTTTTAATTCTTTTGGCTACAAAGCCAGATCTAGGATGTTTTTAGCTAAGCTGTTTTTACTCAAGATGGGCTTATCTCCTGTTGGCTGGATTCCTTCTAGGCTCAGAGAGAGGCAAGGATGAACTACCCACTATCTTCAGCAGGAGATAAATCGTACAAACCAGAACACCATGGTAGGGTCAGGTTGACGTGCATCAGACCTGGCCCGTGATTAATTATGAGCCAGTATACGCCATCCAAGAGTTTCTGTTTTTCCCACCAAAGAGAAACAAACCATCTGTACAGGAAACTTCCCACATGCTGCTTACATGGTTCCACCTTTCGTTATCCTAACTGCCAGGGTTAGTCAATCACAAACAGGACTTTGAAAAACAGCCTCTATGATGGGGGAAGAAAACAAAGCTAAGAGACTAGCAGGGGGCCAGCTCACTACATCATGCTGAAGGCGATGGGGGTGTCTGTGATGGTGAGGGGAAAGCGGGGGGTGGACAGAGGAGGGGGAGGCGCTGGCAGGAGGAGGTTGGGTGGAGTGGAAGAAAAACTGCCAAGAATCTAACGGGACATCGTTTTGTTGGCCTGGTGGTAGGCTTGGGATAAGCAGTGCCTGCGCTTTCAAGCAGCAAGAATGACAAGTGCATTTTCTTCATGAATGTTGGAGGACGACCTGGGCTTCTTGTTTACAAATTACAAATGGGGACCAACACATACACTTAAGGGTTCGTTTCTTCTAGTTTCATTCAAGTTAAATCCAATCTGCCTGACTCAAATTAAAAGTCAACGGTGGCATCATATGTCTTTTGAGCTTTTCCTCACCCCAGGTAGGCAGCTAAAATGGGAAAGTGATCAAAGGAAACTTAAGATTCAGAATTCACTTTCTTAAGGAAATTCTCAAATCTGCAACTCGCCCACGCACAACCGCGTGCAAGTGGATAATTGATACTGAATATGTTAATGGCAAAATTGTGTGCATACTTCCTAAAATAAGCGGAACTGTAGTACCGTGGTTGGAAAGGAGGCTTAAAAAATAAATAACAGGAAGAGCTTCCTACCACAAAGGCTCCTTCTTAATCATCATTCGAAAAAATACTAGATGACTATGCTAGACACTCCCAAGAACGTGTTCTGGAAAGATCGATCGACTCTAACAATTACATTTGTTATGGTTCACTGTTTAGTGAGCTGTAGGCTAACTCAAGTTGGTAACTGTCTTGAGATATCCCCATTTTTTCAAATGTATTTATTTATTTATTTATTTATTTTTACTTTGGCTTTTTTCTTTTCTTGCTTTTGGTACTTTCGGTGTTTACCAGTGAAGCCTCTTTTAAAAATTACAGATGACCTCATCTTTGCTAAAGGGAACAAGGGGAAGAGAATTTTAAATTTGTCCATGTTTTGGTCAGTGTTTAAAGGGAGAACTACTGAGAAAGTCAGAGATGTACTGGGCTTTCTTTGTTTTGTATTCTTTCTTCCTTTCTTTATTTCTGGCCAATTTCTTTTTCTTATTGAAACGAACGTCAGGTCATTTGATGTGCAGAAGTCATTTAAAGTACAGAGTCATTGTACAGCCACATTCAGTAAAATAACGTGGGGCATGTTATTACTTATCTCTGGTTAAATGATTCTATTCACTCAGGGTTTTTTTTTTGTAAGTTCTATTTACCAACTGTTTAACCAAATTCTGTGATTTTTCTGAAGCATATACTAGTTTTGGTGTCATGTATTGGTTTGTAAATGAGAAAGCAGCAAAGCTAATTGCAGCTGGTTCATCTCCTCGCTCAGGTCCCCTGGACCAGCCTCGTTTGCTCCAAAAGAAACAGTCAGGGTCTGTCCCGGGCTCAGATCAGCATCTTCTCATGTCATTCTTCTGCCCCAGTCCTTGTAATTATTATTCAGCAACTCACCCACACCTGACACCCCTAATTTAGCCCAAGAATTTCCCACGTCTCACTCCAAATCCTGCAAGCCTTATAAAACCTCTTGAGTTCACACAAGAACAGCTTTTTTTCTGTAATGGGCCCAGAATTCTTTAAAGGTACAGTAGAGAAAATGAGAGACCTGCGAGGGGGCACCACATGGGCCTATATGACCCCCAGATTTTTTCCTTATGGGCCAATCTCAGTCCATTAAATTCTACAATTTGAGAGCATTCCTTTGGGTGTTGGCAATAAATTTCTGGGAAGGTTAAAATGGATGGGTGTGTAATTCATAGCCATTACCGGTCAAGCCTTAATTGGACAATAAATTTTTCGTATTGGCTACAGTAACCTTGCCAGGGATTTGCAAGCTGGGTTATGCAAAGGCCAGAGCTTGGGGTACTGCCTGTGGGTGGGTGGGGGGGCCGGTGGCTTTGTCTCCCCGAGGTAGAAAACTCTGAGGGTATGCACTGCTTGGAAGTAGAGGGAGAGGCAGCAAAAGAAGAGGTAGGAATACAACCAAAGTTGCACCCTTCACAACTTTGCTTGCACTTTGAAAATAAGAGTCATGCAGATTCCAGTAGAGGAGAAGCATATGTCTCTGTGAGGTCAGACTTTGTCTGCCAAGAAATCTCACAGGTAATTTCCCACCGATAACAAGATTGAACGCTTATATAGCGTTTATGACATGTGAGGCACTGTTCCAAACACTTTACAGGAGTTTATTTAATCACAACAACAACTCTATAAGGAAGGTACTGCTTTTAATCTCCATTTTCAGATAAGGAAACTGAGGTTCTGAGACATCTCTGGCCTCGTCTTGGTCTGTGGCCTAAAAGGCTTAGAAATCCGTTTTAGCTGGCACATGCATAACAGCATAGTGTTTCAGAATTAAATGAACATTAATTAGAGCTTAATAAGCCCAATGTTCAACACCAAGATGCCAAATTATTAATTTACGATGAGAAATGGAAGCTCTCAAAGGCCGAGATGCTGAGGTTGGCATGACTAAAAGCATTCTCCCTTTGCAGGCAAAGAAGCCAAATTGCAATCAGAACACAGCTTAAGGAGCATATAATTAGAACCAAGAGAACTAGATGAATGAGCTAAAAAAAAAATTCCCTCCGCTTAGTTTTTTAGACACACTCTTCCCTTCTTGGGATAGTCTCATCAGCGAGTCTGGAATACTAGAACTCGATCGCTGACCCATATTTCAATAGGACTTCTGATGGCTGCCCTGTGATGCTCCTTTTCCTATGCTTCTAAATGCCCGACTTCTCTTCTGATAGGCAAAATTTTAAAAAATTGTGTTGAACCCCTAAATTCAAGCCTTGCTTTGGCTTAGGGGTAACACATTGTATATTTATTTTATAGAGCTCTTTTATACCACCAAATCAGTCTTCATTAGAAACTCCATAACGCCTAGCACAGTCATTATATAAGGCAAGTTCTCAGTAATGTTTGTTGGAAGAATGAGAGTGAAGGAATGAATGAATAAATGCATCTCAATGTCAGATGACTTAAAAATAGCTCTCCATCACTATGGGAAACATATGGAGATTCCTCAAAACTTAAAAAATAGAATTGCCATATGATCTGACAGTTCCATTTCTGGATGTATGTTCGAAATAACTGGAAGTAAGAACTTGAAGAGATACTTGTATACTCATGTCCAGAGCAGCATTATTCACAATAGCCAAAAGGTGGGAACAGCTCAAGTGTCCATTAGCTGATGAACGGATAAGCAAAATGTGGCATGTACATATAATGAATGTTACTTAGTCTTAAAAAGGGAGAAAAGTCTGATATATGCTACAACGTGGATGACCTGGAGGACATTATGCTCAGTGAACGAAGCCGGTTACAAAAGAACAAGCACCGTATGATCCCGCTTATGAGGTATCTAGAACAGTTAAATTCATCAAGATAGAAGTAGAGCGAGAGTTGCCAGGGGCTAGAGGAAGAAGGGAGATGGGGAGTTCCTGTGTAATAGGTACAGATGTTCAGCTTTGCAAAACAAAGGGTTCTGTGGATGCTGGTGGTGATGGTAGCACCACAATGTCAACATACTCAGTGGCACTGAATTGTGCACTTAAAAATGGTTAAAATGGTAAATTTTATGTCATGTGTATTTTACCAAAACTGAAAAAAAATAGCTCTTCATGTTAATTCATAGCTTATGTTCTTAAACCTGAGCTCTGTTTCCATAAAACCAATACATCAGCCCCTGTATTTGTCCTGGTTTAATGAAGCAGTTTGCCTACCGAATCTCATTCTGTTTGAGACTCCCTGTGTTATGCTGTCACTGTGTCAGCCATACCTAGAGTTGTGCAACATAGGACATTGCATTTCAAAATAAAAGCACAAACAATATTGTCACTACTTGCTAATTAAAAGGACAGACTTTCAATCAAGAAAATAGAGTATTCATGATTGATAAATAAACCAGTTTGACACTGGGTTGATATCAATTTTGATAATCTTGGGGGGGTGGGTTTGGATCCACAAAAACAAATGTACCAGCTAAGTGCAGTTGAACAAAATCATTACAGAATTAGCAGTTTTCTGACCCACTTACTAAGAAAAAAAAAAAAAGCTGAATCCTTTCATTGAGACCCCAGGGAAATGTAGATTTATACCTTTGATGTATTGCTTGGTTCTTCTTCAATTAAATTCTGGGATCAGTTTTTGAGTCCTTGCCATCTTCTCTTCTTTTAACAGGCAATTTCGTTTGTCTTCTTCAATATAAGCCTTTGCAAATTCTTGATTTTTGTAAAGGCAAATGCATAATAAAACATGCACAGAGGTTTCTGCTGTGCAATTATTTTCTAAACCCGTCAGGAGGGCCTGCTTCTCTCCCTAATCCCTTCTTTTATTAGATTGGGGTTTGGGGGGCGTAGTGGGCTGTCAGGAAGAGAACCCCAATGGGCTTGGCTGCAGATGAGAATCAGGGGAGATGGGGGGAGTGGTCACTTCACCTGTGGTCACACCAATAAAGGAGGGACATTTCCATTCCCACAGGCATGGAGCCGTGTTGCGCTCTCCGTCTCCCCCTGCTAGGCCCTCACCACTGCTTTTCCTAACGCAGAGAACAGCATTTCTCCTCCTGTCAAATTTTCTAGCCCTTCTCCATCCATCACAGTTTTTCTTTACACGTTTTCTTCCAGATAAGGACACTTTTCCATTTCGAACCCATTAATACAGTCCCTGACCAGTATCTCATCAACAATTCACTCTTATAATTGCGGTGTTTATACCGATTCCATGCTTGTCCTAGTTCCCTATAGAGGCCGGGTGTCCTTGGCCATAGCCAAGTCAGGGGCCTCGTTGCGCAATTATCTCTCCGTCTCTGGACTTCCTGTTCTGGCAAGAGCACCGTCATTCTGTTGTCCAGGTTAGTAACCTCAGAGACACATCTGCATCTCCTTTTTCTTCACTTCTGCTCCCACATACCCAACCAGTCTCCAAATCCTAGCAATCCTTTCCTTATAACCTCTCTGAAATCTTTTTTCCACTTCTAGCATAACTTCCATCTTCCAGCAGCATCATAACTGGTCTCTGATTCCTGACTCCCACCTGTAGTTCATCCTTAACACCAACACCAGATTCATCTCACTGAGGTACAGCTTTCTTTGGATAACTTTGTGGTTTTAAAATCTACATTGTCTTTGGCTTAGCATTCCAAGCTAGGTAGATATAAAGACCAAGGTTTCATAAGCAACCTGACCTCTGTTCAAATCTCAACTCTGCCCTTTCTTAGTTGTGGGGTTTGGGGGACAAGACCCTTAATCTCTCAGAAGCTCAGTTTCCTCATCTGTGAAATGGGAGTAATAATACCCATCTGGGAGGGCCGTTATAAGATTTAAACAGGATAATGTTGGCCAGTCCTTTGGCTGCTCATAGTAGGCACTCAATAAATGGCACCTTTTTTTAATCCACAGATATATTTATTATCTAATTGGTCAATTGAGTGTTACAAATAACAATGCAAAGAATACTTTAAAAATAAGAATTATATCAACTTATTCCATTTTATTGTAGAGAGTACTTTAAGTTTTAATTTTCAAAAATAGCATCTTTTCTTTTCCCACAAGCCAATGCCAACCTACCTGTCTTTACAACTTCATTCTCCCCACCTTTTGCTGGTCTCTAAACACAACTTCCTGGCCCCTGCATCTTTGGAGAAGCTGTTCCCTCTAGTTGCTTGCCTTCCATCTCTGTCTATGGAATCCCCTACGCACTGGCCAACTTCCTGAAGTGCTCCTTGATCAGTTTCGTCAAATGATGTCAGTGGTGAACCAAGGAGGGAAGTGAGATTATGTCGCCACTGACATTGTTTAGAACTGCCGTCTCGCAGGGATAGTAAAAAATCACATAGACTTTTAGTTTCATGCCACCATATCTGCTAAACACTCCCTTCTCCGAATTCTAAAACCTACATTGCATAATTTATAAGGTGTTTAATATACTGTTAAATAGAATTCAATATTGGTTATTATTATAGCTATTTCTGTTTAGGTTTTCTACACTTTATTAAATCATAAATTTTTTAGAGCAAGTTCATAGCATATACATCTTTGTCTCCTGTGTAATATCTCACAGCACACCCTCTATTAACAAATGTTCTGAATAAATGAAGAGGTTAATACCAACCCCATAAACCATGTTAACATGTGACAAAACCTGCATTCAGAGATCGAGGTGTTTTTTCTAACACTTTATGGAGTGAGTACTGACTGTGCTAGGTAATGTGCTAAGTGCTTTACATACATTATTCATTCATCATAAAAATATATCAAGATCCTACTCTGTTACAGGCAGTACGCTATGCCTTAAGAACACATTAGTGAACAAAATTATTTACTTAAATGATGCCTGGTGGTCAGAGAGGTTAACTAACTTGCCCTTCAGCTAGTAACTGAGGGAGCTTCAACTTGAAATTGGGTCTTACCCTAGAAGCCATTCTTAACCACTATGTTACAATATATTTCCTCTGGTTGAGCTACTGACAAGCCACCTGATAATGGTGCATGTCCAGTCTGACCACACTCCCTTACGCAATCAATGATGGAATACTCCTTGAGGGTACAGATTATGTTTTCATAAATTCTGAAGGTCTTATGTAATGTTAATACCAAACCCATACCAACTTCTGTTAGTTACTCAATAAATACTGGCCAACTGCCCTGATAACTGTACAATCCATTGGATTTCATTAGAACTCAGGAGCTAAAAAAAATTAATTCACCCATAAAAAATTTCATCACCAATAGAAACTTATTTCTCCCAAGAGCCAGAAGGATAGTAATGGCAATGAGAACACAAATCATAAAAAATAGATTACAAGGCATCCTATCTATTCACTGGCAAAAGTTTTCAGTTGTCCTGACAACTGGATGATATACTATTTATACAATCAGTTTGCTCTGAAATTGACAAAGAAAACTAAAGAAGAAATGGGAAATTCACCTAAGAAACAGTGTTAGTATGAGCAGTATCAATACGTATAAAAACTTGCCTTCCAACAGATTAAACCAGAATGCAATGCAGAAAGAACAAGACATAACAAATGGGAAATTCTTGAAATGAAATAAAACTAAGAAATGTTTAAATATAACTTCAGATAAATTATATATATGTGTGTGTGTGTATATATAGAGAGAGAGAGATAGATAGATAGATAGATAGCAAAACACATCAGCAGTGTTCTCAGGGCCAAGATCATTGAAAAGAAGCAGAAAGATGTGAACACAGAAAATTAGATCACAAATCTTTCTAGATGTGGGCAGTGGAAGAACAAAAAATAACCAACTCTAGAGCATAAAGCAATAATTTTCTGATGAGTTTGGGCAAAGGAAACAGCCAAATCATTAGAATAGGGACGGGGAGAGTGAGGAGCAATTTAGTCAACATTGGGAGCAACTGAGCTCAAAACAAAAGGTTTGTTTGTTTGCCTACGTGGTATGGCTGTGTTACGGGCTGGTTTCCCGATGGGGATTCCTGGAAGTAGCCAAAAGCATGCTGGGGCTCACATCATAAACTGCCTTGCGTATAGCCCATTTATATTTTTTTCAGGCAGCAAATCCAATGGTCCAACTGTAGCAGCCCGTCATTTTAGATCACAGTTGCTCAATCTCAGCACTGCTGACATTTGGGATCATAAAATTCTTGTGGTGGGGGCTGCCCTGGCATTGTAGCATGTTTAGCAGCATCGCTAGCCTCTACCCATTAGATGCCAGTAGCAACCCTTCCTCCCAGTTGTGACAACCAAAAATGTCTCCAGGTATTGCCCAATGTTCCCAAGGGGCAAAATTCCCTCCAGTTGAGAACCACTTAGCTTAGGTGATGAAGGATGATCATCCAGCCCAACCTCTTACCATACAGACGAGGAAACCAAACCAAACCCAAGCACATTGAATGCCTGGCTCCAATGGACACAGATGCTCAGTGCTGGATCCAACCCGGGAACTCCAGATCGCCGCTCAGCAGTCACTCCACCGCACACCAGTGTCAGGCATTCGCATCCCACCATCATGGTTCTCCCATACCCAATGCCTCCTATATTATTATGTATTATTCTTTTCAGTTGACTCATTTTTAACTTAATAAATTTATTTGAATTTATTTATAAGGGAAGGGAAGACAGATGTAAAGGTTAGGGAAGATCACGGTCTCAGAGGGGGCGAGAGACCTATGCTCAGTTATGCTGCGTCCTTGTCTATCGCACGCACACGTCGCACCTACCGTGTGCCATCCATCATTCTAAGTGCTTTAGATATGTGAAATCTTGTCTTAATAATGGCCTTATTGGGTAAGTACTATTATTATCCTCATATTGTAAAGGAGGATACTGCAGCACAGAGACTCGAGATCGCCTAAGTTGTAAGTGGCAGAACTGGGATTCCAGCCCAGGAAGTCTGGCTCTGTGAGTCCATGCTCTTAATCAGCGAGGGGAAAGATTGGAAATGCCTGATAAGGGAGAGATGGGTCTGGAGCCGAAAACTCTTAAGTAGTTAGAAAATAATGGATATGGATGAAAATGGCAGCCAGGCCTGAGGTGTTAAGCAAATGCCTTTGGGAGAAGGAAACTCCCACCTGGAAAAGTTGGGCAGAAATGGTGGTGGAAAGGGCCAGAAACGGAGGGAGAGGGAATCAAGAGGAGGGGCATGATGAGACTTTGACTGAGTCAGGTGTAGCAGGCACTGAGAGAAATAAGGAGCTTGGCAGGGTGAGGAAATGGGGAGGCTGGAGGCAGACACTGGGGCATAATAATGGTCTGGGGAAAAGGGAAAAACGAGTGTGGGGTGTGGGCTGCTGCAGTTCAGGTGAGACTGGGCGGGGGTCCCAGCAGGGTGAGCTGGGGTACCCTGATGGGTAGCAGAGAAAGCACACTCCCACGCCAGGCAGAACAAGGGGTCTGCCAAAGGCCAGCGCTGGTGAACACCAACCATTGAAATTCACGTTTTTCCCTCGAAAACCAAGTTGAGAATCACTAGAGCGATACACACCATATTTTGCAAAATGTTGAATCAATTCATCTCCAGAAAATATAAAAAGCTTTTGGGTAACATTTGACAAGATTGTATGTTCCCGGCACTAGTTCATAAATAAAATATACAACTTAAAAAATGCACACACGCTGGTAATCACTGAATGAAAATACCAGGCGTGGAACTGCCTCATCACATGTTTTGCCAGCTCCTCATGCTTCCTCAATGCTCGACTCTGCAAAAACAAATTTTCTGGAGAATGTTTTGTCTTTTACGCTTTCCAGGCTTTGCAGATCAAGTCATTCATAAAATGACTTGGAGAAATTCAATAAGTGTTGTCATATTTGGAAATAGGATTTCTTAGAAGGAACATTCCATGTGTTGCCCTTACTGACATAACAGCACTTATGTAGAAATCCATCCATAGTATGTTATGATTGGTCATGTCCAAGTTCAACCAGGATACCCAGGTACCAAAAGCAACACTAAATGCAAATACATTTAAAGGGATATATAAATGATAAAAATGTGAATTTGGGGCACAGTAGTTAAGAGTCAGTCAGGCCTAAAGCACCAGCATCACAATATCAAGTAATATATTTTTGGGGTTACATACCAGCATTATAGGGTTATTGTGAGAATTAAATGAGATGTCGTATAGAGAATTTAAGAAATGAAAAGCTACCTGTATTTTAGCTACTATCACTCTAGTATGAAACAGAATAAACTAAACAGTAAGCTACTTAGAAGCCTGAGGGTTTTTCATACCTTTGCTTTGTTGAGTTTTAAACCCCGGCACTAATTTTCAAGTCGGTAGGTACTTATTTATTCTTCTTATCTCAAGGCTGACCTAATGGTCTTCAATGGCTCTGGTTTACCAACTCCTGAAGGTCCCAAAAATGCCTGTCACGATGTCGATAAATGCTATTTTCATAATCATTACAATAATAGAAATTCTAATTGTATTAATAATAGTATAACTAATTTCATAATAGTAATGACCTAATACTATTTTCACTCTGCACTGTGCTGACATTTGCACCGGTGGTGCCAAAGCAACGGTGGGTAACACTACTGATTCATTAGCATGATGATGACGATGATGGACATGTTATTCTTCACTGTTGTGTGCTTACATAGGGGAAAAAAATAAAGCTAGCTTCACTTAAGACTGTGCCTGATGATAACAGTACTTTTACTAAATCCTTACCATTTCGTACACATCTTTTTATGATTCCATGAGAAGAACCCATAAAGCACTTTGGCTGCCAAGCTAACTATTGTACAATGGTTGTCTTGAGATACTAAAAACACTTGTACTACCATTTAAATTATGAGCTGACTAGTCATGGCTTTCATGGAATATCATTTTTGCTTAAGAATGACTGACACGCCCTGACCAGTGTGGCTCAGTGGGTGGGTGTCATCTGGCAAAGCAGAAGATTGCTGGTTTGATTCCCAGTCAGGGCACATGCCTGGGTTTTGGCCCAGGGCCCCCAGAAGGGGATGTGCGAGAAGCAACTGATTGATGTTTCTCTTTCACATCAATGTTTCTCTCCCTCTCTGTCTCCCTCCCATCCCACTTCTCTCTAAAAATAAAAAAATAAAAAGTAAAATTAAGAAAAAAGAGTGACTGACAAACTACAGTATTCAGATTTCAGTATTTGGCAGATATTTTATCAAAAATAAACGAAGCAAATCTGTCACTTCAAGGAAAACAATGACAATATTGCTGCCATTGACAAAATTGGAGCTTTTAAGTGGAAATAAAAATTTTGGAAAACTCGTATCTGCATCAGTGAGCTTGACAGTTTGCCAGTAAAGACTTTTCGAATGAGATCAGTGGTGACATAAATGGATGGGATTTTTTAAAATATAATGGCATGTGACAATATTTGGAAGATCTGCATAACTTAGTGAACTGATATTTTCAAAATGACTAATACGTATTGTTGCAGAATTTATCATGCATGGGTAAAATATCCATTCTAAGTGAAAGATAGATCAATGAGCCCTGGCTGGTGTAGCTCAATGGATTGAGCGCGGGTTGCGAACCAAAGGGTCACGGGTTCAATTCCCAATCTAGGGCACGTGCCTGGGTTGCGGACCAGGTCCCCAGTGGGGGCCACGTAAGAGGCAACCACACACTAATGTTTCCCTGTCTCTCTCCCTCCCTTCCTCTCTCTCTAAAAAAATAAATAAAATCTTTAAAAAAAGAAAAATCAATGGATTTCCTTGATATGATTTTAGATTCCACATTACAATTAACGTTTAAGAAACTATCATGTGTCGAGTTTTGGCATAATGTCAAAGAAAAATATTCACAACGATTTCAAAAGGCTATTAAAATATCCTTTTCCCAACCACATCTTTGTGAGGCCAGATTTTCTTTACATATTTCAATCAAAGCGTCACTACATGAATGGAAAAGAAGATATAAAAGTCCAGTTTTCTACTATTAAACCAAATAGTGAAGAGATTTATAAAAATGAAAAATAATGCCTCTTGTTCATTTTTTTTAAATTGGGAATATATAGTGATTTTTCATTAAAACACGTGATGTTAATATGTAATAGGCAGATAGGCAGTTTAGTATAAATATTTAAAAATGAAATAATATTTTATCAGTGAATTTTATTTATTTATTTATTTTTAGAGAGAGGGGAAGGGAGGGCGAAAGAGAGGGAGAGAAACATCGATATGCGAGAGAAATGTCCATCAGCTGCCTCTTGCATGCCCCCAACAAAGGACTGGGCTCAAAACCCAGGCATGTGCCCTCACTGGGAATCGAACCGGCAACCCTTTGGTTCACACAGGTGGGCACTCAATCCACTGAACCACACTGGCCAGGGGTTTATCAGTTCATTTTAATATGGTAAATATGGATATCTAAACCTATATAAACTAAAGGTCTTTTGGATTTTTTTAAATTTTATTTTAATTATTGTTCAAAAACAATTTTCTATCTTTTACTCCCATCCCGGCCCACCCACCCAGCCCTCCCCACCTCCCTCCCATTTCCACCCGCCCCTAGTTTTTGTCCATGTGTCCTTTATACTTGTTCCTGTTGAGATCTTAAATAATCTGTAAGAGTATATAGAGGTTCTGAGGCCAAAAAGCATAAGAACCACTATTCTAAGTAGTTCTTCAAACTTGGCTGCTCTCCTTTGTTCATTCACAGGAAGACAGTGCTTAGGGGAAAAATTGATACAATAGAAAATGATCACTTCCCAGTCAGGTTAAGCAGTGGAACGTTAGGAGGAAGGATCTCTTCAGGAGCTATAGTTAGTTAGCACTGTGATAGTTCCTTCTCACAGTAATAGGTAAGTCTACTAGAGTAGGACCACCGAATTCAAGAAAAGCAGGCCAAAGACCTTTTTGGAAAGGATGGGCTGCAAGTCTGGATCAAGGAAAAATAAAAACTGAAACTCCATTTGGTTAGGAACTGTTTGCTCTTGATCTGTGTGTCTCTGTAAACAGATTAGGGAGAACCTGTCCTTTCCTGGTCAAAAAAGACAAAAGGACTCCCAGTTCTGCTCAAGGGAGCATTAAACAAGTGTTAGAACACTCCATTGCTGGAATGGTACCATGGTTGACTTCCAACATTCGGCTCTAAGATTGATGTGGGAACCCCTCTGTTGCCTTTCCAATTGACAAGTGAACAAACCCAGCCCTAACGTTTAGGGCCTTTCAGATTCTCATCTTCAGTTTGAGGGTAGAAAGTGATGTATATATCTAAAAATTGGCAGGCTCTGAACTTTTTTTGAACTGATGAGAGAGAGAGAGAGAGAGAGAGAGAGAGGGAGGGAGGGAGGGAGAGGGATTGGTCAATTAGTTGTTTCCCTTATTTATGCATTCATTGGTTGACCCTCTGACCAGGGGTTGAACCTCAGCATATGGGGAGGACACTCTCACCAACTGAACTATCCAGCCAGGGCTAGTAGGCTCTGACTTTAATAGAGAATAAAAGCCATGAGAAACCATTTGACCCATTTCGGCCTCTTGTCCTGAAATTTCCCTCTCACTGTGATGAAAAGAGTCTAGGTATGATCTGACTCAAAAAGGGCTTGTTGTCCAGGAGGAAAGGGAAGGGATAGGGACCAATTCCAGCTTTAGACAGGACAGTTTCTGAAACTAGGAGACAGAGCATCTGACCAATGAGGTCACAGCAATGGCCCAAGGAGGCTCTTCAGGCCTTCTGATCATTGCAGGATGTTTCCCTAGCACCACCTTCTGTATCCACGCAGGCCGCCTTGGTCACAAATTACCACTTATCTTCCTCCAGACTTCTCATAAGTGAAGAGAGTCAAGAATGACGATTTACCTGAACCCTGGAGTCAGCCTGCCTGCATCTGCTCCTGTTGTAACCACCTGGACAGATGACTCCATCTCTTGAGGCCTCAGTTTTCTCCTCTGTAAAATGGGAAGAGGGACGGTGCCCACTTCATCATGGTAATGGTTATAAAGCACTTAACACCAAACTTGGTGTGTACTGAATGCCAAATAAACAGAAATTCTTAGGGATATTCTTTACTCCATATTATCCTCTGTGAGCAGTGTTTTTGGTTATTTCTCAACATAACTCCTTTCTTCCGAGGTTCTGGTCCCTTATATCCCTGAGTCATCATCATTAAGATGCTGGGTTTCTGAAACATCATCCCTTTTCACTGCTCTCTAGGGCTCCCTCTCCCGACTGCTCAGCTCCCTTGGGGGCCCAGGCCCTAAATTGCGTGACTGCAAGTCTCCCTCGGGTCTGGGTCACCTGTCTTGGAGAAATGTCCCTAGTCCCCTTGGAGACTAACGGAGAGGCCGCGACAACACAGGACACCACCAAATTCCGAGACACGCCCCAGCCCCGAAGTGGGAGGGAGGCCAGGGAGGGGCCTCGACCAGAGGTGAGAGGGAGACTGGGGGCGGGGCCTCGCTCCCAACGGAGGAGGAGGCTGGGGCGAAGCGCTGTTCGAAGGTGAGAGCGAGGCAACTCCCCCAAGTGAGCGTGCTGGGGGCGGGGCCACGCCCTGAGGTGGTCCAGAGGCCCGGGGCGTGGTCGCTCCCGGGAGCCGTTGGGAGCCTTGAGGCTGCGCCAGCCGCCTCCGCTGGCAGCGCGCACAGTCGCCCCCGGCGTGTCAGGCAGCGCAGGGGTTAAGGCCACCGGCGCCACCTGGGCGCCGCTGAGGAGACCCGCGAGCTGGCGAATCCCGCGCGGGCGCGGTGAACAGGTGCCCGCGCGCGTAGGGCGCCGCCAAGGGGCGGGGACAGGGGGCGCGGCCGGAAGCCCGGGGCAGGGTGCGGCGGCCCGGTGAGCGGGAGGGAGGCAGGAAGGAGCTCGCCGGGCTGTGCGGCGCGCGATGTGGAGCCGCCGCTTCGGCGCCAGCAGCCGCCGCCGCCGCAGCTGCTGCTGGGGCTGCCGCCGAGCCGAGGGACATGGAGCCCGGCTGCAGAGAGCGGCCGCCGGCAGCAGCAGCGAGCGTCGAAGCAACAGCGGAGCGCAGCCCGCCCCGTGAAGCGCTGCCCGGCCGGCGGTGGCAGCGGCAGCAGCAGCAACAGGGCGGCTGATAACCCGGCGGCGGCGGCAGCGGCGACAGCGGCGGCGTCCATCCCCGAAACCTCACCTCCCGCTTTGAGGCCCCTCAGTCTTCCCTTTCTCAGCTTTCCCTTGCCACCCGCTCCTCAGCTGCGAGCAGCGAGCAGCTGAGCCAGGGGGCGGGGGAGGGGACGCGTGCCGCCGGCGTGGGGGAGGGGTGGGCCGGCGCGCGCCGCGCCCAGGGCTCGCGGGGACCCGGGGGGCGCGTGCCGCGGCGCGAGGCGAGGCGAAGCGCGGGGCGGTGCGGCGGGGCCCCTCCCCCCTGCAGCCTGGCGCGCGCCGGCCGGGCCGCACAGCTGCGGGCTCCGCGCGCGCGGGCCATGTCCGCCTTCTGCCTGGGCTTGGCCGGCCCCGCTTCAGCACCCGCCGAGCCGGACAGCGCCTGCTGCATGGAGCTGCCCACCGCGGCCGCGGACGCAGTCGGGAGTCCAGCTGCCACCGCCCTGGTCTCCTTCCCCGGGGGCCCCGGGGATCTGGAACTGGCGTTAGAGGAGGAGCTGGCGCTGCTGGCGGCCGGGGAACGGCCGTCCGACCCCGGGGAGCATCCTCCGGCTGAGCCCGGGCCTCCAGCCGAGGGAGCCGGACTGCAGTCACCGCCTGCCCAGGACCCCGAGCTGCTGTCGGTGATCCGGCAGAAGGAGAAAGATCTGGTGTTGGCGGCCCGGCTGGGCAAGGCGCTGCTCGAGAGGAACCAGGACATGAGCCGGCAGTACGAACAGATGCACAAGGAGCTGACAGACAAACTGGAGGTGAGGATGTCCCCCCTGGGATGGGTGGCAAGTAGGGGGAGCCCAGGCACCCGCTAGGCTCTGGGCAGCTTCGGGAATCACTCATCCACCCCACCTCATAGAAAACCACCTGGAAGGGTGGGGGTAGGACGGAGGGTTTGGGATTATAGGACCAGGACACCCACTGAATACATCTGACTTTCCCACCCTGTTTCCAACAAATGGGTCCAGGCACAGCTCCAGCCACTGTGGGCCATTCTATATATGTACTGTACACAGTATCTAAAATAGCGCTTACAGTATGACTAATTTATACAGCACTGAGGTGATGTCTGCACACAGAGAAATGAGAAAGGGGGAGCATTTGAAATATGCTTCAGGTTTTCAAAGAAGTAGTTAATCCCTAATCGGGGTATTAGCCTACAGCTTTCCAGTCTGGGCGTTAAGGCCTCCAGATGCCCTTGTCTTAACTTCCTGGCAGCTCAGAGTTGTGGGAAACAAGTGCCCTTAAAGGAGCTTTATATAGCCTCCACATTCTCGGGGATTAGGAAGTGGGGCTCCACTGCAGTCAGGCAAGCTGGGGCTCAGCGTATGACGGTTAGTAGTGGGTTTAATTTGGACCTCAGTGTTTGTGTGCCTTTAAACAGCCCTTTTCTGTGTTCTGGCTCTCACAGATTGGATGTGCAGTTGGACAAATAGGAGAACCATATTGCTTCCGCTATTGTTATAAATACCCCTCGAAGGAGCTGTAAGATTTCTGCCATTTCTTGCCCTCACCTAGAAAAGGGTCTTGAAAGTGGTGTAGAACACCGGCATTTCTCAAAGTTAGATTTTAAAAGGGGAGGCATCTGTGGCAGTGGAACTTATCTTTTTCTGCCTGTGCATTTACTATTGTTAACCACTTTGATTGAGACCAATTTTTTTTTTTTTTTTTTTTTGCTGTTGGTTGGGGGTTTTTTTAGTTACAAGAGAATAGTACAGTCCTGAATAAGGTCTGAAATGGACCCTAGTCTGGTTCCAGATCACTGCTGCCGGCTGAACAGTTAGGATGTAGATTCCGAAACTTTTCTATAACGAGATTTAAGCACGTCCATAGTGCGACAGCATATCAAAAGTAAATCAGGGAGAAAAAAGGAAACCAGTGAGTGCCCTGCAGTTCAGTTGGCCTGTTAACTAGGTCTGCCAGTCGATGAACTCCTGAGATACCTCTCTGAAATGCGGTTTGTGAAACCTATAGGGAGCCTGCCAAAAAGCAACCCAATGCATTGAATTGTTGAATTTTCACTTGAAGTAGAGGTCTACAAATAAAAGGGTGTCTTTTTTTTTAAGAGATTTGATTACATGGCTCTATATAGAAGTACTGCTGCAGAGATTTATACTTGATTTGGAATTCCTTCACTGAGGGACTTGATTGAAGAGACAGCAAACTTGAAAGGGCCATCATATCAGGCAGTGTGATCAGTGGTAGATTTCAGAGTAATCCTGAGTGTGTAGTTACACGCATCCTGGGTTCTGTGCGGAGCCTTTATACATTTCTTCAACAAAGGAAAAGAGATTTCAAAATTTGGTCACAGGAAAGGTTCTATTGTAAAAGAATAAATTGCTTTTGACTTTATAAAATAGTTCGAAGCTCTTGAACTTTTTTTTAAAATCTTCACTCCTCTGCAGGTCAGCATATGAACTCTAGTGTTGAAAGTTTATTTTAAATTTCTGGATGGTGGTTGCACAACAGTGTGGATGTACTTAACACTACTGAACTGTACACTTAAAAATTAAGATGGTAAATTTTGTATGACATATACTGTAGTCCCCCCTTATCTGAAGAGGAGATGCTCTAAGACCCCCAGTGGATGTCTGAACCCACAGATAGTACTGAATTCTGTATTTACTATGTTGTTTTCTATACATAAATACCTATGATAAATAAAGTTTAAATCATCAATTAGGCAGAGTAAGAGATTACAATAACCAGTAACAAAACAGAACAATTAAGTCGACAACTTCTACCTTTTTACTTATAGTAAACACTTCCCAGCTTCTCTGGCATATCCACATTGCCAGCATCACTACTCTTGAGCTTTGTGCCATTATTAAGGGAAATAAGGGTTACTTGCACCCAAGCATTGCAATACTGAGACAGTCAATCTGATAACCCAGAGGGCTACTAAGTGACTAACTGGCAGGGAGTGTATACGCTGGACAATGGGATGATTCACTTCCCAGGCAGGACAGAGTGGGAGGGTGAGAGAGTCATCATGCTACTCAGATCGGCGCAAAATTTAAAACTTGTCAATTGTTTATTTCTGGAATTTTCCGTTTAATATTTTTGGACCAAGGCTCACCGTGGGTGATTGAAACTGTGGAATGCAAAACTGCAGATAAGGGCAGAATGCTGTACTTTACCACGATTTAAAAAATAACAATTTTTAAAAGTTTATTTTTAAAAAGCCAAATGACAAGCATTATTGAAACTGAGTGATAAAGAGTTCAGCTATGCTATTTCTTCTAGGTATGTTTAAAAGTTACCATTAAGAATGTTTAGTTTTTTTTAAACTACACATACATTTAAAAATATAAAGATGTTGTCATTAGTTCCTTGTTAATTCTTTTAGTGTTAATATGAGAGTGACAAACCTAATTAACAGGGGCCTATTTCATTTGACACCTGCAGGTGAATTTTCCCCACTGTGTATTTTTTAAGCAGCCTAGATTTCAGAGTGTCTGCTTAGACAAAATACTTTCTACAGTTTAACACAGCCACTCTGCTATAATTTCAATTAAATTAAACATTTAGAGGTAGAGAACCAACTGCTTTTTTCTTACCTAAAAAGCATTTGGAATTTTCCACAAACTGCCACACAGTGGAGTCACGTTTTTTCATAGGCTGGTTTGAAAGAAAAACAGTGGGTTCTGAGAGAATGTTGGTTTGACCGTTAAATAATGAGACTGGTTTTGTTTTAGTCCCACGTGCTTCCTTACTACTTCAAAATTGGCACCTTTCTAACTTCAGGGCCACTTTCAAGATCGTTTCTACCTACTCAGTAGTTCACATTGAATACCTCTCCAGTTGTGTGTACCAACTCCAAGCTTTTGTTTTGTCATTTAAAACAAAGTATTTGATCTTTCGCTGCTCTCTTATTGATGGCACACTCTTTAAAGTTTTTAGTGGTTTAAAGGTTAACAGACATTTTTTAGCTGTACTGTATCTCTTAGGGTTAAAATTAAGATTCAGTTTAACTTGAAAGAGTAAGGTTTTGGTCTTTTTTTTTCCATCCTTAAATTATCTACCCTGCATTTTATATACTCAGTGAGTCAGATTTTCATATGCTTAAAGTTCTAAAGGCATTTTAAAAATGTATTTCTTTGCATCTACTTTAGCCCATTTGCTTTTAAAACTTGGAGCCAACTAGATCGTCAGGGTTTCCCCCCACCAGAATATGAACTATGATAGTCACTTGCATTTATATACTTTTTTCTTCAGAGATTAAATGTTTAGTTTTTTAATAGGATCCCCCTTTTTTCATTCCAGGATCCCCCCTTTGTTTCATTCCAGTTGAGAGTAAGTTATCTCTTAATGCAGAGGTGGTTTTTCCCCTCAAATACTTTTCTTCCCCCTCCCCTAGGCCAAATCGCATGATTCTAGTGCTCTTTTACTTTTTTTTTTAAGATTTTTTATTTATTTATTTTTAGAGAAGGAAGGAAGGGAGATAGAGAGAAACATCAATGTGCAGTCCCTGGGGGTCATGGCCTGCAACCCAGGCATGTGCCCTGACTGGGAATCGAACCTGTGACACTTTGGTTCGCAGCCCGTGCTCAATCCACTGAGCTATGCCAATCAGGGCTCTCTTTTACTTTTTTAAGAAGGGCAAAACAAGATGAAAATGATTACTTAATGAGAGTCAGTAGTAGATTTAGGGAAGCAAACCTAGGGGTCCTTATTTGCATTCAGTGCTTGGTCCACTTAAAAATAAAGTCTTTTTTTCTTTGTATTTTTCAAGAACCATATCCTGGACTTGAGAGAATGGTGTTGCTTTTTCAGTCCTTTGCAGAAATCCATTTCTGTGACAACTAATTTTAGGTAGGCTAATGATAACTAGCTTTCATTTCTTTGGAGTTTTAAATAAACTTTATTTTTTTAATGGTCTTAGAGTTTCAGAAAAATTGGAAAGATGGGACAGAGAGTTTCCATATGCCTTGCATGCAGTTTCCTCTATTGTTAACATCTGACATTAGTATGGTACACTCTCTTTAATTAAGAAATGAATACCGATATGTTACTATTAACTGAAGTCCTTAGTTTATTCAGATTTCCTTAGTCTTTACCTAATGTTTTTTTCTCTTCCAGGATTCCATCCAGGATACCACATTACATTTATTGATAGTTTTCATATCTATTAGTCTCTTCTTTGCTTTGACAGTTTCTTAGACTTTTCTTGTTTTGGTGGCCTTACCAGTTTGGATCTTTTTTCCTCTTTTTCTCTTTATTGAACTATACTTATTATATATAACATCATATTAGTTTCAGGTGTAGATATTAACTTCTAAGATACCACATAGTCCCAAGAAACAAAGAATAGCATGAGCTCTACACTTGCTGATAATTCTCCTAGAGTTTACTGGTTAATTTAGTACTTACTTAGAAATATTCTAGGAGAAACCTTTCATATTTTTTTCAGAGTAGATAAAAGGCTAAAGTCTGTATGTTTATTAATAGGAAGGTCTTGATTTTTTTCCAAGTGTTGGGAAACCTGGATTAAGAAATTTGTCACATGTCCAAAGAAATAGGACAGAGTAGATTGATCAGCACCACCTGTCCTCAGCCCCGCCTCCCAAGTGGGTTAGATTGTTTTAGTTGCTTGGTTGGGCTGTTCACTAACAGCTGTTTGCTGAATATTTTTAAGGCTCTCTGTTCTTTTAGAGCACAAGCCTAATATATCTGGCCTCTCAGTAACACTGTGATTACTGAGTTCTTGCTGTTGCCTTCTGCTCAATATTTTTCATTTTGGAAAAGCGCAATAAAACCAAGAATCACAATTTTAGGATTGCAATTAGCATTTGTTTCTGAATTTCATCTTTCTGAAGTGTCTAAAACATTCTCATTTTGGAAGTTTAGCAATATGAGGGAAGCTTAGATAGAGCAGAAAATTCTCATGCTGATGAGATGTCCCTCCCTTGTCACTCTCCCACATGCTCCAAATTGAGGCTGTATAATGTCACATTATAACTATAATGTGACTTTTTCAACAAGTGTACCAGAGTGGCTACGTCCACATGAGTTATTTCCTGAAAGTGGTCAACCTGGGCAGCTGTACATTTATTTCAATAGTTATTAACTATCTTTGTTAACGTGCTCAGAATTTTAATTTTGGATCACTGTTTTTATCTTTTGGCATATTACTTGGACTGCTCTGTCATGGTAAACTTTTACTTTGGGGATAGATTCGACTTTCACACACATTCCCAAGACACCCAGAGCAAAGTAAGGGGAATAAAATGCCAGGATGAAAAGAGATCATCTCTTTTTTAGACACATCTCAGATGTGAAGTAATGGGACTGATTTTCTTGTATAACTATACACTGGCCCTGAAGGCATTCTAAAAGAGGCATTCCAAAAAGTATTTGAAAAGTTAGATCTTGGTTAGACTACAAGTATAGCTTCCCAAGGCAAAGAGGTGACTGAGTACTCTGAAGAGGAAGATTCACGTGTTCCTCTTAGCCTGTGGAAATAATTTTATGCTTGATATCAGCCTTCAGTGCATCAGGATTTCCAGTAGAACTTGGACGGATGGATGTCTAGGCCTCATCCCATTCTTAACTGAATCATAATCTTTGGAATTGGGGTTCAGGTTAGTGTATTTTAGACAGTTACACCAGAGCTTTTCAGAGATCACCAAAAATTGAGGACCATTGCATTAACTTATATTTCATATATTCCTTTAGGTGTTGGCTTGGCTTTTTTTTTTTGTACATACTATGCTTTTAAGTACGAGAACACACTCACCTCTGAAAGGAGGCATTCATATCTATCCCATAGGAACAAAAAGATGTTCTTATTTTCTTCAATCCAAAAGAATCCTTTTCTGTTGAACTCTACTTCAAAACCATGTATACTTTCCCTGCATACCATTTGTCATATATAACTTATTACTTGTATTGGCCTCTTCCAGTAGAATAAAAACTCCATATAGGCAAATACCATATCTGTCTTTTTTTCATCACTATGTCCCCAGCACAGTGGCTGGCCCGTAGTAGACACTCAAGAATGAATGAATGGATCAGAAATAAATATGCAAGGCTAATAGGCCTTGATTTAAAGTAGACCTGAACCTGAGCCTGCCTTAATGATTTTGAAGTGCAGTGCTATATACAGCAACAAATGTTTGTTGAGTTGTGATTTAGAGCCGTAAAAAGAGTCAAGTAACTTAGACACAAACCCCAGCTCTATTATTTACTGGTATTGACCTTAAGCTTGTTCTGTTGCCTCGTTTATAAGAAAAGATAGTTAATCTGAAGGATCTCTGGAGTTCTTTCTGTCTCTGAAGAGTCTGTGATTCTAAGTGCCTGGTATTATGCCAGGCATAATAGAAGATTTCAACAGAAGCCTTCTTAAGGGGCCATTTTAAGTTGTTTAAATATATACTTCACCAATTAATTAGAAGACAATAAATTTCTAGTGAATTCCTAAGTCTAGGAATGCCCAAAGAATGTCCCATGCTCAAGGACAAGAATAAACATGATTTAAGTATTTTCTGTAGGAATGGCAATCTCTTTATGAAACCAACTCCTTTTCTGCTCTGGAAGGAGGGGATATTTTCACCGCTGTGAAATGGACAACTCTTCCTAAGCGGCAGTGTCTGGTTGTGACGACCAACTGGGAGAAAGGAAAGTTAGGAGGGTATGCAAAGAGGAAAAAAATGGAAAGCTGTGGAATTTTTAACATTTTTAAATCCTTTCCCTTTTCACCCAGCACTTAGAACAAGAGAAACATGAACTCAGAAGACGATTTGAGAACCGAGAAGGAGAGTGGGAAGGGCGTGTGTCGGAGCTGGAGAGTGACGTGAAACAGCTTCAGGATGAGTTGGAGAGGCAGCAGGTTCATCTACGGGAGGCAGATCGAGAAAAAACACGGGCTGTCCAGGAACTGTCTGAACAGAACCAAAGGTTATTGGACCAGCTCAGCAGGGTGAGTCATAAGTTACGAATTAATGGTATAAAATACTAAAAGCTGAAACAAAGCTTCTGTATAATGTCAATCATGTGTAGTAATTTCCATTTCCGTTGCTTTTGGTGTTACATCAACAAGATAAGTATTTCTCACCTACAAGGACTTTAGCTGTGCCAAACCTCCAGTCAGAAGCCAAGACCCTTTGCCTGTCATTAGCCAGCTGGTAGGCTTTAACAATCACTTAACTTGGGAGTTGTCTCCTTTTTAAAATGAAAGATTTCTGACATTCCTTACAGCTCTAAAAATCCATGATTCCTTCACCTAGAGAAAGTCTGTCACTAATAAATTATGTTAATGCGTTTAGTCCAAATATTAAATGGTGCCATCTATAAACTGAAAAGCTTAGGGAAAACTTCTAGAGCAAATGATTTTTATTGATATTACATTTGTGAATGTACATTCCTTCATATTATTTAAATATTAAAGGACGTGTACGTATATGTATTTAAAACTTGTTCTCTGTATTTCCACATTAAGTAAAAATTCTTTATTTGTACCTTTATAGGGTGGTGTCATGAAAGTATTAATTAATTAACCAAGGTCAAAACTGTAAAATCATTGCAAAGAAAGAGTTTGAGGGCTGAATAGGTGGAAATCTAATTTAAATACAGAACATAGCTTTTTAACAAATGCAGGAATGTTGTTAATGCCCTGGTCTCCTAATCCACTCACTTTGAGTTAAGAGCTGGGTTTACCATTGTACCTCAATCCTTCTCGTGTGTTGAAAATAAAACTAACTCTTCAGTTACCAGAGGAAAAAAGAGCTTCTACTCTGCTCTCATCCCTGAGCACTAATATTCTTATGAGACCGCTGCACTTGTCTGCATGCTTAGTATTTGGTGCTTAGGGCTTTGGGAAAGGTTTAACTATTAACTAGAGCAGCATATGGTAAATCCTTGGTGCTTCCACTGATTCAAGTGGTTAACACTATATGAAGTTATTTCACTAGTCTCTGTCATAGTTGCTTCCATGGGTACTCTGAGGCTGGTTAAAGCTTACATGCCTCACAAGGAAATGTGAAGTAAATGCCACTACTAGAGAAAGGGACAGAAGGGAGAGAATGGAAGGGGGGCAGGTAGAGAAGGTGAGGAAGAGAGGGAAGAAGGAAGGAAAGGAGAGAAAGAGAGATACATTCATGTCAGAATGTATATGAGGTGAGAATTCAAGTGATCCAGAGATCTTACCTGCAGGTTTCCTATGTGGGGAATCAGATCACCGTTTGAATGGCTGGAAAGGAAGAGTTGAACAATTTTCCAAGAAGGCATTTACAGGGCTAGGTCAGTAACAGCAATTCCGACTCAGTTCTAAAAGCATTTTCAGCAACCGGGAAGGGACTCGTGTACCTTGTAAAATTGTATAGGTTTTTCACTCCTCACTCATTATTCATCAAAGATTACCCAGGTAGGCCTGGCCACATTGATTTATTTGTTCAAAAATATTTATTTCATACTTATTCTGAGCAAGTGTTTCTTACAGAGACTTGCAGGAATACAACAAACCAGAAAATCAAAGGGGAAATTATTTCTTGATGTCTGAGTGCATGTTATAAAAGAACTCTGCCTTCTGATCTAGTGGAGGGTCAGCGGCCAAGAGAGGTAAAGGGAGAATGCAAACATGAGCCTGAGGCAGCGAAAGAGCCCAGAGCTGGGAATTCAGATGCACGTGGAGTCCTGACTCTGCTTCTCATTAGCTGGGTGACCTTGCTGTGCCTCGCTTTCCTTGCCCTTAGAATGGCAGTAAAAATTTGTACCTCATGCAAGTTCTGTGGACATGAAAATAAGACACTGTGTTTATGTTAAGCAGTATATTGAAGGTAAGGACTTGTTTCAGTGTTGATGGTTATTTTGCTAAAGCAGTGTCTTTATAGCTGAGGTTCCTTTGCTTAACTTCTCTGTACAAAATCCTGATAAGCTGCTCCCAAAAGAATATCGGAGGATAGCATTTCCATGAGATCTAGATTCTTCTTCTCGCTGGCCTTGAATGTAGGCCCTTGATGAGTTTAGTTTTCTCTATCTCTGTTTAAGCAGGACAGTTCCCTGGTGTCTCCATCAGCAGCCAGTCTAGATTGCATTATATTTTAATTTTATTAACTGGGTATTCAGGAACTTGAGTTGAATGGTACTTTGAAGTGAATTAAGATTCTCTTAGGATCAGAAAACAACCAGTACAAGTTAATAAAAGGCCATGCTTTTCTTAAAGTGTATGTAATGTATTTTTATAAGCATGAAATATATAAAATCTAAAAGATAGTACAATATTTCTGTGGTGTTTTTGTCCAAAGTATTTTTAAATATATTTCCTTTGCTTTCATGGTTTCTAAGGTTCTTTGGGGGTGAAGAGGTTCTACAAAATATTTATTTATGTATTTAATAATAGTTCTGTTGAGATATGATTCACATACCATACATTTTCTTTTTCTTTCTTTCTCATTTCTTTCTCCTTTTTCTTTCTGTATATAGTTGTACTTTTTAAAAGTGTACAATTCAGTGGTTTTTAGTGTATTTACAGAGTTGTGCTCACCATTATGTAATTATAGAATATTTTACCTCCCCCCAAAAGACTCTGTACCTGTTAGCAGCCACTCCCCCATTTCTGCTAACCCTCTACCCCATGTCCTGACAACCACTGTTCTACTCTGTCTCTATGGGTTTGCCTATTCTGGGCCTTTCCTGTAAATGGAGTCATACATACATGATCCTTTGTGACTGGCTTCTTTCTCTTACAGCGGTGTCCAACCCACAGTGCACAGGCTGCATGTAGCCTAGGATGACTATGAATGCAGCCCCGCACAAAATCGTAAATTTACTTAAAACATTATGAGATTTTTTTGTGAGTCCGTGTCACAATGTGTTTAATGTGTGGCCCAAGACAACTCTTCTTCCATTGTGGCCCAGAGATGCCCAAAGTTTGGATACCCCTGCCTTAGCAAATGGTTCCAAGGTTCATCCACATTGTAGCAAGTATTAGTACTTCAGTTATTTCTATGACTGAAGAATATTCCATTGAGTGGATATAACATATTTTGTTTATCCATTCATTACTTGATGGACATTTGGGTTGTTTTTACTTTTTGGCTGCCATAAATATTCATATACAATTTTTTGTGTGACCAAGGTTCTTTTCAGCTCTAAAATAGAGTGCTATGAGCGTATGTATCCCCATGAGCTTTTGTATCCTCATTATGATAAAGACAGGGATAGGTATTGTTCTAATTTTATAGCTGGGAAAACTTCAGGGACAGAAAGATACATGACTTGATTAAGGATCTTCCAATTTAAGATTGATTAGAGTTCCTGGCCTCCAACTTCAGACTTCTGAGGCAGTAATTAAGATCATAGGCTTTGGAGCCAGACAACCCTGGGACCAAACACAGACTCTGTTATTTACTGGCTGTATGAACATAGAAAAGTTTGGGGTTTTTTTACCTTTTTTAACCTTAGTTTCCTCCTCCATAAAATGGAACAATTATATTATTACGAGTACCTGATAGTGCTATGAGATAATGTATATACAGCTCTGATCACAATATCTAGCATATCATAAGTGCTCAATAAGCGGTAGCTATCATTATATTTATCATGCCCTCCTCATCATGCAGATGGGATTTCTGCATTCGTTAAACATTGATTCTCTAACTTGAGAGTGGAAGAATCCGAAATGTCCCCAGCACATATCAGTGTGTAAAAATGTTTTGTTTAGTAGCTCAGTCTCTGTGCAAAAATACTTGTGTAAATGGATTCTCCGAGGAGTTGGGTTTATTCTGTTGCACCTCTTATCCCCTGGACATTGCTGCATATATATACTAGGGATACTCTATCCCAGTTTATTTCCTTGTTTGTACAAAATGCTCTCTAAATTCTATTCTAGCTTCTAAGATTGTGAGTCTCGTTTTATGGAACTTGGGCTGACATATTTGGAGAAAGAATAATTCGCCTTCTAAGTTAGAAAGCAACACCATGATGGCACTGAGAGTGGGTTTCAGTAGGACATGTTAGACACTTACTGTCCTGGCTACATCAGCAGTGGAACGAGAACCATGGGCCTTGCTTTCAGAAAGAAGAAAGGAGAGATGTGGCCGCAGTTGTTGTCTAAGGAGAGTGCACACACACATACATACATACACACAACACACACAGGTCATAAATGTGCACAACTTTTCTGTTTATTTTTTCTTTTAAACAAAATGATTTTGTTAGTTTTTCACTTACTATATCTTGGGCCAGATTTGTATTTTTAATGATTGTATATAGTGTTCCATGTACCCATGGATGTACCGTAGTTAGTGTAGCCATTTCCTCCTGAAGAGCATGTGCGTTGGTTACCATGTTTTAGTATTATAGTCCCTGCTGTAGTAAACATCCTTGTTCACACATCTTTGCACTTTTACGTTAGCATTTCCCTAGGATGGATTCCTAGAAGTGGCATGTCTAGGTCAAAAGGTTTGTACATTTAAATTTTTAATAGATATTATCATATTGCTTCTCCAAAATATTTTAATAGTCTGTACTTTCCCTAACATTTATCTTTATTTAAGGCTGAAAAACCTATCATTCTACATGCATAAGTAGTAAAATTATTAAGAAAACTCAAGTGATTCCATCATGAAAGTCAGGATAATGGTTACCTGAGGCATGTGTATGGGGGCAGGGAGGGGGGTTGTCACAGAATGGTGCTTGGGGAGGAGGCTTTTGGGATGTGCTACTCCTTGACCTTGCTGGTGACTGCATGGATATTTGCATTATAATTATTTGCTACACAGTACATTTATGTTGTATGTATTTGTATTTATGTTATATTTTACAATAAAAAAGAAAAACATCAATCATTTATTAAACAAATATTTATAATGTGCACCTATGTATGGAAGCACTGTTCTGGGTAGTAGAACTACTGCAGTGAACAAGATAAATTCCCTGTCCTAAAATAATTCAGGAGGTTTGACAGTAAAGAAGGAACTACATAAATAATATAAATCAGGTAGTGATATGTATTATGAATGAAATAAAGCCAAGTAAGGGGGGGAAGGTGGTAGGTGAAGAGACAACTTGACTTTTTTTAATTGAATCTTTTTTTGATGCTCATCTGAGGATATGTTTTTATTGATTTTAGAAGGGGAGAGAAAGAGAAACATCAATCAGCTGCCCCCTTTATAAACCCCAACTAGGAATTGAACCCAAATCCATAAGCTAGGCATGTGCCTAGTTCTTTCCATTAAAATATGAAGCTATTTTCCCCCCTCATGTTCTAACAGAAATACTGTTTGGACTTTATGGGAATGAGAAATAAACTTCTATTATGTAAAGCCATTGAGATTATAGGGTTTAGCTATTATAACAGTTTTATCCTACTTAATATAACCATGAATGGATCTATTCCAGCCCAAGGCAATCTGAAAACATTACCACTTTTTTAAAGATTTGGGGGATGCTGGATCAAGTTACAGCTTGAAAGAAATTTACCCAAATCGGTGATTATCAGAGGTATTACCTGAGTACAAAAAGGTCAACAGCTTCTCTGCTTAGTACAAAATGGTGTATGTGTATTTAAAAAAGTGGTACTGTTACAACTATGTCTACCATTGTAATGAAAATGGGTGGAATCTTAACAATCACCGACCCCAAGTCCTTCAGAAAACTGAAGCCCGGAAAAGGAAAGTCCAGGACTCTTTCTTACCCTGTTATGACTGAGAAGGGCCAGCTATTTACCAACCCACTACTCCCTGGGTGCAAAACTGGCCTGTACTTTCCAGTCTCTCCTGTATCTAGTAAAGCCCTGTAACCAAGTTCTAACTCGTGAGTGAGTGAAACTACATGCACCATTTCCAGACGTGACCCACAGACACCCTCCAGGCTTGACCCCTCCTAGCTGTGACCTTGGGAGCCATCTGTTGGAGGTGGCAGAGTCACAAGATGGAGATGGCTGGATCACTGAATCATTGCCTGAATCGAGGGCCACCCACCAATCAGGAATACCAGTTTTTCCTCTGTTAAGCTACTAAGATTTGGGGATTTATCTGTTACAGAAACATCAGTATTAATTAATAAATACTGTAGTAATATGTAACTAGGGTTACCCCTCTACAAATAGTGAACACTGCTTCTTTGTTTTTTTCCTTAATCAGTGTTTTATTCTTCACTGCCAAAGAAATGGCTTTAGTTCTCAGGAGGAGCCCCACTGGAAGTAGCCAGGGACTGGGACTGGAGACTTGGCAGGTCACTGAACTTCTCTGAGTCTCAGCTTCCTTAACTATGTGACTTGCAAATCATTTCTAATATATAGCTGAAAAACCATTTTTTTCAAATAAAATATTAAAC
This sequence comes from Phyllostomus discolor, assembly GCF_004126475.2. Lineage (NCBI taxonomy): Eukaryota > Metazoa > Chordata > Mammalia > Chiroptera > Phyllostomidae > Phyllostomus > Phyllostomus discolor. The sequence goes on from NC_040915.2 coordinate 51,275,683, forward strand.
AGAACTTCAGTATATAAAACACAGGAATGGTCATGTTGAAATGGAAACAGGGAAGGGGACAGAAATCCACCAGCTTAATGTTTCTTTCAGCTCTTCCTTGCAACCACTTCTAAGGCACCTCTTGGAGACCTGTGTTCCTGGGAACATAGTTCAAGAACTACTGATCTAAACCAACAGTTTTCCAAATTATGTGGGGTGTTTGTTTGACAGCACAACCCTTTTCCGTATGAAATCTTATGAGAAGCCTCAATAAACAGATACAGATAGAGATAATATTTTGTTAAGTATTTTATACATTTTTCTTATGTTTCACTTCTAAAACAACACAAATTTATTATCTTACATTTTTATAGGTCAGAAGTCCAACTTGTCACTGGGTGAAAATCAAGGAATTAGCAAGGTCGCATTCCTTTCTAGGGGCTTTAGGAGAGGACCTGCTTCTCTGCACTTCCAGTATGTGTTTTTTTTAAGATTTTATTTCTTTACTTTTAGAGCAAGTGGAAGGGAGAGAGATAGAGAGGGAGAGAAACATCAGTGTGTGAGAGTCATCAACTGGTTGCCTCTCGCATGCCCCCAATCAGGTCCTCAACCCAAGCATGTGCTCTGACAGGGATTCGAACCGGCAGCCTTTTGGTTTGCAGGCTGGTGCTCAATCCACTGAGCCACACCAGCCGGGGCTAAGTATTTTATAAATTTAAATGTATAAAATTTATAAGAACAGTGAGGCCTTTTCAAAACAATTTGAAGTTGGAGGATAAGGATTATAGTGGCAGCTTTACTCAGTACTGATGTATTTGTGATTTTCAAGTAATGAAACAAATTTTATTCACCCAGTGAAGTAGTTATAAATACCACCAGTTTTTACACAGCTCGGCTTCCAACGGCATCATACTCTTGAGTTAACAGAGAAGGCAAGAAAGGCTGTAGGCACGTCTCTAGAAAGCAGCACGTGCTGAGGCGCCAGTGGTCTTTCATCTGTTAAATGTGGCGTCTGTATCAAGAGAGCGCCTGATAATCTATTTTGGTAATGGTTCTTCCAAGTGTTATAATTTAAACCCCCCACAAATTTGAAAAACCTCTAAAAAGCAAGCATTTTATAAACATCTGGCCCAGCCAGACTACAAGTTCTTGCTCAGTTCTTGCAATGACATGATAGCCCTGGATTATTTTCCTGGACTCCAATGAAGAACAGTGAAGATTCTATCAGAGTCAGAACACTACCTGTTTTTCTGCTGATTGTGCCAACTCACTGAGTACACATATTTTATTTTTCAAGGCAACCAGAACTATGGGTTAACCTGCATGGGTAACAAAAGAAAGCATAGTTTGCTGCCATTTTTTTCCTGCCAGTAAACTCCAACCTTCCTATTACCTGCAACCCATTTGCCAGGTGCAAAATTTGGAGGCCTCACCTCACATCAGACAGAGGCAGCTCATTTACTTCTGTTTTTGCCACTCTACTACAATATACTAAGCTATCTTCAGCGACTGAGGGAATCCAGATTTCAGTGTCAAAAAAAAATGAAATGAAAACAGAAAAAGTTGACTGCCATTGCATTAGGTCAAAGCTAACAGCATTAATAAGATCTACTCCTGTAGTCATTCATTTGAATCTTAGGCCTTGTAACTCCTCAAATTTAGACTTAATATGCTAGAACCTTAGGCTCTCATCTTTTGAAAAAGATAATCAGAAATGCATACAGTTGTAATTAACACAGCCAACCTGAAGACTCCTGAATTGGGCATGGTTCTCGCTGGGAAAATAATTAAGAACAGGCTCAAATAATCAAGACAGAATCTACCAATAAAAACACCCACTTGCCAAAAAAATAAGCAATTACCACTCTAATGTATTTAACTTATTAATTAGCAATAATACCAATCGAAAAAACTGGCAATGCTGTTTCCATAGAGAAGAGCTCCCATCTACAGAAGCCCCTTTTCTGTTCTCTCTAAAGTGACCCTCAACAAATCGTTTGCAGTCCTTTTAGCACACCCTTGATATAACAAACAAACTGCTAAAAGTGGATCCCAAACCTCTGGGCTCATTTTACTCAGTGACTCTGAAGTTCAGGGGCATCCAAACAATGCCCAGCCAATTATCACCTAAAAAATAAGCCAATGGATGGAAATACTTGTGAGGAGGTTTTTATTTCTGATTGATGACCCCCCCTTGAAAATACACAGAAAACCAACCTCCACACCAGCGCAAGGCCTTGGGTGTTCCCACTTAGTTTCTGATCTTCAGTTTCCTTATCTGTCACATAAGAAACAATTACCACTCCTTCCATCGTAGAGTGGTAATGAGATGAGAGGACGGTCCCATATATGAACATCCTTTGGAAATTTAAATTATTTTTGTTTAGTTGGGAAATAATCTTGTTTTCATAACTTCTTTCAAGGAAAGGTTGACTAATAACTGCCATGTCTTTTCTATTACACATCTATAAATGAATCAGACTATAAGAAAAAAAACGAGTAATGGAGTCCCCACCGCAAAAGGGGAAAAAAACCCATTCCACAACTAAAACTACGTTTGATCGGCAGCTGTTGCTCAGTGTAAATTGTCCTAGAAACAAAATGGACTATGTGTCACCCACCAGAGGCAGGGAGGCTGTGACATTGATGGCCACTGTTGTAAAGCCCTTAACCCTGAGAAAGAAACCTGGAGAAAATGTGCTTCAAGAAGTGTACCAGAGGCAGAGCTCTTAATTCCAAATAAGCTGTTTAACAAACAAGAATCTGTTGATACTCCAGAGGAAAATTGGTCTTTTCAGGGAGGATTAGCTCCAGCTAGTATGCACACTGTATTTTTTGTGTTTGGAGAAGACATTGGAGGCGGGTTGAAGACTAGAGCTCCAAACAGGCAGGAAAGGAGACACCTGTTTGCATCAGCTTCCTCCTACACATGTCACTGCACAGGCAGCAGCTCAGAGGAGTGGCTCTCCTAGGAGCTGACAGTGCAGGGCAGGTAGAAAGGAAAAATCGGGGGGTCACCGAATCCCTGTAGAGTGTAGGAGTCAGCCCTGGGAGGAGCGGGAGTAGGCACTCATCTGAATACAGCTCAGTCACTCGGAATGAGTAAATTCTTGCGTGACAACTTAGCACAAGGTACTAGAACAGAGTCTCAGGTACTAAGAGAGCTCAGACAGGAAATTTAACTCAAAATTTCACTTCAATACAACAGAATTCTTATTGTTCTATTTATGTGAAACTACCATGGATGTTTAAAAGGTAGCTCAAATTTAACAGTCTAAAAACGATTATTCAATTTTATATCCCAACCTGTCCACTTCTTGAGAACCTTTGCTCTCTCAAGGTAGTGATGCCAGTATTCCTCCAGTATCTTGAGACAAAAATCTGAGTCATTTTTTATTTTCCTTTCCTTAACTCTTTCTCACAATCCATCCATGCCATGAACAAGTCTTACTGGTTCTACCTTCAAAACATACGTTCAGTCTAACCGTTCTCACCACTTCCACAGTCAGAGCTACCATCGATTCTCCCTTTGGAGAGTCACCTCTTTGCTAGTCATCATCGTTCCACCCCTGGCCCTGCTAATCCATTCTTCCACAGCAGCTGGAGTAACCTTTTACAAAGTTATCAGTCAGGTCATGAGGTTCTCCTACCAAATACACATCACTGGCTTCACAGCACACTAATCTGGCCCCTTACAACTCCCCACCCTGCCCTTGGCCTCATTCTCCTACACTCTTCCCAAGCTGACTACATCCTAGTCACGTCCTCCTGCTTTCCATTCATTCCTCTTAGCCTGGAACAGTCTTTCACTCCTTTTTATCTACCAGGTGTCTGCTCAGACTTCGCCTCTTCAAAGGTTCCTTCTTGACACCACTGTCAAAAATCAAGTGGTCTCACACTGGCTGGGTTGGCTCAGTTGTTTGGAGTGTTGTCCCATACACCCAGAGGTTGCAGGTTTGATCCTGGAAAACTGAAGACCTCACTTCTACCCTATGCTCTGTCACTTGTTGACCTTTAATAAATCCTCACTGTGGGTCTCAGTTTCTGTGTCAGTAAAACAAGGGGATTGAACTAGAAAGTAGATGGTTCCTTCACTCTCTGCATGTTCACATGCATATATGTAATCTCTGTTAGAAAGACAATTCTTAAGGGGATGTTCTCACATTTTGTGGTATATTGTGATCCTGATCTTGTAATGTTAAACATATTCATCCAACTGGAACATGTTTATCCATCTCTGAGACCAGAGGCAGCTTCTCCTCTCACCAAAATTCTATCTCATGAGAAATAGAGAATGGTGGGGATGATTGGTGCTACAGCAGAATGTATTTTCCATTTCAGTCTTGACACATCAGGTACTTTCCCTGAACCCAACCGATGATGTGGGCAGTGAGGTGTTTACATGCTTTTCCTGTTTAAAATTATACAGCGTAATACTCAGGTTTTATGAGGCTGACATTCCCCCCTCTCCACCAGTCAGTCAGATTTTCCACATCGCCCCTAGCATTATCAGTTGCATTCAGTGCTGCATGTTTGTCACTTGCAGAACTGGGAGAATTCCCCCTACACACACCTCTCGTCATCAGTTGCTAGGTTGCAGCATTTTACATTGTCCCAGTCTGGTGATGTTGCTATGGATACCAGTTATTCCTCCTCCTATGACACTGTTCTGGTCAGGCTCAAGAGTGCAGACAAGATGTAACTATGATGTCAGAGATGTGTTAAAATGTGATTTTTGGGACTTCCAACCAAGATGGAGGCATAGGTAGACATACTGTGCCTCCTCGCACAACCAAAAGAAGGGCAACAACAAATTTAAAGACAAAAAGTAACCAGAACTGCCAGAAAATCAAACTGTATGGAAGTCCAACAACCAAGGAGTTAAAGAAGAAATATTCGTCCAGACCAGTAGGAGGGGCGGAGATGGGCAGGCAGGGTGGAGAGAACTCCCCACAAGGCAGCAGCAGCTGGAGGACACACATTTGCATGCAGATAAACTGGGAGCAACAACTGGGGAGCAAGACAGACTACGCATCCCAAGGTTCCAGCGCAGGGAAATAAAGCCTCAAACTTCTGATTGAAAACACCTGTGGAGGTTGAGGCAGTGGGAGAAACTCCCAACCTCACAGGAGAGTTCGTTGGAGGCACCCACAGGGTCCTAGAACATACACAGACCAACCCGCCCAGGAGTCAGCACCAGAAGGGTCCAGTTTGCTTGTGGGTAGCGGGAAAAGTGACTGAAAGCCAGCAGGGAGCTGAGCAAGCAGCACTCTTCCCTCTCCGACCCCTCCCCCACATACAGCACCACAATGCAGTGACATGGGTTGCCCCACCCCCTTACAACATCACAGCTGCACCAAGACAAAAAAAAGGGGGCTCAAATGAAAGAATAGATCAAAGCTCCAGAAAAAAATACAACTAAGTGATGAAGAGATAGCCAACCTGTCAGACGCAGAGTTCAAAACACTGGTAACCAGGATGCTCACAGAAATGGTTCAGTATGGTCACAAAACAGAGGAAAAAGTAAAGGCTATGAAAAGTGAAATCAAGGAAAATGCACAAGGAACCAACAGTGACAAGAAGGAAACCAGGACTCAAATCAACAGTTTGGAGCAGAAGGAAGAAATAAATATTCAACCACAACAGAATAAACAAGAATTCAAAAGAATGAGGAGAGGCTTAGGAACCTTTAAGACAACTTTAAATGTTCCAACATCTGAATCACAGGGGTTCCAGAAGGAGAAGAGGAAGAGCAAGGAATTGAAAACTTATTTGAAAACACAGTGAGGGAGACCTTCCCTAACCTGGCAAAGGAAATAGACTTTCAGGAAGTCCAGGAAGCTCAGAATCCCAAAAAAGCTGTTCCCAAGGAAGCACACACCAAGGCACATCATAATTACATTACCCAAGATTAAAGAGGAGAGAATCTTAAAAGCAGCAAGAGAAGAGGAGACAGTTTCCCACAAAGGAGTTCCCATAAGACTGTCAGCTGGTTTCTCAAAAGAAACCTTACAGGCAAGAAGGGACTGGAAAGAAGTATTCAAAGTCATGAAAGGCAAGGACGTATATCCAAGATTACTCTATCCAGCAAAGCTATCATTTAGAATGGAAGGGCAGATAAAGTGCTTCCCAGATAAGGTCAAGTTAAAGGAATTCATCATCACCAAACCCTTATGTGAAACGTTAAGGGACTTACCTAAGAAAAAGAAGTTGATCCAAAATATGAACAGTAAAATGACAACAAACTCACAACTATCAACAACCAAACCTAAAAAAAAAAAAAAAAAAAAAAAGCAAACTATGCAAACAACTAGAGCAGGAACAGAATCACAGAAATGGAGATCACCTGGAGGGTTATCAATGGGGAGGGGGAGAATGGGGGGAAAGGCACAGGGAATAAGAAGCATAAATGGTAGGTACAAAATAGACAGGGTGAGGTTGAGAATAGTATGGGAAATGGAGAAGCCAAAGAACTTACATGTATGACCCATGGACATGAACTAAGGTGGGGGAAGGATGCTGGGGTGGGTACAGGACAGAGGGAAATAATAAGTAGAAAAAAATGGGACAACTTAATACCATAATCAAATATATTTTTTAAAAATACAGTTTTCCCTCTACATTAATAAGATCCATGTAATAGATATCAGTTCCATGTTTTCTAGTGCATAAATCTAGGAATAGCTGAATCCTGGACACAGTCCAATACTTTGGACCTTTATTTCATTATTATCCACAGAAGTAAAACTAACAGATTTGAGCTTTGAATAGGAAACCCCACTGCACTGTGTCCAGTTCATGCTCCACACAGACCAGCATCCTACCTCCAACAGGAGCGGCTCTCCATGGCGTTAAATCATTGGTTTTGACTAACCTCAAAGGTTAGAGACATTTGGGGATGCTCTTTCCAGACTCAGTTGCTCTAAGGGATAAAGCCTGCCTAAATTTTATTGCCACTTCATATCACATATGGTTGTGTTCCTTTTCCAGCTAGGTCTTAGCCACTGTGAAGGGAGGGACTGTGTCTTTAACCGGTTTTCACCCCCCGCAGCGCTTAGAACAGTGCCACACAAGAAAGGCCGTGATCCAGGAAAGGCTTATCGATCTGTTCTGAAGACTGAAAGGGTAGGCAATTACTCATTTGATTTTAGATTTCTATCAGAATGTTTTAGGATGGGTGAGAACCCCTTCATGTTTACCGTTGTTGAAGACTGCGCTTAACCCGTGGTGTTGGGCTCTTACCTAGTCAGGCTCTTTGATCTCACAGTTGAAGAAACAACAAAGGGCCCAAGAGGATGTGACTCATTTAAGGTCACAGAGCAAGTAAGGCTGTGGTTTACACAAATGTGTTGTAAAAAAAGAGTCTGTAAAAAAAACAGTTTAAAATCTTTGTAGTAAAGACAATTCTGTTTACTTAAACAATAGTATTTTGTTTTCTGCAGTTTATTTATTTTAAGCAGGTGTTTACTTTAAAATGGGGCAGACAGATGTATATTATTAAAGAAGAACTTAAGTGGTTAACAGGAGCCCTATGAAGAGCATATACATTCCTATTTCAAGTCAACTCAAAGCCTTGCAGTCTACTTAAGTATTTGACTTATTCCTCAAAAAACCAGATTGAAATTGGACATAGCATAGGATTGAGGGCAGCCTTTTAAAATTAATATCCTATTTAAAAACCGGCAGAATTTGAATTAAAAAGTCATCCCTTGCATGTGATGACACTTCCCTAAAGGGAAAGGAATTTATTTACCAGATAGAATCCTTTTTGTTTGGGGGAAAAAACAAAGCGAATGAAAATGTATCTTCTGAAATGCAGACTGCCAAGGGTGTCAGTTAGGGACTTGAATTGTCAGTGAGAAAGGCAAGACACATTCCCTGAGCGTCCTGGGAAGTGATAAAGCAGAAGCCCTCGAGAGATGACATGTAATTCAGGGTGAAGCTCTACTCCTTGCCAGGACCAGAGAACCAAAGAGTGCCCCTCCTTTCTCTTCTCACGGCTACGTCCCTTGTTGAAGCTCTCTGACCTTTATGCAGTAATTGCCCACGTGCCTCTCTGCCTCTCCTTTTTTCCCCATTGTCAGGTTACTTTCCTCCATGGAAATTCTGAACGTTGCCTTCAGGGGACTCCCCTTTGCCTGTCAAATTAAGTTGAGACTCTTGGGCACAGCATTCAAAACCCCGTACCATCTGGACCCAGCACACATTTCCAACCTGTGTCCCTCTACCTTTCTAATTTGTGCCCCGTGAGTCAAACAAATTAGCCTATTTCCCGAGGACGCCTGGTGCTTTTCCAGCTCACATTGTCTTCTCTCATTGCCACCTGTCGGAGTTCTCCACAGCACTTAAGGCCAAGCGTAGTTGCCACTTCCTTCTTGAGGCCTTTGCTGTTTTTCCCCCACAGATTTTCATCTCCCCTTCTGTTGACCACAGAGAGCACTTTCATACCTTTCTTACATCATAACCTATTACGGTTAATTCATGTATTTGATTCTGTTACATCAAGGGCAGGGTACCTTCCATAGAGGGGCGGGCACCTTGTCGGAACCATAAATACTTAGTAAGCGTTAAAAGTCACTGACCTTTAATAAATCCTCACTGTGGACCTCAGTTTCTGTGGCAGTAAAACAAGGGGATTGAACCAGAGAGTAGACGGTGTCTGCAGTCTCTGAATGCTCACTGCATTCACAAGTAAGTATATAATACGTGCTTCTGTGGTTCTTACGTGTATGGCAAATTTGGCTGTTTACTGGAAGGCTTTACCCACCTAGAGGATCAATATTTTACTTCCTTTAATGTACACTCCTTTTTTAGGAAATATTTATCTTGTATTAACTTTTAAAATTATTGAGATATGATTGACATAGAACATTATATTAGTTTTCAGCATACAATGTAATGATTCTATACTTATATATATTGCAAAATGATCACCCACTGGACACTCATTTCTGCTGAATTCGCCATGACTTACATCACTGGTTCCTGGTCTCAGTATGAGAATGCTCACCCTTTAAATATGATATATAATTCAGTTACCTTCTACAATATTTTTGAACAGCCTTAGTGAGGTATAATTTATAACGCTTTATAAAATTCACCCATTGTAAGCATATGGTTATTTTTAATAATTGTATAGAATTTTGCAACCGTTATCATAGTCTAGTTTTAGAACACTTTCACAATGCCCTCCCCCTCTCCGCAGGAAAAGTTCCCTTATGTCCTTTTACAGTCAGTCCCCACTCCTTCCCCCACCCCCCGCCCCAGGAAAACGCCGATCAGCTTTCTGTATGTATTGATGTACCTTTTCTGGATATTCCATATCAGTGGAATCAAAGAGTATGTAGTTTTTGTTTATGGAATCAGAGAGTATGTAGTTTTTGTTTCTGTCTTCTTCCAGTTAGCACAGCATTTATGAGGTTCACTTATATTGTAGAACATACCAGGAATTCCTTTTGATTGCTGAATAGTGTTTTGTGTGGATATATGCCTTTTGTTTCTCCATTCAGCAGTTTGTAGACATTTGAATTGTTTCTAGTTTTGCCTGTTATGAATAGTACTGCTATAAACATGAAGTTGACTCCCTACCTTTCTTTGTGCGGACACGTTTCATTTATCTTGAGCAGATACGTAGGCGTGGACTTGCTGTATGGTGTATCGCTGTGTAACTTTTTAAGAAACTGCCAAACTGGTTCTACCATTTTACATTCCCACCAGCAAATGTGTGAGGGGTCCAGTTTCTCCACAAGAGGAGCCCTTCTTAAGATTAAAGAAAAAAAACTGTAGATGCTCACATGATAACATGTCATTTTAGTATCTGCAGGTTAGTAAAAAGTATAAAAATGATACACTATTAGGGACTTAGTAATACTTCTAGGAGGATTTATACAGGTATACCTTGGAGATACTGCAGGTTCAGTTCCAGACCACCGCATTAAAGCTAGTTGTAATCTTTTTGTTGGTGGAGGGTCTTGCCTTCAATTTTTTTTTAAATCTGCCAAGTGCAGTAAAATGAGGTATGTCTGTATTCAGTAATCACAACAGCCTTTAATGACAGAAAATACTTTGTGTGTACTCTTACAGCAACTTGATGTTCCTCAAGGAGCTGTAGTTGGGAGCTCCTGGGCCAGGTGGCTTGTTTAGAAATAAATGTAAACTAGCCCTGGGTGGCGTAGCTCAGTGGATTGAGCGCGGGCTGCGAACCAAAGTGTCGCAGGTTCGATTCCCAGCCAGGGTACATGCCTGGGTTGCATGCCATAACCCCCAGCAACCGCACATTGATGTTTCTCTCTCTCTCTATCTCCCTCCCTTCCCTCTCTAAAAATAAATAAATAAAATATTTTTTAAAAAAAAAGAAATAAATGTAAACTATCTCATGTCTTTTTTGTGTCCTCTGCCAAATAGATACCTACGTCCTAAAGTTGTTTGACAAAACATGTCAAGCATTTGGCTTGTAATAGGTGCTCAATTAGTGACAGCTATTAGTACTAGGGATCAGTGGCTTAATAGAGTATAGGATTTGGAGGCGGGCTAAATTAATAGCAGTCTCTACTGGAGACTGTACGAATTCTTGTAAACATCTGTTTTCATATTTAATTCTTGCTAACTTCAACTATCTCTTTGTATCTACTCATTGTTCTTTAGTTTCATCTCTGTTGGATAAGAACCTTCTTCTCCTTCCCACCCCCAGTTTATCCAAGTCACTTCAAAAAATGTCATTCCTGTATTCCCAACACGTAACTCTTATCCCTGATTGCATGTTAGAATCACCTGGGCAACTTTTGCACTGAATACAAATGCCCTGGTCCCATCCCCAGATACTCTGATTTAACTGTTTTGAAATGTGACCTGAGCATTGAGATTTTTAAAAACAAGTGATTATAATGTGTGCCCAAGGATGATGTGAAGCCAGGATTGCTGACAGCTCTTCTTGCCTAATTTAGTATCAGCAGTCAGTGTTACAAGTGCAGGCATACCTTGTTTTATTGCGTTTCACAGATGTTGAGATTTTTCCAAATTGAAGGTATAAACCTCCACCAGCAAAAAGATTGCAACTCGCTTTACTGCAGTGGTCTGAAAGCAAACCTGCAATATTGAGGTATGCCTGTATCTTAATTCCTTTGTCATTAAAGGGATTAAGCAAAATGGAATCTCCCGGATACCCTGTTAGAAGGACACCAAGCCACTGGAGGAACCTTTCAGGTATAAGACTTTCTTCCACCTGCGTAGCACGTCCGTGTCTGAAAGGAGGGTGTATGGAATGAAAGCAAAAATCTTAAACTGTGCTGAAGTCAGGGCATATTCCATCCATCATCACTCTTTAGAGGAGGCAGTGTGCATGATGAAATGGATTCACATTTTGGCAGTGGAAGAATCTGGGTTTATTTTGGCTCTCTTGATTACTAGCTATGTTGGTTGAGGTTTAGAGAGTTTGCAATTGCTCACTGTACTCATCTGGGAAAAAACAAGGGTTATTAAGAACAAAAAGAATTATATACCTTGCATGACCGTTGGGATTTTGGACTGTATCTAGAGTCCTCAGCATACTTCCTGGCTCAGTAAATAGCAGCTGTACTAGTTTAACTACTCATCCTGTGTTTCACTAACTGGACATTAAAGCCAAGGGCTATGAAGTTAGAGACTGCCTCAGACTCATTTGCATCTCTGGTGCCCTATGCTCAAAAGTTATAAAACTTGATGTATAGAAAATAGAAAACTTGATGTCTTTTTAAAAACTCTGACTGCTTGATCTTATAGGTAAATAATTAGCAGAGATGTGGCATTATAACATTAGCATTCAGCAGGTAAATGTTGCTACACATTTTAATGGCAGTATCCCTTCATTTTTGTTTAATGAGATGCATCATCAATGTCATGCAGCCCAGGAACAAAAATAGTAGTGCATCATATTTAGCAAGAAATGCTTCAGTGGTTTCAACAGGTTTGATATTAGCGGGACAGTAGGTATAAGGGACAGCTGTAAAGAACAAGCAGGCAAGGTCAAACAAAACAGGTTAGGATGGATACACAAGCCAAAATCAAAACACTGAAGTGCCATTCATATTTTTTTTTCCCTAGCTCAGTCTGCAGAGGGCTGAGAAGCAGTGAAATACTAGTAGCAATGTGTACCCCTAGTGCCCAGGTTTTACTTTGAGTATCATTTCGTTGCCTGCCAAAAGGAACCGAGCTCCTTGGAGAAGTGACTAACTCCAAGTCTGGAGTGGGAACTTGACAGGGGGAGCCTGAGACATGCTCTTGAGCTAGAAGCAAAAAAGCCTTCAAAGTCTAATGCAATAATTATACTTTAACTAAAAACAAACTAGTGGAGTTGTGTCAAAAGGACAGAAAAGTCAGTTTGAAGGGACAATTGGAGCATTAGGGAGAATAATGACTGCAGTTAATTTATGTACATGAACATAAAAAAATCTGTGAACGTGTAAAAACACACTCAGAAAAAAGAAAGCTTGACCCCCAATTGCTATTGTTAAAAATTACTCTAATACCAACTTCTTACTCTAAATATAAAATTAATAATTGAGCACTTTTCCAGGAACAACTGTTTTTTTTAAGGTCTAAATAACTCTAGGTGATGAGGGTATGCTGTTCCTTACATGAGAGTATTTTAAAGGAGAAAAAAGGGAAAACAGTAGAAGGTAAATGTAAGGCACCTGTAACAAGGAAATAATATTAATAACTGAGGTAAAGAAGGTTTGATGGGTGCCTGTAGGAGAACGAACCAGTCAGTGATGCGGCTTCCCGACACTTGTCGGAGTGGGGAGCATGATGGAGGTTTTCTATCTCATTGTCACGAGGCTTTAGCTTGTCAGCTTTTTCTCTCCTTTCCTTGTTGCCTCTGTGGATGTGATTATTAGTATGAGAGCCTTGTGCTATGGTCTGACAAAGACTTGGGACTATGAGAAATTGTTGTTTTCCTGTATCCCACTGAGGTGGAGTTGGTATTAACCTGTGGTGGAAATTCCATGAGGAGACTGGGATTATGTAAAGAAATTATTGGCTATTTCAGCGCTTGAAATGAGAAGGGAATGAGAACGATGGAATAATCTCAGGTCCCTGTGGCACCCGATTACTTTGAAACTGCCTATGAATAACATTTTTGTGCTTTATAGTTTGATCTGTTTCCATGTATTACCTAGTTTGAGACTCACAGCTGTATTGTTAGGTATTATTATCCCTGTTTTACAGACAAGGAAACGGAGGCCCAGAGAGGCTGTGATTTGCCCTGTGTTGATCAGCTAGCTCCTTCACAAACTGTCACGTTGCTGTCACTTTCTGTGTTCTGCCATGGATGTGTTTCCTCAGACTTCTCTGAGATGTTTAAAAGTCCAATTTGCACTCCCCAAGTATTGTTGAAAATAAGGGTTTTCTTGTGGAAAAATTTATGCCCCAGAATTTTCTTTCACATATAGTATAGTTAGTGTCCACAGGACCCCACAGGATTTTGATCCCCGTAGGACCCACTTAGCTATTTTCATCCAAGACAGAGGTTAACATCACTTAATACCATTATTTCTAATTAACAGATCTGTTTACTCTTAGTTTGCAATTATAGTACAAGATAGACTAACAGCAAGATTTGGGTTCAGAGCACCAAAATGTTGTTATGTGCCTAAATGGGTATTTGTAAGACAAAGTTTTAATTGAGGCAGAGCTGGGCCTTCATCTCACTCTCCCTTAATACCCCTAAACTGTTGATGACTCCGAATTCATCCAGGAAATTGGAAGTTTTGGAAGGCTAGCTGTTAACTGGCTTTGCTTTTCTCATAATGTCTGATCACCAGGGTCATGACTGTCAGTTTAGTCAGGGGTCTGGAATTGGAAGGTAGCTGTTACTTCCTGGGACTACAGGTTCTTTCAGGAATATTAGTTTGGTAGTCCCTCCAAGTCTCACTTTCACTAGTTTTAGTTATTAAGAAAACATCTCCAACTCTGTGTTTTGCTACCTTCTGTTTCACTGGCTTTTCCAAATGTTTCAAAGGCCCATTGTCTGTCCCCTATCTGAGAACCGATTCCCCCAAAGAGGATGAATGTCAAACATAAGAAATCTTGCTACTTGATGAAAAAGGCAGCAATGGAACAGTAGTGGCCAGAAACCTACCTCTTTTTCCTGCAGTCTACAGATTCCGTAGTTACGGGTACTCGATTAGTCAGGTTGGAAGGCAGCCGGTGACGTAAGAAAAAGAAGGCTGGGAAATGTGGATCACAGAACTGGCTGTGACCCGAGAAGCCAGTGAAGAGGCTCTAGCAAGTGTGCTGAGCAAAGGCGGGCCCTGACTTGGGGGTGTGGGGCCTTAGATCCTTGGCTCTTAATGCCAGGGGTCAAGGGGCCCAGAGTGGATCTGCTCTAAGTCATGAACGGGTACGCGTGTTAATTAAGATCACAACAGGCATGAACAGAGTGTACTGTGGAGCCCCAGGGGCTCTGTGCCCCGAATTGCACAGCTGTAATTTTACTTGAAGGTTAGCACCATTTTCCCCCTCAGTAGGTAGGACAAAGATTCCTCAGCTTCATTCTATACAGCACAGTCTCTAGCATTGTCTTTATTGTGACTGAGTGTTCTTTTTAGTTTTAACTTGGTTGCCATCAGTGGAACCCTGAATTGAAATGGAGATCTATTTAGAATTTTCTAGAGTGTTTACAGCTGTTTTCCCTGAAAGTATGCCATTGTAGCATCAATCCCCAGAAATGTATCCCAGACTAAAAAAGATTCCATGGGCAAGGAGGCCCAGGAAACATTTAACATTGTATCTCTTGGAGATTTGCAGTGTATATTAATATACTAAAGGTTTTTGTAAGCCTTATAGTAAAGAGACCTATACGATCCAATGTTTCCCAAACTTTTTGACCCCAGAATTTTGTTTTTTGTTGAACCAGTATTTCTTAACCTGGGACATAGAACATACCCTTGGAACTAGTAACTATATGCCAGGTGGATTGGACTTGAAACAAGTAGAGAAGATTTAGATTATTAGTGTGGTAGCCCTTGTGACTTACAAAAAACTTCAAAACCTCATTAAGGGAATAGATAAACCCAAGGAAGGGTCTAGGACTGATGAGATGGGTGTATTTTGGAAAGTGGGACAGGCTTTTGTCGCTTAGACCTAACAGGATGATGAGGTCACCTCACATTTGTATTAAGCTTTCAGATTTACAAAACTGGCATTTCTATGAACAGGACCCAGTGAGGGAAAAAGGCAGATAATGTCTTCATTTAACAAAAGAGAAGCTGCAGATTAAATGACTTTTCCAAAGTCACATGGCATGACTAATAAGTAGTAAAACCAGTGTATATAGAACCCTAGGCTTATGAGGTCTGTTCAAAAAGTGGTATCCAGCCATGTAATATGACAAATAGAGTCATTTATTGAAGAAGATACAAGAAACATTGTACATAGGACAGTGACGTCTCAGTCCCCTTCAAAGTAGCACCTTGGGACCTCACACAGTTTTCCCAATTGCCATCAGCTGCCCCGTTGTATTTTCCTGAATCTCATTGATGGTCTGAAATCTCTTCCCTTTCAAAGGTGATTTTAGTTTGGGGGAAAGGCAGAAGTTGCAAGGCACCAAATCTGGGCTGTGGTGGGGGCCGAGTCAGTCACCTGGGTGATTTGATGTTTCACCAAAAAACTGCAGGAGATGTGGTACATCAGCAGGTGTGGTGTTGTGATGAAGCTGCCAATCACCAGTTGCCCATAGCTGCAGCCTTCTCAATCATCTGAATAGTTTCTGCAGAGGGATGTTCAAGCTGAACGCAAAATCTGATGCAGACTCATTTCTCTATTCGTTCAGTCATTTTGAATGTGACAGCCACATAGTACGCATGTGCACTCACGGAGTCTACCACCCCCACTGACTAGTGCAGTGAAGCTGTCATTGTTCACACATGTGCATTCCAGTCCACTCTCCTTGGCTGCCAGGTTACACTGATATCACACAAACAGTTCTTATTATATTAACAATGGCCGAACTTTTTCCAGACAGACCTCATAATCTCCAAGTCCAAGGTTTATGCCCACATCACCAAAGTAGTTGTTCACACCTATGCTAGTGAATGCTTCTTTTACCGGAGTGTGTACTTTCTCTTACTTTCTTTTTTTCCCTCTCATAAGTACCTCAAGTTGCATTTCCACACCTGAGTTCTTTTTAGCCTTTGCTACTTCGCACAGCACCTGAGTGACGAGCAGTCTAGGCATAACAAAAACCCAGTTTGTTTCTAGGCGTCCTGCTTCTCAGAGGATCACAGACTTCAGAAATTTCAGATTTCATATCTAGAACATGATTCCCAATATGAATTCAGAACCTACTGTGTGTAACCTTGTTTTGGCCTAGTTTTCATAAAGTCAGCAAACATTTATTGAGAACTGACTACCAGCTACAGGCAAGGCATCACATTATCCATCCATTTTATTTCCTGATGCATTTTAAAGTAAGGTGGAGACATCAGTACACTTTACTCCTTAATAATGCAGGATGTCCGTCATTAGTCAGAGTTCAGCATTTATTTACAGTTCCTTTTGTGTTTGTGTGCATGTGATTTTGTGTGCGCCTGGCACATGAACGTGTGAAGGACTCAGTCAGATGAAAATGTAAGAGAAAGGAGACTGGAGAGAGCACGTTCATGAAGTTAACTGAACCCTGTGTGGTTTGAAAAGGTCATGTCTGCTGTCCTGACAGTCTCAAAATAAAACTCCCTTCCACCATATCTTCCCTTCACCCCATTACATGCATACAGGGCCCCACATATACCTGTGTTAGAACATTCCATTCTCGGAGGCAAAACATTCCATTCTCAGAAGCCAGGAAAGGGGAATCTTCTAGGAAAACGAGGCCAGAGTAAGTCAGAGCTCCTCTCCTGGTGGCGGCTTTGGGATCAGGAGCAATACAGAAACAAGGAGCAGCTGATTAAGATTTAATGGGAGGTTTGTTTGTTTGTTTAGCCTAAATACCTCATGGCCTAGTCAAACTGTCCTTCCTACAGCCCTGTCACTTTCAGGCTGAGTGATGGGTTAAAGAATCAATTCCACCCATTTTTTCAGGACCAGCTGGCAGTTAGCTCCTCTCCTCCTGAAGGCTTCCCTCACCATTCCAGCACGGTGATTGCTCCATCTAGTTGGCACTTCTTACTCACTGCCTCGGAGATTTTGTTTTGCTTATTTTTTAACCTTTTTTAAAACCAAAATCATATATTGTGTATACTGTTTTGTAATCTGCTTTTTTAGTTAGTGATCTCCACTTTTCTACTCCAATAATTTTTCATTTTTCTAAGTCCACATTCATGTTTTCTTAATTGACCTCAAAAAATGTCCTTTACTCTTCTTTGGCAAATCAGAATGTAATCCCGGACTATGCCTTATTTTTATTACATTGCATCTTATCCATTTAAGTGTTTCTTAATTTTAGTACAAGTCCCCCTTTTGTGTTGACATGTTGAAAAAATTGGGCCAGTTGTTCTGTAGAAAGTTCCAGCCTCTGAATTTGTCTGGTTGCTTTCTTATGGTGCCATTTAGCTCATTCTTCTAGTCTGTGTCATTTCCTATTAACTGGAAGTTATATATTAAAGCTTGGTGGATTGAAATCAACCACTTTTGGCTAGAAGATACACATTTATGATGCATAACATCAGATGACACGTAGCTGGTGGTCCCTCAGTCAGTGACACCGAGATTGACCGGGGACTGTGGCGGTGATGTGAGGTCCTCCATTGTTCAGTTGTGTTTCCCCCTTCTGATGAGAAGAGCAGCCTATGATACTCAGGCATTGGCTTTTAAAAGATCATTCTTTCAACAACACCAAATACTGGAACACAGTTTCTCACCCTTCAAAGTCATTGATCATTTTGATGAAAATAGCACATCAGCAACTAAATTTTTACATGTAAATTTCCAACATGGTTTTGGTTCATATAACTTACTGTTGTGATTCTGGAAAGTGAACCAGAAATTACATTGTATCTCTAAGATTGAAATTAGGAAGACCACCTGGACTGGAATGGCTCAGTGGATCAGACACCATCCCGTGGACCCAGAAGGTGCCTGTTTGATCCTTCCTGGTCAGGGCACATGCCCCACTTGGGGGCCTCTGAGAGGCAACCGATCAATGTTTCTCTTCCTGTCTTTCTCCTTCTCTTGCCCTCTCTCTAAAAAAAAAATTTTTTTTTAATGAGCAGTTTAAATAAACAGATAAGATTTGTCATCTGTAGGAATGACAAACTGAAAATTGTCTTTTAATGAGTATAGGCTTGGGACCATGCAAAGTACAACCAAGGTGACTTGAGTGTAACTTCAGGAAGGCATGACTGGACTTATTTTTAACTAAAATTTTAATACTGGAATTAACTAAATACCAAGGACTTGGTTCAAGAGCTCCATCTGGCAGTGGGTCTCCTTCCCTGGATTGGGAGTGCTAGGCTCGAACAGAAGCATCTGGTCCTGGGCAGTTGGGAACTGGATGGAGGGGGCATGACAGGTGACTTCACAGCCCCATTTGGAACATAGGAGCATCCAGGAATCTTCCTAATTGGAGTTTGGCTTCACACGCCTATTCCTCTCAAGAGACACAGGGATCCATAGTCTTGATATTTATTTCTCACCATTGCTGGTGGTCAGGAGTTGGGCTTGAATTAACTGAGCCCTCTGCTCAGGGTCTCACAAGCCCCTCCACAGCACCACCCCTTTCTTTCCCCGAGGAGAATCACCATCCAGACTTAAGGTAATCAGTCCTTTCCTTTCTAGTGAGTGTTACTTGCTAGGCATATATCCAAAAATAATACCATTTTGTTTTTCCTGTTTTGGAATTTTGCATTAATGGAATCATACAGTGTGAATTATTTTGTGTGATTTCTTTCACTCAACAATTGTTTTTACAGTTCATCCACGTTGATACACGAAGCTTAGGTAATTCATTTGCTTTGGCATATTATATTCCATTATATGGATATACAGGGTCCAGCAGAAGTAACACCTGCTTGAGTGTGGTGGGTAGGGTAATATGGGTGTAATAATGTATAGTTTTAATTTGAACATTTCACCTAAAATGTCATATGATATGCTTGAGTGTGATATTGTTATGTTACAGAATTACATGCTTATAATTTTGTAATAAAAGATTTTGTAAAAAAAAAAGATTTTGTAATAAAAAAGGGTGTTGTTTGTGCTGGACCCTGTATAATACACCTATTTTTCTTGGTAATGGTTGTTTATAGGTTTTAGCTATTAACAAATAATGCTGTTATAAATGATCTTGGGCATATATTGTGGTGAACATATTGAGGTGTATTCCTTAGGATATACACCTAGGAAATTGCTAGTACATAAATCTTTGACACCTTTACTTATTCCTGAAAATAGATTCCTTGCAGTAAAATTAATGGATCAGAAGGTGTAACCATAGAAGATGAATTCAGAACTACTATGATTTTACTCCATAATCAGTAAGATAGCCTTTATTCTAGTTTTATTCTTTCTGCTATGCTGTAAAACAGCTATACTTTGTTCAGCCTGTGGAAACAAGCTACGGAATCAATAACAGTTTCCTTGTACTGGGAGCATCAGACTTGGTTTTCCCTCAAGTTCATCTGGAAATGTACGTCCGTGCTGCCTGTAGCCCGTTCTTTTGGGTTTATGTCGTACATATGTGCGATTGGCTGGAAAGCTTAGAACTGTTGGTGAATCTCATTGTATAGAAATACCAGTTCTCCATGATCAAATGTATAAATAAATACATTGATTCAGTATGCTTTATTATAGGATTCACTTTCCAGAACTTAACATCTATTAATTGAATGTTTTTTAAATATTTTATTTATTTATTTTTAGAGACAGGAAGGGAGGGAGAAAGAGAGAGAGAGAGAAACATTAATGTGTGGTTGCTTCTCATGTGGCCCCCACTGGGGACCTGGCCTGCAACCCAGGCATGTGCCCTGACTGGGAATTGAACCTGTGATGCTTTGGTTCGCAGCCCGCACTCAACCTACTGAACTACACCAGCCAGGGCAAATTGAATGTTTTAATAGATGTGCTTTCATGCTGTTGCCTTTACTTTTAAAAATGCAATCTCTAGTTCTTTTACGTATTTCATGTCCTTCCTTGAATGCAGGGCTGCATCTTATTCATTGCCTAGCTGCCTTGCCTATGGTAGATGTTCAATAATTGTATGTTGCTGTGGTATTGGGTTACCACATTATTTGGAATTGCTGCCTTTGTTATATTTTTGCTCTTCTTTAGCATGCTAGGTTTATTCATGCATGGTCATTTTGTTTTATATAGAGCACCTTCTCTGCCACCTAGGAGATCAGAGGTGATAGGTCATTTGGATTCTTTTTGGCTTGGAGTAATCACTCTGGCATTTAAATAAGCCTATGCCTGAATGTGCTCCAAATTTTCATTTCTATCTTTTCAAGCTTCCTTGCTCCCCAAGTTTTTCAGGCTTATAAGACTGCAGTTAATTAATAATCTCCATCTTGGTTTTCCAGATACACATAGAAGTTGACTGACAGAAAGAAAGCAGAAGCAATTTTTAAATAGAATAGAACTTAGCAGAGAGATAGCACTTTATACCTGAAAGCCTTCGCAGACATTAACTAATCAATTTTCCAATATCTTGAAGAAGCAGGAAACAGGTTTTTATTATGTATTTAATATCTGAGAAATTGAGATATGCTTTTAATCTCTTAGCTCGCCCTGAGAAGTTGATGTTCACTTGGGAACAACTTACTTTTTGTAGCCTAGCTTACATAATACATTTCTGGGTTGGGTTTTCGTTTTTGTTTTTTTTCCACAGACTCATCCTTTGACCTTCCATTTGCCTCAGGAAAAAACGGAGTCAACTTCAAAACTTAACTAGTTTCATTTTCACAAAGCCAGGCCACTAGGCAGGTTCTGGAAGTAGTGAGCTACTCTGACTCTCCTACCATCCTTGGAGAAACAAGAAAATGGAACAGATGCCAACTCACACACCGGAAAACTCTAATTACCCCTGAAGACAGTCCAGCAGTAGCGTTAGTTTATCGGCTATTTTTTAAAGGCCTGAGGAAACAGACCAGATTGCTTACCTGACTTGCTTATGTTCATCCAGGGAGCCAGGAAGTCAGGGCAGGTGATCCGTGTTCCAGTGCTTCTTCCTTAAACCAGAGGTTCTGAACCTTGTTTTCCTCATCAAGACACATGCTCGGAACGCTTCCATGATGTTCAGTTTGCTCTGAGGACTGGCTGCAGCTATACCTTTTCTTCCCCACTCAAGAAAAAGTAATGAGTGAACATTTTGAATTTGCTACTATTTATATTTTTAACTAAAGTATTTACTTCATTACTTAATAATAACAAATGACTTGGAGCACAGATCACAACTGATCACGACCAAACACCAATGTGTTCACAGTTACAGCTTTATATAAAATTTTTAATTAATTTTTTCAAAATAGTACATGACATTGTTAGGGGGATAAACCAACAGTCTCTGCCTTCTCATCTGCTGACATATATATGTAGTTCTTTTTGTTTTCATTGTTGATTTTCTTCAAATCGTTGTCAGCTGATCGTCTGCTGTGAGCCAAACCCTTTCTGAATACTGGAAAAGTTGCAAGAGGAGTTGAGCCACCCTTTCCTCTGAGGCACCTATAGTTTTGTGCCTGTGATAAGGCTTGTTTGGGGGGAATCATTTATCATACTGGAGAAGTCACTTAATGTCTTCAAAGTTCAGTTCCCTGATTTAGGTAGTGTGTTACTAGTATCTCCTGGCAGGCGTCGTTAGGAGGACTTGGTGAAACACTTCACGTGACAGCAGGTAGCACTGGCGCCTGGCTCAGGCTGGGCACTCGGTAACTGCTCCCTCAGTTTGCACTTAGGGGACCATGCACGACACTATCATTAGATACTTAATATCATTAAATACTTAAATTATGATATGGAGGCCATTATTAAAAATAGGAATTGAGAGACAGAAGCAAGAACTGAGAGCTGTAGTTGACTAGGAGAGGCTTCATGATGGATGGAGGATTTGAAGAGGCTGAGAAGTTGATGATCAGGCTGTAGGTGTTACAAGGAACAGGTAGACTCTGATTTGGAGAAAGAGTTTGGGCTCCCCTATCCTCCTCCTGCAGACAGTCTCACTAGTTTCTTATCTTCATATAATATCTGCATTCCTTCCCCAGTGACTCCACGGAAAATAATTCTACACCCAGTGGTAAAATCCTACGGGGCTAATCCTTGTCAGCATTACTACTGTTTCCATGGCAACCATCAGATAATAAATCATCTTAGTGAGGCAAGATACAAGAAGTGCTTTCATCTACCAATGCCCAAATGTGCTGGTAGAATGTCCCACAAGGAGATTACCAGACTACTTAAACTCTGCTTTTCCATATTTCTGTGTTTAAACATTTACTAGGAGATAATTTTAAGAAAAAAATCTTATACCCTGTCCCCTGTGGCTCAGTTGGTTGAAGCATCAGCCTGTAAACTGAAAGGTTGAAGGTTCAATTTCTGGTCGGAGCACATGCCTGGGTTACAGGTTCCATCCCCACTTGGGGCTCGTGCAAGAGGCAACCATTCAGTGTTTCTGTTGCACATCAGTGTTTCTCTCTCCCCCTCCCCCCCTCTATAAAATCAATAAGGATGTCCTCAGGTGAGGATAAAAAAAAAAAAAGAAAATCTTGCTGTGGATTTTTCTCTATAAAAAAATAGCATTATACTTGAATTCTGTTTGAATAGTTTTTGCAGAAAGTCCATAACAGATAAGGTAAATCTGAAGGCGGGGGAAGGTTTTATATCTAATTTATGTAGTATTTTTGTGACTACTGGTTAGTAATTACAGACAAAGGTAATAATTGGCATGATTCATCTTCTCTTTGTTTTGCTCAAATGAAAGATTTAAAAATAAAATTCTTAATATTTAAAAATAAAATTTCCAGATAAAAAGCAAGCTCATTCTGTAATGTAGGAATTTTATAGAATTAGTTTAGTTCCTGTGACATTTAGGAGTGTGTTATAAACAACTGTAAGTGAAAAATAAATGAATATATATGATTTCCCTGTATGCAGCCAATTTTTCTGCAGCGTGCTTAGCCCATTTCTGAGTACTGGGGTTATGGTGGCAAAGGAAGCAAAGGCCCTGCCCGTTTGGAACTGACATCAAGATCAGAGAGGCAATAATTCAGTTAACGAAGAGGCTATGTATACCAGGTGTGATCAGTCTTGCAGGGGACAGGCGAACGGGCGAAGGGAATAGAGGTGGGCATGTGTGAGAGGAGGGTGAACAAAAGAGGCCTCTCTGACGAGATGACATTTGAGAAGAGACCTGAGTGCGTGAGAGACCAGGCCTTGTGAGTATCTAAGGGAAGAATGTTCCGGGTAGAGGGCTAGCAGGCGTGCAGGTTGTGACGTGAGAGTGTGCTCTGCAGGGCCAAGGTCAGCAAGGAGGCCAGCATGAGTGCGGAGCACAGAGGATGCAGTGGGTAAAAGAAGAGACAGAGATGAGGGTGGGGCAGGGGAAGGAATCGTGTACAGTCTTGTAAGCCATGCTAATGACTTTATTACATGTATTCTGAATAAGAAAGCAAGCCTCTGGACGATTCTGAGCAGTGACACGTGACTGGGGTTTTTAAGGGATTGCTCTGCGGCAGGGAGAGTAGGCTGCAGGACACGGTTGGAAGCAGGGAGGCCAGTGAGGCGATGATTCCTGCTTTCTGCAGTCAGCAGTCTGGGTGGGAGAGTGGAGACAGGAAGAAGTGGTTGAGTGCTGGAGAGCTAGTTTACTCAACAAATACTCATAGAGTGCTTATGTGTGCCACACTGTTTGAGCAGCTTTAAAATATCAACTCATCCAGGCTCATAACAGTCCTTTGACGTAAATTTCAAAAGGACAGCCCCCAGGATTTGTGGATGGATTGGACATGGGCCTGAGGGGAAAATAAGGGAGTCGAGGGTAATTCCTGTGTTTGGGCCTAAAATTTCTAAGAATGTAGTTGCCGTGTCCTGAGACAGGGAAGACTCGGGAGAAGCACGTTGGGGTGGAGGCCTTTCAATGCGCAGTTCGGTGGTTGTGCATGCTGAGTGTGAAATGCACATCAGCAATCCAAGTGGGCCTGTCGAGCAGGCAGTTGGGTAAGTAACCTGAAGTCAGAACAGAGGTCAAGGCTGGAGATAAATACAAAATAGTCTCAAAGCATTCAGGAAGAAGCAGCAACTGGAGGTCTGGTTTTCACTGCTCAACCTAACTGGCTGAGGGGGTGAGGACAGTCTTTTTTCTTGGGCATGGTCGTGTGGTGGCATTTTCATTAGCTTTGGGGTCAGGCATGCCTTTGAATACCAGCTCCATCGTTTACTAATTTAAGTAATCTCAACTATATGACTTAATCTCTTCTAACTTCAGTTTCTTCATCTATAAAATCGGTTAACAGGACATAGGCCATAACATTAAGATAAAATGAAATGATGTATGTTACCTAAAACAGTGCTTAGACAGAGAGAGTCCTTAGTAAATAAATATTCACTATTTTCTTTTTCTTCAGGTTTAGTTTGTTGCGTTCAACCCAAACTAACAGAACATGGGACATCGAAATTTTAAGCTCACTCCCCCGTGTACTTTTTTGGAAGGGTACCTATTTTATAAGTTCAAAAAAAAAGAATTTCAAGTCTATCAACTATCAAAAATAATGACCCTATAAAACACGATGTGAATGAGGTTTACAGAAGGGTCAGAGAAAAGAGTTGTGGTTCCTAACTATTAAAAGATTCCATGTGCAAAAGCAGAGTGAAGGCAGTGTAGGTAGCAGCACCAAGCAGCACATAGACGGATCAGTCCTGCGTACTGTACATCAAAGCCTAAGGGAATCTACTGGCCACGGTGCCGACCTAAAAGAGGAAATAGTGCCCTGTGTTGGGGAGGGACTATTCAACTCAAAGGGGATTATCTCACTAAGGGGATGGTCCTGCTGGAACTTTGCTAAAGAGACATTCCTGGGGGTTGGTGTAATCCCACTTCTATGTTCAACAGTCATAGCTTGCCTATTTCAAAAAGTACTCATATACAAGGTATTCAGATTTTATCTCATACGGTAAACATTTTAGCCTCTACTATGTGCCATGTACTTGTTTAGGGAAACAAAGATAAATAGGAAGCACAATTCCTGTCCTGAAGTCCCTCACAGTATAAGAGAGAAAACAGGTAAACACATAAAACAGTGTGTGGTAAAAAACAAAATAGAGCGTGTAAGACTCAAAATAAGAGTATTCTAGGACTGCAGTATATATAATGAGGTAATTTTATCCTGGGAGATTATAAAAGCAACATAGTGGTCACCTCTGAAAAAAAAAACTGGGCTGTTAAGAATTTACCAGGTGGAAATTTTCAGGGAAAAGACATTCCAATGAGCAAAATCCTAGAGGCAAATTCAGTGTGGGGGGGAGGGCCTCGGAGAAAAAGGCATAATTTGATTTTAATGCTTCTCCA
Organism: Phyllostomus discolor; assembly: GCF_004126475.2. Taxonomy (NCBI): domain Eukaryota; kingdom Metazoa; phylum Chordata; class Mammalia; order Chiroptera; family Phyllostomidae; genus Phyllostomus; species Phyllostomus discolor. The sequence continues at coordinate 51,301,127 of NC_040915.2, forward strand.
GCTCCAAACAAGAACATTTGAACTTTTTAACCTTTTGAGGTCTAGAGGAGCCCCCTGGTGAGCCATATGAACCCCCCCCCCCCCAAAAATGCTAGAATTTTCTTTCCTTTTTAGGATTAGACATGACAGTTATTTTTTGAGGGAATCCTAAATGTGTCCCTCCGACACCCCCAGCCCATTCCCATCACTATGTTAAATTAAAATTTACTCAGTAGAATGTCATTCAAATATCTACCTTCCCCTCGCCCTTCCTGTTCACTATGAAAAGGTTCTCCATTTTTTTTCCCCCAAGTATCTTGGGCATAATCTCCTTTTGGAAGCATTAACATTTCATATTCCAGGAAATCCTACCGTACTATAGTATTTTCCACCCTGAGGGAACCGGGAGGCCTGTCCCAGATAGGCATGTTCTTGGGGACAGTGCCCTGCCCAATGTGACTGAATAGTAATTCTTTTAGCTTGTTTTCGTTCCCAGGTCCACTCCCCCGTTCCCCCCCAGACCTTTCAAGCTTTCTCTGTCATTACCCCACCTCCATCCATGGATGAAAGAGAGTGCCTAACTTCTCCACCCACCGCTCTGCCCCAGGGCTGTCTCCTTCCATCCGCCATCAATCCCTATGCCCAATTTTCTTAGACTCTTCAAGATCTTCCCTCATTTACATTTAATCTTTCAGACTTTTTTGTGCCAATGTCTTGAACATCAGATGTTAGATCAGGGTTAATCTTTGAGATTATTCGAGCTAGCGTGTAATAATGACGAAGATGACAAAAATAGCAACAGCTAGCACATATAGTACTTAGTGTGTACCAGACACTGTTCTAAGCACTTGCATGTATTATTTCCTCCTCACAACAATCTTTGGAAGTAGTCACCACTTTATCCTCATTTTATAGGTGAGGAAACTAAGGCGCAGATAATTAAGCAATGTGTCTGAGGTCGCACCATGAAGTAACTGGTAGAGAAGAAAGACTGTGTTTTTGGAAGACAGTTTTCCCATAGGAACTGAATCTTTCTTATCTCTGTGTCCTCGGTTTAGAGCATAGAAAACAGGTGTTCTGTCCTTGCTGGAACTAATGCGAAGTGCCAGGCCATTGAGTTAACACAAGATTGTGTGACATTTTGGTTAAAAAAAAAAAAAAACGAATGAATCAAAAGCTCTGATTGTGAATATTGGGAATATCTATGGCCTATCTTATTGTATGAGTTCTCATAGAACATTTAAAAATAAAATTTTAAAAACCTACTCACAGCCCTGGCCTGGTAGTGAAGTTGCTTAGAGCATCTTCCAGATCTGCTAAGGATGCAGGTTTGATCTCTGGTGAGGGCACAGACAAGACTCAACCAATGAGCGCGTAAACGGGTAGAACAGCAAATCGATGTTTCTCTCTCTCCCTCCCCACCACTCCCCTCTTCCTTTCTCTCTCCCCCTCTTCTCTCTTTCTAAAATCAATCAATAAAAATAAAATTAAAAATCTATTCTCTCTTCTTCCGAAATGTTTTTTATTAACTAGCAGCAGGAATCTGACATTGAATAATGGCTTTATGTTAGAGTCCGAAGCAGATTAACATTTGTCCTGCTGTCTTTTTCTGTTAAAGCATGTGGTGCCAGAGTTGCTGGTCTTTGATACTCAGGGATTACATTGGTGACAGTGATTAAAAGCATTATGATAATAACGATAATAAAACTATTATCGTGCTCTGGTTTTAAAGTTAGTCTCAATAAAACAGAATTGGACCTGGCCCCATCTAGTGGGTGCAAATTTTCTAAATGTCAAAGAGCGGCTTTTACAAACACCTCGTGGGAACAGGCCCACCAATGATGCACTCACCTGATCAGGCATTCCCTCCCGTGAGCCATAAACACCGTTCGTGGCGCCACTTTCCTCTTTCCAGGGGCTGAGTTTTGGGCATCCCTAAAAATTGTCCGGCATGTGGCTATTTTTGTCTTTAAAACAAAATTGTAATGAAAGAAACTGATCTTAGGCAGGACCCTACCCTGCACCCACTCAGATCCTACGCTGACAGGGCCGACTTTGTCGACTCATCCCTCAGTTTTTAATCATGTGCTACACCAGGGGTTTGAACCAGATAGTCTGCAGGTTCAATCTGCAAACTGCCTGTTGTTCTTCGAACAAATACTCTGTTTTGAGTTTTCACTTTATCATAAGTTCTAGTAATAGCTATAACATATTTAATCTGTGCTAAACATTTTGTCTACATTATTGCATTTTAATACTGGCATAACTTCAAAGGTACAGCTTGTAATCACCATTTTTCAGATGAGGAAACTGAGGGGTAGTGGTTGTATCATTTTCTCAAGGTTACACAGCGGACCACTTTGTTCTTCCTGGTCTTAGGACATTCGCCATATTTTGTCTGGAGCTACCTGTGCACGTCTCAGACTGCCTGCCAGTGCGTATGTATAAATATTCTCTGGTCCTTATATTGGCCGCTTTGTGAGTGTTCATCTCCTTGAGGATGGAGATTGTGTCTGACACTTCTTCATAAACCTCATAGAGACATGAAGCTTTGTGCGTTTTCAAATTCGAAAGTTAAAAAAATAAAAGCGTTTTCCTCTCATCTTTTTAAACTTAAACTGTCTGAGGTTTGTTGTGATTATCGTATCGCTCTCCCCAGCATCATTATTGCTAAAATCCCTTATCTTTGTTCAGTGTTAACTGTATATGTTCCTTTCTTTCACTTTTCTCCCTAGTTTGGTGTATTATGAATTTACCTATTTAAAAAAAATAGTTTTATTTTTCCTAATTATTAAGACAGTGTATGCTTCCTGTAGAATGTTCAAAAATTACTAAAAAAATGATTTTTCCAAAGTAAAAACTGCTAGGACTCTCATCCGCCAGAGGGAATCATCAGAATGTTATCAGCAAACAGCCTCCTAGACATTCATTTGTGCACATAAATGTATACACATAATTGTGTGTAAATGGGATCAAATATGCTATTCCTTCACTGTATATATTACATTGTTGAAATCTTTCCATAGTAATGCAGTGTGTGTGTATGTGTATATATAAATATAATATATATATTTGCATTTCATCACACTGATATATTTATAATGTTCTTAATCAAGTCTGCTAACAGTGAACATTCAGGTTGCTTCCAGTTCTTTTACTGTTAAAAGCCATGCCACAGTCAACATCCTTGGGTTGTAATCCTGGGTACAAAGTGAGTTTCATCTGCCTGTATCACCCAGCTGAACTAAGAGGGTCTTAACTGGTAAGGTAGGACAGCAGCTGTCCTTAGCCACACTGCTACCATGTAACAGCAGAAACTTACAAGAACCCAGTGTGGATTCAGTGGGTAAATGTCTACCTTTAAGGCATTGAACTTGGGTTGTTCAGGAAAACAGATTCCCATTTTCGTTAAAGTAAAATGAAAAGCTTGAAGATGAAACTTACCTTCAAGTTTTTCACTTGAAGAAATTTTTAGATGTTTGCTTCTGTGTTTGCTTTGGCTTGGTAGTAGAGTGGTGCTTTGCGGAGTCCCAAGAGCGTGCTCTGTGTGTTATAAAGAGAAAATAGCACTTGATGGGAAAACCAACGTTTGAATAAGGAAACATAAATCATTCATTCTCCAAATATGTAATAAGCACCACTCATGTGCTAAATAATGTCCAGAATACTAGCACTCAGCATCTAGCAGGAGAGAGGTTTCCCTTTTTTAGTTAATATTATGGGGAGATACTTTAAAACTATGCAAATACCTTGTTTCTCATCAGACTTTTGCCCACTAATTATTAGCATTCATCCTCTAGCTCTTGCCTGCAACGGTTATTACTGTGATGCTTGACTAGTGATAGTTTTTTACTTCCATCATAACTCGCACATTTATTAAATGGGAATTCTTTTGTAAGGAAGAGCTACCCCATTTCCTTCTCCCCCGTTAATTTATTTATTCAGTGATTTGCTTGTCAGCATAGACTCGTGAATATTTATCGTATTCTATGCAGTATAACCCACCACTATCATTATTTGTTTTATGGATCAAATGGTCCCAGCCCCGACCATTGGGAACCCCTTCGGGTTGACTCCTGTGTCCTTTCAGTACACCACCGTCACTTTTGGAGCACTTCCCTGCTTTTGGGCGTGACAGGATGTTCCGGGCTCACTTTACTTTTCCTGCTTCGTGAAACCCTGGAGCCAGTCACTTCTCCAAGGAGCCTTGGTTCATTTATTAGAAAATTGGTATTTAGAAACCAAGGTCTGAGAACTAGTGTGCCCATTGCTGCTTGGATATCATTGTGTTTAGGCCATCTCGGGACAGAGCTAGGAAATAAGTGTATGTACACTCACACACTCGTACCCAGGCGTCTATAATTATTTCCCAGTCTGTCCATTCCTATATGCACAGGGTTGGGTAAAGTAGGTTAACAGTTCATATGGAAAATAATACAATAATTAAGAAAGAATAAACTCTTATGCATACTCACGTACTACTTTTGCCCCACCCTTTTTATATCAAAAACCATAAGTTTATACTAATATCTTCAGTTACAATCCAACATCACAGAGTTCATTCTGTCCTTCCCTCTTTGTTATCTGTAACTTCTTTTTCCACAAGAGAAGAACCTGGTCCTCATTATCCATGATAAATTTACTTATTTGTTCACTTCTATTAAACGTACACAGTACTATCGGAATCACTAACCCATGACTCTGGGAAAAACAAACTCGTTAAGCTGCAATGCAGTGTCTGCGTCTAGTTCGTTTTTTCTGGAACCTTACAGTAGACTGTCGACAGACTGTTCCCAAAGTTAGGTAGGTTAGTTATTCCTTCTCCACCCCCCGGCGTTTACTTGTGTTACTCATTCGTGCTGCAGTTGGTTTATTTGTTACTGTGTGTGTTCCGGTGGTTCATTGTACTAATGTGCATGAGTGAGACATTGGCATGGCTCAGTCACTGTCTGGTCAGCTCTTTAGTGCTTCTGAGAAGTCTTTTGTGTTTTATCCAATATTTTTAGCTCTTTTCAGGAGGAGGTCGTCCAAACAACCTGGCCCATCATACTGTTAGAAATGAAGCCTTTTCTTTGGAAAAGTATTAGTGACAGTCCTTTTGCCTCCATACATTAAGGAAAAGGTAGATATACATGACACACTTCACCTTTGAGTTTTATTTTGAAAGGCTTGGGGAAGAATTGGCATACTGAAGCATTATGAGAACAAAAAGGCTATTTTACATTTTTTGCACTTATTTATCATTCAGGAGATGGCTATCACTTTCCTTACTGTAATCCAGATAGCGAAAGGGAGGCTTATATAATGTGCTGCCAGTAGGCTTGTGGCACCACTACTGAATTGGAAAGTTTTAAACAGTAAAACCTTGAAAATAAAACAATACAGACTTCTTAATCATTGGATTTTTCAGTTAGCAACAGCTAATCATAAACTCGTTTATTTTTTTCTAAAATGTATTCATCTACCTTTCTGACACGGCAAAATTGTCCGTTCCACTTCCACTCGGGCAAAGTTCTACCACCACCATCCCAGTGATGTGTATTCACTATAACTGCAAAAACTGGGAAGACCCCAGATGCCTTTCAGTGCGGGAGTGATGAAGGAAATTAGGGCATATATACTTGATGAAATATTACATGGTCACTTAAAATGATGATTAAGAAGAGTAATAATAAATAACATGGAAATGGTTTGATACAGTACTATGTGAGAAAAGAAAAATCTGTAGGAATAGTGTGATCTTAACTAACTGTGCACGCACAGAAAGACTGGTGGGGGATCAGCAAAATGCTGACAGTATTTTTAACACACATCCTGCACTGGGTTCTGTTATAGCTAAACTGAAAAATAAACTTCACTATTTTTGAAAGTAGCGTTCTAAAGCAACAGTTTTCAACTGCAGTAAATTACCAATTGTTTTAAATAATTCACCCTCTGTTCTACATTAGAATAAATTTAAGGTTGTTGCTCTAATGTCACTTTCATTTTTTAATTATTTTTGAGAGAGAGCGAAGGACCATAGGAAAGGGGTGCTGTGTGTGGAGGCCGAGGGTATAAGTGTAGAAGCTGTAGGTCTGGGTAGGGATCCAGCTCAGCACTCACCCAGCACAAGTGTGACCTTGGAAAAATGCCTTACCCTTGATACCCTCATCTGTAAATAGGAAACGTCAGAATGCCTACTCGAGTTAATAAATGTGAAATGCTTAGACCAGAGTAAAGCACATAATAGACGCTTGATATTCGAAGCGTTGCTGTAGGTGTTGTCATTGTCCTGATTGTCACTCTCACTGCCACCCCTAAGGTATTTCAGGCAGATGCTCATTATTCATTATGCCCTAGTGGGAAAAAGATTGAGATTCTCATTCTCATTCTCTCTCTCTCTCTCTCTCTCCCCAAATACAAGCAAAAAGTTTATTTAGAAAGTCATAGAGGTAGAAGTGAGCTGTGGAAGGAGTGAGCCAGTTGGGCTCTGTGGGTTCAGCAGAGGAGTTGCAGAGGCGAGAGAAGGGCCCTGGAGCTTAGGAGAGAGAAAGGCAAAGAAAACCCTCCTGGGGGGAGGCGAGGGGGTTGGCACTGGCATGCTCCAAAGAGAGAGCAAGCACCAAGGGTCTTTCTCTCAAAGTTCAGTAAATCAGGCAGAGTGTTAAAATAGTTTATCTACCATAATTTCTAAATTAATTGGTTCATTTTTTCCCCTTCTGACAAATACGTTAAATGAAGGCTCATGTGTAACCAATGCAATTTCCTCTTCTCCATTTAACAAGAAAGTATATAGTTCACAGTTCCACTTCAGCCAGTTTAAAGAAATTTAACTTATGTGTTCCATTTTGAGGAAATGTTCATTTTTAATCATGTCAGTAAAAGGGTGATCAGGGAACAGCTCTGCTCAGTGGGGAGCAAATAGTCTGTCCAAGCTGGTGCTCTGACCTAATCAAGCTTATCGGGGGAAAAGGAACATGCTGTCAGTTTGTTTTGCCAATATGAAGATTAAATAATAATAACCCAAGCGCTCAGATCATAAAAGGAGTTTGTTTCAGATAGCTCAGGGACCACTTCAGCGTTAAACTCTTCAGCATTCTTTAACAGAAATTAGAGTTTTTTCTCAAGTGTCTTGTTTTTATAATCATCTCTGTATGCAGTGAAAGTAAAAGAGATACTTTGAGAATATTAGAAAAAAGTACTTAAAGATTAAAATGTTTCATAATACCCAGTGGTGGCAAGGTATTGGGAAGTAGGCATATTTGTGCTCTATTGCTAGAGGTATATATTGAGGCAACATTTTGGGGGGACAGTTTGGTAATACCTATTAAAATGAATATACAGTGCTTGCTTCAGCGGCACATGTACTAAAATTGGAACCATACAGAGAAGATTAGCATGGCCCCTACGCAAGGATGACACACAAGTTTATGAAGCGTTCCTATTTTTAGAAATTATATGTACAACCCATGGACGTGAACTAAAGAGGGGAATGTGGGTAGGAGGGGGTGTGTAAGGCGGAGGGGAGTGAAGGGGGAGGGGACAACTGTAATAGCATAATTAATAAAATATATTAAAAATGAATATACATATCTTTTTATCTAGTTATCCCCCTTACAGGAATTTATTCATTTATAGGATATATTCGCACAAGCTCAAAGATAGGTGAGCAAGGATTTCTTTTTTTTCCAGCAAAGAATTGGAACACTCCAAATGCTCATAAGTAGGGACTGGTTAAATAAATCATGATATATTTGTATAACTAAATACCAGACAATTGTTAAAAAGAATAAGGTAGATCTACATATTGACATGGAAAGATGTTAAAATACACGTATTTTTAAAGCCAAAAATTTTAGTAATGTTTTTGATAGATATCAGTAGAAAATTTCAGGAAGGAACCACAAGAAATGTCTCCACTGTGGATGATGTTTAGAGCCATCACTCGAGAGTGGCACTGATGAGTAGAGATAAGTGGGGATTTTAACTTTTATTTCAGTCCTTCAGTTCCTTTTTTAAAAAACTCTGAATATTTATTATTCTTATTATAAAAAAAATTTAAGAATTGAAGAACAGCCCTGGCTGGTGTGGCTCAGTGGACTAAGTGCCAGCCTGTGAACTAAAGGGTTACGGGTTCAATTCCCAGTCAGGGCACATGCCTGGGTTGCAGGCCAGGTCCCCAGTTCGGGGCGCTCAAGAGGCAACCACACATTGATGTTTCTCTCCCTCTCTTAAAAAAAAAAAAGAGTTGAAGAACAAGAAATACCTAAGCTAAAACTATATATATATAATTAATTACAGATGGCATTCTTTAACACAATTTTGCCCCAACTGTTACTGGCTGCCTATTCAGGTAGCCAAAAGTCACCATTTTGGGACGTAAACCGTAAGTCCCATGCCTGCCATTTTCTACTATCAGAATGAATTGTATTACTATCACTCCCTTTCACCACCACTAAAACCTAGAACTAGGACAATTTTTATTTCCAAGGCCCATGACTGCTGCCCCAAACCTAGGCAGCAAAATTTGTATCTCCAAGAGAGAGAGGCACGGCTCCTGGAAATTTTCTGGCTATTGAAAGGTCACTAGGCAACTAGACTGAAAGTATGGCTGCTTCCTGTTTCTGTATTTCCTTATATTTTCCAGCCTGACCCACCACCCTCATGATGTTGGCCGAGTCACTCAACAGGCTGTTCCCAGTGCAGCCCCCGGAGTGGACTGTGTATGCAACAGCACCCTGTAACATGTGGATGGTGCTCTCGGTACCTGGTTTTAAGAAAACGACTGATCCTTGGATTTTTATTATTTGGCACAGTTGCCCTAAATTGGTAGCAATGCAGTTTTTTGTTGTTGTTTCACTAAACTCCAGTGATTTGACTCAATCCCACAAAGTCCTGAATTAGAAATAAGGAAACGGGCATTCCTTTAGACCTGCCCTTTTTGTGTTACTGTGCAAAGGAGAAATATGTCTGCAATTTGGGGAAGAGAGATTCAGAGAGCTTAAATGACACATACAACTCGTACACATACATATGGTAGAAGAGGAACTTGAACCGTGCCCATCTGACTCTTTTTTTTAAGGTTTTATTTATTTACTTTTAGAGAGAGGGAAAGGGAGAGAGAAACCAAGGACCTGGCCCACAACCCAGGCATGTGCCCTGACCAGGAATCAAACCAGCAACTTTTTGGTTTATAGGCTAGCATTCAATCCACTGAGCCATACCAGCCGGGGCCTGACCATCTGACTCCTAACTTTTTCTTTCCATCATACCATCTCTCCTCCCAGGAGCAGAGTGAGTCCCTTCAGAAAGACCACTGTTACACTGACTCACTCTCCTACTTGAAGAACTGTAAAGAAGCTGTGAAATTCATTATGGAGCTAAAACTGACTTTGTAGGCTTCCTGATACTTTGATCAGAGAGCATTTAGAACATTAGAATTGTATGCAAACTTAAGAAATTGTTATTAATATGCAGAAATAGATAACATTCATTCTGTTAGGTCTAAAGAGCCCAGCCAGATTCCATCTCTGAAAAAGAAGACAATAATTTATTGTGAAAGGTACGCTAGATCCTTGCAAATAATAGACTTATGCACCTGGTTGACCCATCCCCTCCATCAGCATCACAGGCAAATGACTGGTCACCTGGTTGGAGGTGGCCATGGTGTGGTGGGAGGGCGCAGAACCCATAGGCCAACCACCAGGCCAGTGCCACCCCCTGTTTCAGCCTCCACCTCCCTGCAAAATGAGGCCAGCGATTCCTGCTTCTTAGGGCTGTTGGAGATACAAATGAGAGGTACAAATTGGAAGCCTTTGTGAACAATATGTTCCTTGGCATGTTTGAGGAATAAGACATTAAAGGAGACATCAAAGCATAGTGGTTTGGAGCTCCGATTCTGGAGTCAGGCTTCCTGGCGGGAAGAGATGAATTTTATTTCTAGGAAGATTTCCTGGAGAGGAGACAAGTCTACGGGAGTATGTCCGATAGCACCTGTGCTGGACTTGTGGGCCTTGGTGCACGTCTCTGGCTTGGTTGTCTCGTGATTCATCAAGGTGGTGATGCTCAGAATCAGGTCAGCTGCCTGAATCACCCGGCGCTCTGCAGATCTAAACATATTTGAAACCCTGATAATCAACCAAATTCAGTGCAGGCAGGCAAACTGCAGCATTTATCAGATGGAATTTTCCTCATGGGCCCTAAATTCTTTGAGAAGAAATTTGAGGAGTCTAAAACAAAATGGCTTACTGATGTAAAAAAAAAAGGAAGGAAGGAGAGAGAGAGAGAGGAAGCCTTACTAAATCGAACTCGGGAAGTTTGGTTTCAGTGTGCAGCAGAAATGGGGAAGACCATTTTACGATAAAAGAAGGCAGTAGTGCAGTCCTGGTTTGGTGTGCGATGGCCCAAAGTTTGCCACTCTGGTGTTACCACCTACTGAGGGGTGGGGCAGGCCTCTTCATGTCCTGGAGCCTGTTCCCTCAGTCGTAAGCTGGGGGTGGTACAGGCCCTACTTCGGTTCTGACCATTGAGATAATGCATTTAAAGCATGTAGCATAGGTCTCGGCACACAGTAAGCACCCAGTAAGTATTACTGTTATTTTTAGGCAAAGCTGACGAACGTATGTCGAAGTGATAAAGAAGTCTAAAACAAGATGGTGGTGTCTGAAGTTAAATTTAGAATGTGAAGGGAAAAGAGGTGGTTCAACTTTATTTTGTTGTGTCTTGTAATTGTTTTAAAATGAGAACTGTAGGTTAAGATTCTTATATGCCTCTCTAGTGGTGGTGGGGGGGAGCAATAGTTGCCAAATCTATGGGACTAAAAAAAGAAAAGATGGACAATTGGTTAGATAGCACTTGAAGATAAAAAGAACTATTGAACATGTAATCATTACTGTGTAAGCGTGAAAGCCTCATTGAACAGCTAGCCTACCATTTCAATATTATTACCATCCCACCTTCTCTTGAAGACCTTTTCTAACCGTTTCGGCACATGGTGATCTCTCCTGAGAACCCATAAAGCCTACTGACCCCACTTGGCCTCGGAAAAGCACTGAGGCAGTTACTCCCCTGCCTGTGGCTCTCTTCTCTGCTGGGCAGTGATCAGGGCGCTCCTCAGTGGGGGCTGGGCTCGGCCCTCGGGAGGAGGACTGGAGTCCATGCCTCACCCAGGGAACATCGTTGCAAAATGCCCTCCCGCGTATTCAAAAGAAGGTGCTGATACACGACGTGATGATATTTGGTGTTTGCTGTGTTTCAGCATTAGAGAATAAACAGGTTAGGGTAGGAAATGAGCTCCTGAGCCAGCACTCCCCAGAGAATTAAAAGTTGCAAAATAATGTCCTTGAAGAAGGAAAGGCAGAGATCTTAACAGACACGACAGGGATTTAAATAGTGCCCCTGTTGAATGGAAGTGACAAATGCAGATGGAGATGACTTCCTGGGTGCTGCTGAGGAGGTGGGTGTGGAAATGCAGGACTTTCTACAGTCGTAGGTACATGTGTCTTGTTCTTTTCTGTAACGTAGTGAGACTTTCTCTCAGTCTGGCAGATCTTTGCTGAGCTCCTGCAGTGTGCAGAGGAATGATGGTGATAACTAACACTTCAGAGTTTACTGTTCTCCGGACCTGTTTCCTCTGATCTGCAGCAAAGTGGTCTCGGACCTATTCGGAGTCACTCACAGTGGAGGCAGGGGAAGGGGTTGTCTTGTTTGGGTCCTAGAGAACAGTTATACCCAGCGGAGGAAACGGCATCTCATCTTGTACTCCCCAGGGAATAGAGAGTTGCAAAGAATGCTTCAGAAGTGAAAGGCAAAAATCTGAACAGGCCTCTTTGCACAGCCTCTGCATCAGCTCTGAAGGTCTCCTCTGCTTACAGGCATCAGAAGTTGAGAGACAGCTCTCCATGCAAGTGCACGCCCTCCGAGAAGACTTTCGGGAGAAAAACTCATCAACCAACCAGCACATCATCCGTCTGGAAAGCCTTCAGGCCGAGGTGAGCCTCCCGTGCCTCATTGGAGGTACCGTGTCGGGCCTTTTAGATAAGGAGCCCTCTGAACTGGGAAACAAAACCCTGCTCTATCTGAGATCTCCAGAGACACATACCTGTGAGAAGCCGAATGGGGAACACTTGATCCACGTTCTCTGGGTAGTCTGTTGTCTGGAAAAATCAGGTTGCTCAGAGTGACTGCTGAGTGTTTTGAAATCAGGAATGCCCTACTTTTTACTGAATATGTCAATTCCTCCAAAAACATCCTTGCCAATCCTAAATAGGAGGTGGGGAAGGGAATCGTCCCTTTCTCCACTCCATTTGGGCCCAGTTCAGGCCGCCTTAATGGGGCCTATTCTCACTTACAAAATGAGAGCAATAGAGTATCTGCCTCATAGGGCTGTGGTGAGGATTTGCTAAGTTAATGCGCAGAAAGCACTTGTGTGGTGTTTGGAAGACTGTAATGTCACTGAAGGTGTACGAGAGGCCAGTCAGGGCCCGTGGTCCAGAGTGGGCCTGTGGGGAGACCAAAGCAGCATTCGGAGAGGGTGCTGTGGGAATCCAGGTGTGGGGGGTCAGGAGAAGGGGAGGGTCATACCATCAGCCCACACAGGGGCTCTTTCCTGGGGAGGCTTCTCCCTGATCTGCTCCCGAGGACCCCTCAGCCAAGCGCCTGAGAGAGCAGCCCTCTGGCTGAGTTAGACTTTGAGGGCCAGATGAGGCCAGACGGTGCACCCCACTGGGGTTGCGGAGTCAGCCAACACGGTCACGCCAGAGAGGCAGGCTGCTCCCCAGCCTCACACATGACCTGAAGATGTTTTTCCTAAAGCCTGTCAATGTCTTCTCTTTCCTCCTGCCTCTCGTTCCCTTCCGTCCTCCCTTCCCTTGGAATTCCTGCTGGGACTGAGCAGCAGGTTCTTGAAGTAAGTAGTTTGTTCCGCCGGATTTGGCATGCCTGTCTGACCATTTGTGTGCATGACTTGCCATTCAGCCGCCACTGCCAAGGTCTGACTCCTCCCAGGTGCCTGTCTTCTCTCTCGCCCCGCACGCCTCCTCCACTCTTTCTAGACCCTTGTAACACAGGGTCAACCCCAGGAATGTTTGTTGCCAGATTCGGTCACAAGTTTCAGGGTGTGTGTGGTGGGGTGAGGGAGTTGGCCACCTAATGCCGATTGCTTGCTCCCACTAACACTGCTGCTCTTAAAAGCCAAGCGATGGAATTGTTCATGTCAAATCAGATACTTCATGGGGCCAAAGAGCTGTATTTCAGAACCGTATTACCTCATTGCTTCACTGAGTGGATCTTGGGAAGCAAAGATGATCCATGGGAAGGAAAATGTAAAGGTCAGAGGGTGTTTAAATGAAAATCAGCTGGAGTAAGAATTCCCTTCACGTGGGTAACGTTGCTTCAGTGTAGGGAATAGTGGGCCCATTCACAAAAGGGGCCTGTTCCTTTTGGTCCCTTACCCAGGTGCATACTTGAGAGACAGTATTTCTTTGTTTGGTCAGATACCTGATCTCTCTGGACAAAGGCCACATACTTCATTTCCCCAGGACGGCCCCCTATCTGATTGATTGGTGGCCATGGAAGATCTGTGCCCTGTGAACAGAATTCTAGTGCAGAGTGAGAGTAGCCGAAAAGCAGGGGGGAGGTGGGTTTCGGAGGACCTGGGACAAGTAGACATTCATTTCAAAATCTCCCTTGGAAAAGGTCTGCGATTTGTCTTCCTTAGTGAATTGTTATCCGCACTAGACTAGAGAGCATGGAGAATATCCTAACCACGTCAGGAGAATATTTACAAGCAAGACACTGGTTGAGAAATCAGTCCAGCAGGGAACTGATTAGTAGGCGGAGCCAAGGGGACCTGCAGGTCTCCAAAGACCCTCCAGGGCCTCCCAGGGCCCTGAGCTGGCCGTGGGGAGTGCTGGTGCAGCTTCTCACCCTGCAGACCTTGAGGCCAGAGAAAACTTGGCATCTCTTCCCTCCTTCCTGTTTTCCAGCTGAAACTGAAGAGACCAGACAGACCTTCCTAAAAGATTTATCTCCCTCTCTCTGGAGACTGGCTGGATGGATATTCAGTGTACAAACATACCAGCCTGTTTAATAAAAGGAGAGAAATTGCTTCTGTTCACAAATTACTTTCTCAAGCAAAAAGCACCTCGAGTAAAATCAGTTAACCACTTGTGTCTTTGGCTACTTCCTTCCCAGGACACAGGCTAAAGCGGGCGCCGCTTTGTTGTCTGTACCCTGCTAGCTCCCCTGGTAAGTCAGGTCTGAACTGCGAACTCAGAGCCAGACCTGCTAGCAGTGGGAAAGGACGGCCATAGATTACGGAGGCACAGCAGCTGCAGGGGCTAGTGCGGGCCTTGTGCTCCTGACTTGAGAAGGAAGAATGGTGCAGCGGGTTAGGTTCCACTCCCTCATAAATTGTGGGGTTGAAGTCAAGGCTTGGGCAGGTCAGGTGGGGCTCCCCTCTGTCTTATCTGTGGAAATTCCAGAACACTAACTTTCCCTTCCTCTGCCTGGCATCCCACATTCCAGCTTCCCCAAAGCTCTACTCCCACCCCTTTCCAGACAGGTTTCTAAAGGGAGGGGTTTCCTCTTCAGCTTAGGAGTTCCCAGCTGCTGTCTCAGAGATGGGGGCACCACACCCCTAGGCAGAGCACTCGGAGAGACACACACGTTCATGTTTGGGAGCTAACCCCTCCCTTCTTCCTACTCATCGGCCTGGTGTAACTCCACACCACCCCCTGGCTCTCCACCCTTGCAGATCAAGATGCTGTCCGATCGGAAACGGGAGCTGGAGCATCGCCTCAGCGCCACCTTAGAGGAAAATGACCTGCTCCAGGGGACCGTGGAGGAGCTACAGGACCGGGTGCTGATCCTGGAGAGGCAGGGCCATGACAAAGACCTACAGGTACCGGGGCAGAGAAGCTGTTCTGTGGGACCAGAGCCAGATAGAAGAGCGCTTAGCTGCCTAGCTAGCGCCACCTCCAGGGTCAGGAGTGGGCAAAGTCCCCCTGCAGGCAGCAGTGGTTCTCAGCGCACTCACTGAGTTAGCTGGTCTGGCTCTGCCCAGAAGAAATGCATCACTACCCACGGGTCATCCTTCCGTTTTGTTCTGAGCCACTAGCTCCTCAAGCAGTTTCACAGAGTTCTTTCTGGGCTATTAACATGGCTGGAACACCAAGACTGTCATTCTGCCTCCTGGGGTTTGTGAAACCTGCTAGAGATTTCTGAGGGGCCTGTGACTTTCTGTGCTTGGCTCACAATGCTCCCTGCTGCGGCTTCCCCGGGCTGATGGATTTAGTTGGCATGAACCAAGACGGCTGCCCACTGACTGAGGCAAGACTTTATTTCCTGCTTCTGCCAATAGCTGGAAAAGGCACAGGCTGACCCCTTTGTGAGCCTAGTTAGCCTCTTCTTTCTCACTAAAGGAAATTGCTTCATGGCTATATTTGTCCTTATTTGGGAACTGCCACCAGGCCTCAGCGGAATCCCCAAGTTCACGCTTAACAAGAAATAACTCTCTGAACAAGATAATCACTCTCAGTCTCCCCAGAAACTGTAGCATCAGCTCCCAAGAAAGCTTTGGAGGGCTAGCCTAGGAGTACCCAAGACCAGTGGCTCAGAATGCCTTGCTTCCCCTTGGGCGTCCTCAGGGCATGCCAGGGAGTGGAGTGGATTGTAGCAGCGTCATTTGTGTGGAGGTGGTCAGTCAAATGTGCTCGAGCACCAGGTGGGCCGCTGCCCGAAGACTAGGCCACAGAGAGCCCTCTGGGCTCCGTGGTCAGCTGTTGAGGGAAGCCCTGGGATGTGATGGAAGGAAGCATTTTAAGCGAAGATCACTTTTTACTGACACTATCCAATCAGCTACCATCTGAGAGATTAACCTCTTTAAGGGCAAATCAGCAATTTTTCTCCATTTTTTTTAGATTTTATTTATTTTTAGAGAGAAGGGAAGGAAAGGAAAGAAGGAGAAAAACATCAATGTATGAGAGCTACATCGATTGGTTGCCTCTCACACGCCCACAACTAGGGACCTGGCCTGCACCCTAGGTATGTGCCCTGACTAGGAATTGAACTGGCGACCTTTCAGTTGGCAGGCCAGCCCTCAGTCCACTGAGCCACACCAGCCAGGGCTCTCCGTGTTTTTGTACATAGAGACACGGTTTTGTACACCTCAGCTCAGAGCTTGGCACATAGCAGGACCTACGTTAATAGAAAATGGTGCTGGCTAAAGCCTCACAGCCACTTTCAAGATGGGAAGGTATGCTCGTATTTTAAGGTTGATAACAGTAGCAGTGGACATTCGTATTCTTTACAGGGAACAAAGCATGTTTGCATCCATTCTAAAACTGAGGATGAGAAAAAGTGAATTGTCTATCCACCACAGTGCAGGAAGCCTTGGTAGAACCCGCCCCTACCTGCTTTGCTGCTCAGCGATGCCTTCTGGCCCGTCGCTGGCCTCTGCAAGTCAGTGTTTCACCAGCATTTGTCACCCCACTAAACACTCTCCTGAGGGCTGCCAAGGCAGAGTATGGAGAGGAGAAGGAAAAGAAGTACAAAAAAAAAAAAAAAAAGAGGAAAAATAGCCCCTGTCTAAAAGAAACTTTCAGTCTATCCTGAATTCACAAATGAAGTGCCCTTATCTCAGGTCGGGAAGTGGGGACTTGGGGGTGGGGGAGCACCAGGACCAGCGTGGACCATGCGGTGCCTGGCTGGCACAGCGGCTGGGTGTTGTCTAGAGTCCCGGTCACACCACATGCGCATCCCCCCATCTGTACCTCCTCTGTCGTCTGACTGGACTTCTTCAAGAATGAGCGGGTCGCCCACCCCGGGGCCTGTAGCAGGTCAGGCACTTCCCACTTTGAACTGGAAAGTCTGCATTTATGGACTGATTCTCATCCTTCCCAACTATTTGTAATTCTTGTTCTGCAGCTCATATGGAACTGTCCTCTGTCCTTCAGCTGCAACTAATCACCAGTGTCCCCCTGAAAACCCTTTCTGTTGCTGAAATGGCCTGTGTTGATGCAGAAATAAAAATCCCGGCTTACTCAGGTTGACTGTGGCCTTGGAATGTATATAATCCCATGATTTTAATCCTTTTACTCAGCCCAGGAATGAGAGGGGGCCTGAGCGGGCAGGGTAATAAGCCTGCCACAACCAGGGTAGCTTTGACCTGGCTCACTGTGTCACTGGGGTTCTGCTGTCAAACAGATTTTTAAACCACTGACCAAATCCAACTTTGTTTTTTTGTTGTTGTTCAAGCTAAGAGTAAGTATAAAAATTATTGATCAAGGGCTCAATGAATTTTAAAAATCAAGCAGTTTGCTACACTCAACACCCAGTAAAGACTACTGTCCCTTTAAAGGCCTCTTAACTGCCCTATTTCATCCCAACTGGGCATCGCCCAGGCGTGTGCAGGGGCCTCATCCCAGTGAGTGCGCAGGTCAGCAGAGAGCATAGGCCCCACTGTGGTGTGACCCAAAAACCAAGTGACTTGGAGTCCAGACCTTGCTCCGACATGGAGTGTGTACTGTTAGGCAAATCACTTGCTATCATACCATCTTGGTTCCCTCAGTGTAAAATAAGGAGACTGCCCCCACTTCTGCCAACATTATAAGCATGAATATTGTGAACTTGGACTGTACAAACAAAAGTCATTTGTTGTCTTTCTTATTCATATATATAAATACAGTTAGTGTTATCTTTGTTATATAAAGGATGATGTTTCTGCGCTGGCTGGTGTGGCTCAGTGGATTGAGTGCCAGCCTGGGAACCAAAGAGTCATTGGTTCAATTCCCAGTCAGGGCACATGCCTGGGTTGAGGGCCAGGTCCCTAGTTGGGGGTGTGTGAGAGGCAACCACACGTTGATGTTTCTCTCCCTCTCTCCTTCCCTTTCCCTCTCTCTAAAAATAAATAAATCTTTCTTTTAAAGGATGATATTTCTATTTTACTGGGTTCTTATATTTAATAGACTCTGCTCTGGTTTGATTCAGTTTTTCTACATAAGTCCGTGGATCAGTTATTGACCAGAGAGGGCAGACCTGTCCTGGTCTTTTGTTCTCTTGCTGTTATAATTAATTAAGCACCTTTGAGTGTGCATGAGTAATTGAACTAATTTTGTCCAGTGTAGAAGAGCTTGTACTTGTCTGTGCTGAACTTTTCCTGCTGAGATATATGAGGAATTGTCTAGAAAATAATTATAAAGCACTGTGCCAATTTAGTATGCCATTTGTAATCATGCCAAATGCTTCCTAGGAATGTCTTTTTTTTTTTAAACCCTAATTTCTTTTTTCTGAGTTTCCTCAAAACTGGGGCTGGAGGAGTTCCCACTGGACCAGGGGGGTTGCTGATCCATGGGAACCGTGCAGAGCGAGCTTGCCTGTTCCTTTTTTATTCTCTGAGCAGCCAGGTTGCAAACTCTTCTTAGTTAAGGCACGTGCAGACCACTGGTGCCATTACCCAACTGCCCTCCAGTACTGACAGCAGAGGTGAGGCTCTCAAGGCACCTAAAGAATTGGCTGAAGGCTCTGCAAGGCAGCTTGCTCCGCCGTTCTTGAGAACTAGAGCTCTGAGTTGCTGCCTGCCCTCCCTTGGTCTCAACATCTCGGTTGGAGCCACAGGCCCGCCTGGCCAATAGTCTGGAAAAAAAATAGTGAAGTGTCTGCTCTATTTTTAATGAGCAGAAAGGCAACCCCAGAAGAACTTTTTTATATGAGGATAAAATTAACCAAGTTTAAACCCTAGTAAGTTCTTTCCCCCACCCCAGAAATAAGAAATGGGGGAGGGGGGCGTACGGGGCAGTCTACAAATACAAGAGTAGGAAGCATCATTCGTGTGCAGGTATGGCATGTGGATGTGTGCATAGCGGTTAGCAAACGGGCTAAGATGCCGCAGTTAAGGTCTAATATTGGAAGTGCAGCGATGGAGTGCGCTCATAAGAGTGTGGCATGTGGCAGTCATGGTGGAGTCAGTCCTTACATCCGGCAGTAGTAACAGCACCAGGCAGCAGTACCCTGTTTGGACTCCACAAGGAAGGGGCCGCAGAGAATGCAGAGAAAGGCGAAGCAGCAGCAGCAGCAACAGAGAGGGAAGGAGCCCTAGTCTGTAAGCCGTGACACCTGCATTGCTGTATCGCTCTCCTTCTCTGGGCCCCAGATGCTGACAAAGGCGCCCCCAGGACTAGAGCATGATGCAGAAGGTAGAGACTGCTTTTTCCCATGGGTTTGGGAACTCTTGGTATTACTACCCGGATGTTATTCCAAATCCCACCCCTATCTCTTTACCAGACAGCCTTAACTTTTTCATTGAAATACGTCATATATATAGTAAAGCATGCAAGTCTTAAGTGGAGAGCCCGACACATTTTTGTAAGTATATTTACCTGTGTAACCACCCCCCAGCTCAACATAAAGCCTCTTATCAGCCTCCCACAAGCCTCCCTCCCGGGCAGTACCCTGCCACTTCCTCAGAAATAAATCTCTATTTTAACTTTCATCTCTTATATCTCAGTAAAGTTTGGGCACTTTTTATAAATGGAAATATATATAGTTTTGTGCCTGGCTTTTGCTCAACATTATGTTGATGAAATTCATCCATATTGTGGCATATAGTAGCTGTGTGTTCTTGGTTTTACTATAGTATAGTGTTCCAGCACGGGAATATGCCTGTGCTATTCTTACTGGCATTTGGACTGTTTCCCACTTGTGGCTCTTAGGAATAATGCTGCTGTGAACATCTTGTTTGTCTTTTGTTCATGTATGGGGTCATTCGTGTTGGGTCTGCACCTCAAGAGTAGACCTGCTGGATCACAGGGCTGGTGTGTATTTCACTCATTAGAAACGGCCAGTCTTCCAGGGTGGCTGTACGTCTGCCACCCCCACCTGCAGTGAGAGTCCCAGTTGTTCCACATCCTCATTAATGCTTGATATTATTACTTTGCTGTGATTTGTTTGTTTTAGCCGTTTTTGGTGAAAGCCTAATGGTATGTTACCTGTATGTGTGTGTGTGTGTAATTTTTTTATTATGGAGAATGATGTCAGGCAAACTCAGAAATACAGCAGTGTAATGATGCCCCCACGTACCCCACTGCCCAGGTCTACAAACCGTCGATCCCTGACTGGTCCTCGTTACATCTGCTTGCTCCTCTCTTGTATTGTGTTAAAGTAAATCCAAGAATTTTTATTTGTCTGTTAATAACATATACCTCTAAATGATAAGAACTTAAAAATGTAACTGCAGGCCTATTATACCTAAAAATTAACAGTATTTTCTTAATATCATCAAGCATCTAGTCAGTGTTCACATTTTCACTTGTCTTATAAATGTCATGATTACCTTTCACATTTTTATTTGAATCAAAATACAAATTAAAGTAGGTCTGCAGCCTGGTAAGTAGTTACAGGGTCAAGATGGCGGCATAGGTAAATACGGCTCGCCTCCTTGCACAACCACATCAAAATCACAGCTGAAATATAGATCAACCACCACTCAGAACCGTCAGAAATCGAGTTGAATGGAAGTCTGACAAGTATGGAATTAAAGAAACCACATCCATCCAGACTGGGAGGAGCGGTGAAGGTGCAGAACAGGCTGGTCCCACATCCACATGCAGTGGATGAAAATTTGGAAGGGATATTTCAGGAGTAAGGAGTCTCAGCCCCACAGCAGGCCCCCCAGGCCAGGGTTCCAGTGCCAGGAATAAATTCCCATAATTTCTGGCTGCAAAAACCAGTAAGGATTGAGTCAGTAGAAGAAACTTCTAGAGTCCCAAGCAGTTTTCCTTAAAGATCACACACACAGACTTACTCAGATTCACCCTCTGTGAGTTATAGCACCGAGTAGGAGCTGGAAAGGCACCAGTGGCATATGAGGAGGAACTGAAGTGTCTGGCATCAAGGTGAGAGCTGAGGGACAGCTTTCTCCCAGCCAAAAAGACAGGCAGAGGCCATTGTTCCTTTCTGAGCCCTCCCCACACAGAGCCACAGAGCTGGCAGGCTGGTACCATATCTGTGACTCCATCAACATGACTAGCACTGTTTGCCCCACACTGGAGATCCCCTGAGACTCCATCCCACCCAACTTATGGGCCCACCCAAATTGTTAACTGTGACTTTTCCATATGAATGGCAGGTCTTGGCTCATGCTTCACAACTTCCTAGATCCTATCAAACAAACAACAGCTGGGCTCAGTGAGCCTTCAGCCCTCATACCTCTTGCTAAGTGGCCCAGGCACAGCACTAGCAGCAGCCAGCCTAGATTCACAGATTGACTTCACCTGGGACTCTCTAAGCCCAGCCCAAGTAGCCGACATCTCAATGCATTATAGCTCAGGCAGGGTGGCCCTGGGCAGAGCACAGGTGGGGCCTGACCTTGGCCTACACCTTCTGGGAAACCCCAGAGCCTGCACACCCAGTGTACAGCTACAGACCATGCTGGAGCACTGCCACCCTGCCTCTGCACAGCTGATCCTCCACAGAGGGCGGAGGTTGGTGGTCAGTGGTCACAGCCAGTCCTTACAGCTGAATACCTACGTAAATCCTTCCCATTGATCTGCCAACAGCAGCCAAGGCTCAACTACAAGAGGAGGGTGTACTCAGCCCACGTGGAGGGTACACCTGAGTACCCAGAGTCCCAAACAAGATGGAGGCAAAGAGGCCCACACCAAGACACATCATAATTAAAATGCCAAAAGTTAGAGACTCTTAAAAGCAGCAAAAGAAGTTAGTTACCTACAGGGGCATCCCCATAAGACTGCTGGTTTCTCAAGGAAAACTTTGGACTTCTGGACAAGATAGAGGTGTAGGTAGACACACTTTGCCCTCCTTGCACAACCAAAAGAAGAACAACAAATTTAAAAACAAAAAATAACCAGAACTGACAGAAAATCAAACTGTACGGAAGTCCTACAACCGAGGAGCTAAAGTAGAAACATTCATCCAGACTGGTAGGAGAGGCGGAGACAGGCAACCTGGGCAGAGAGGACTCACCGAAAGGCAGCAGCTAGAGGGCTCAGGCAGGTGGGGTAGCGGCCAGCAGAGCCAGTGGTCCCACATTCACGTGCAGATAAACCAGGAGGAACAACTAGGGAGTGAGACAGACGGTGCAACCCAAGGTTCCCAAGTGCAGGGAAATAAAGCCTCAAACCTCTGATTGAAAACACCTGTGGGAGTTGAAGCAGTGGAAGAAACTCCCAACTTCACAGGAGAGTTCGTTGGAGGCACCCACAGGGTCCTAGAACATACACAAACCAACCCGCCCAGGAGTCAGCAGCAGAAGGGCCCAGTTTGCTTGTGGGTAGCGGGAAAAGTGACTGAAAGCCGGCAGGGAGCTGAGCAAGCAGCACTCTTCCCTCTCCGACCCCTCCCCCACATACAGCACCACAGTGCAGTGTCATGGGTTGCCCCACCCCCTTACAACATCACAGCTGCACCAAGACAAAAAAATATGGCCCAAATGAAAGACTAGATCAAAGCTCCAGAAAAAAATACAACTAAGTGATGAAAAGATAGCCAGCCTATCAGATACAGAGTTCAAAACACTGGTAATCAGGATGCTCACAGAAATGGCTGAGTATGGTCACAAAATAATGGAAAAGGTGAAGGCTATGAAAAGTGAAATCAAGGAAAATGCACAAGGAACCAACAGTGACAAGAAAGAAACCAGGACTCAAATCAATGGTTTGGAGCAGAAAGAAGAAATAAACATTCAACCACACAGAATAAACAAGAATTCAAAAGAATGAGGAGAGGCTTGGGAACCTTCGAGACAACTTTAAATATTCCAACATCCAAAACATAAGGGTGCCAGAAGGAGAAGAGGAAGAGCAAGGAATTGAAAACTTATTTGAAAACATAATGAAGGAGAACTTCCCTAATCTGGCAAAGGAAATAGACTTTCAGGAAGTCCAGAAAGCTCAGAATCCCAAAAAAGCTGTTCCCAAGGAAGCACACACCAAGGCATATCATAATTACATTACCCAAGATTAAAGAGGAGAGAATCTTAAAAGCAGCAAGAGAAAAGGAGACAGTTTCCCACAAAGGAGTTCCCATCGGACTGTCAGCTGATTTCTCAAAAGAAACCTTAAAGGCAAGAAGGGACTGGAAAGAAGTATTCGAAGTCATGAAAGGCAAGGACCTACATCCAAGATTACTCTATCCAGCAAAGCTATCATTTACAATAGAAGGGCAGATAAAGTGCTTCCCAGATAAGGTCAAGTTAAAGGAGTTCATCATCACCAAATGTTTATTATGTGAAACTAAGAAAAAGAAGATCCAGCCCTGGCTGGCGTAGCTCAGTGGATTGAGCGCGGGCTGGGAATCAAAGTGTCCCAGGTTTGATTCCCAGCCAGGGTACATTCCTGGGTTGCAGGCCATAACCCCCAGCAACCGCACATTGATCTCTCTCTGTCTCTCTCCCCCCCCACTCCCTTCCTTCCCTCCCTAAAAATAAATAAATAAAATATTTTTAAAAATATTAAAAAAAAGAAGATCCAAAATATGAACAGTAAAATGACAACAAACTCAACTATCAACAGCCAAACCTAAAAACAAAAAACAAAAACAAACTAAGCAAACAACTAGAACAGGAACAGAATCACAGAAATGGAGATCACCTGCAAGGTTATCAGTGGGGAGGGGGAGAATGGGGGGGAAGATACAGAGAATAAGAAGCATAAGTGGTAGGTACAAAATAGACAGGGTGGGGGTTGAGAAAAGCATGGGAGATGGAGAAGCCAAAGAACTTATATTATGACCCATGGACATGAACTAAGGTGTGGGGGGGGGGTGCAAGTTGGAGGTGGGGTGCAAGGCAGAGGGAACTAAAGCGGGGAAATGGGACAACTATAATATCATAATCAATAAAACGTATTTAAAAGAAAAAAAGAAACTTTGCAGGCTAGAAGGGATTGGCAAGAAATATTCAAAGTCATGAAAAGGGATCTACAGCCAAGATTGCACTACCCAGCGAAGATGTCATTGAAAATGGAAGGTCAGCCCTGGCTGGCGTAGCTCAGTGGATTGAGCTCAGGCTGGGAACCAAAGTGTCCCAGGTTCGATTCCCAGCCAGGGTACATGCCTGGGTTGCAGGCTATAACCCCCAGCAACCGCACATTGATGTTTCTCTCTACCTTCCTCCCTTCCCACACTAAAAATAAATAAATCTTTAAAGAAAAACTATGAAAAATAAAATGGTAATAAATACATACCTATCTACAACTGAATCTAAAGAACAAACTAAGCAAACAAGAACAGAAAGAATAATGGATATGGAGAGGGTTTTGAAGTTTGCCAGGTGGGAGGGGGTGTCAGGGAATGGGTAATGAGGGAGGGGATTAAGAAGTACAGATAGGGCTCTGGCTGGTATAGCTCAGTGGATTGAGCACAGACTGCAAACCAAACGGTCACTGATTTGATTCCCAGTCAGGGCACATGCCTGGGTTGCAGGCCAGGTCCCCAGTAGGGGCTATGTGAGAGGCAACCACACATTGATGTTTCTCTTTCTCTCTTTCTCCCTCCCTTCCCCTCTCTAAAAATAAATAAATAAAAATCTTTTAAAAATACATTAACAAAAGAAGTGCAAATAGGTAGTTCCAGAGTAGCCGTGGGGATGTCGAGTACAGCATAGGAAACGGAGTAGCCAGAGAACTTACACTCATTACTTATGGACATAGACAATGATGTGGGGATGGCCTGAGGGGGAAGGTGCTGGGTGGAGGGGGACAAAAGGGGAAAAAAATGGCACAACTGTAATAGTATAATCAATAAAAAATAATTTTTAAAAAGTGGTAGTTGCAAACCAGTCATGGGGAAGTAAGTAAAACATAAAAATATAGTCAGTAATATTGTAATAACTGCGTATGATGCCATTTGGGGTACTGGAAATAGTGAGTGGAATGCTATGTAAAGTATAAGATTGTTTAACCACTAAACTATACACCCGAAACATTCATTCCTAGGCAACAAAAAATACATAAAATAGTGTAAAAAAAAAGTAGGCCTACACATTGCAGTTGGTTGGTGTCTCTTAAAACCTCTTTTAATCTGTAGGTTCCCCTTTATCTTTTTTTTTTTCCTGGAAATGTATCTGTTGAGGAAACGGAGCTGTTTGCCCCGTAGAATTTCCTCGGTCTGAGTTCTGCAGACTGTGTCCCCCTCGTGTAGTCGAGCATGTTTCTTCCTCTGTGTTTTTCTGTAAATTGGTGGTTGGATCCAGAAACACGATCAGGCTCTGGGTCCGCATTCCGTGTTTGTCTTGGTTTTGACAAGCCTTACTCTCATTTGCTGTCTCCTTGAAAGCTGCATCAAAGCCAGCTGGAGCTCCAGGAGGTGCGCCTCTCCTACCGCCAGCTGCAGGTGAAGGTGGACGAGCTCACGGAGGAGAGGAGCCTGCAGAGCTCCGCCGCCACCAGCACGTCGCTCCTGTCCGAGATCGAGCAGAGCATGGAGGCCGAGGAGCTGGAGCAAGAGAGAGAGCAGGTACTGACATCTCTGTCGCTCTGGCATGTGAGGCTGCCTCAGGACGGGGACAGGCGCTGGACTTCAGGAGCCCAAACATGAAGCCTGGACTTCATGGGGCCTGCCTGTTGCCCAGTGCCTACTGCTTCCGCTTTAGCCTGTGCACACCCCTAGGCCTGCAGGCTAGAGCCGCCACAAAATGGGCCCTGAGCGAAGCATGTCCCTGGCTCATTCTCCCCCCAGTGCCTCTTAGGAAATTCTTGTTAACTAATCATTGGCTTCATATCCCTTATATTTGCAAGGTCTAGATCATTCATGATCCATCCACTCGGCCTTTTTTCATACTACTCATAACCACTCATTCCACTCATCTTTCACTGACTCCCACCAAAGTAGATGACTATAAAGAAGTGCTTTGTTTGGCAGAACGATAGGGGAATGGAGGGCAGGGGAAATAAGAACTGGGAGTCTCTGTAGGTGTCCCAGGCCCATATAACTATCAGCATTTCTTGGAACAGGTGATTTAAAAAAAAAAAAAACTTTCTCCTAAAACAGTATCTTAGACACTTGGGTTCACATCCTGGGGAGTGGATGACCAGGTGGCAGTATTTTCCAGAGCCCGATTACCAAATTAATCAAGAATAATTTTTTGTGGGCAGCTGAGACTGCAGCTCTGGGAAGCCTACTGCCAGGTTCGCTATCTCTGCTCACACCTTCGAGGAAATGACAGTGCTGACTCGGCCGTCTCCACGGACTCCTCAATGGACGAGTCTTCGGAAACCTCGTCTGCCAAGGATGTGCCAGCCGGCAGCTTGCGCACTGCCCTCAGCGAGCTCAAGAGGCTGATACAGAGCATCGTGGATGGCATGGAGCCCACGGTAAGAGGCCAGGCTGAGAACCTCCTTATCCCACAGGACCCAGCTAGTGGGAGCTTGAAACCAAGCACAGAGAGTGAGGCTAACCCTGGAACTGGAACCTTTATAAAACCTGCAAGAATTTCTTCTGTGCCCATGTCATTTGAGAGCATTGAGGGGCTGAGTGCCAGGGAACAGGAGGCATCTCCCTGCAGACACCAGGATACACACAGAGTCCTTTCTGCATGTAGTTTGTACAGGCCATGGTGGTGTCAAGTTCAAGGGCTTTCCTTGGAAGCTTTAAATATAGAACTTTGGATCCAGGCAAAAACTGCCAGTTACTTTTCTACAGCCCATTGGTCCTAGTGGTGGGGTTAGCTATGAACAGGCACACTTAAAAAGTCCTGAAGCTTCTGCTAAAAATATGTAAGTGAGCACAGAGAGTTGCGAAGGTCAACAGGAAGGGCCTTCTAGAGTCCCAGATGTGGCTGCTCTTGTGGAGGCGAGAAACATTCCCATGGGCTCCTGGCAGACTGGCGTTTCTTCTGGCCTCCTGACAGCTTTCTGCCAGCCTTACTCTCCATTCACATTCCTGCTCCCCGGCTGCTGTTCTCAGGTTTCACCCTCCTATGGAATAGTTGTGTCTTTCTTTCGGCCCATGCTGGGTGAAGGGAGATGAAAGGGTAGCCGTGCTTATCCGCATGGGCCCCGTCCACCTGCGCAGTGTGCTGCAAGAGGGAGGCGGGTCATGCTGGGGAAAGGGAGCTGTTCTGTCCCTGCAGCAGTTTCCCTTCCCTGAAGCCTGAAACAAAACAAGGCAAAAAAATGCAAATGTGTAGCTGCTGTTTGCAGATTGAGCAAGAGATTTTCTTCTCTAACCCTTTCTTTCTCTCCTTCCTGCTCTCCATCCCATCTCCTGCGGTCTTGCTCCCCCCTGAACTGAACCATCTCTCTGCTCCCCTCCCTGTCGCCCCCCTCCACCCTCACCAACTCTGCTCCCTGTCCTCTCCATCCCTCGTCCCCCGTCCCCCTCCACTCCCACCATCTCCCTGGTTGTCTGGCTCACTCTCTTCTGCTGTCAGAGCTCCCGGAGAATTGACGATGACTCCTTAGAAGAACAGATAAGGCAGACCAGTGAGGATTCGAGAGCCCTAAGGGAACTCATGGAGGGAGAGAGGGGTAAATTGAGGCAAAGCCTAGAGGAACTGCAGCAACTCCACAGTCAGGTGAGCACCCGTCCTCAGTCCGGTGCACGGGGCGTGCACGTCTCCCGGGCTCTCTGGGGACCCTTGTGAGTTTCACTCCCCCACGTCTATTTGAGAAGCGGGTTTCCTCTGACAGATCCTCGGGACAGTGACCTACGGTTGAGTTGAGCTGGGTATTTAAGAGAAGAAGCCAGTTCCCTGGTTTAGCCCCAAGTAATTGTCTGGGACAAGAATAGCTGCCTCCCAGAGAGCCGGAATAACCTGGTGGAGGCTGACAGCTGCAAGTGCTGCAGCTCCGGGACACTCAGGGATGTTGTCCCAGCAGCGCTCAGGCAGGGAAGTTCGCACATCAAGGCTTGATCCTCACAGGCCTCCTCTCTGTGTAAAGGCTGCCCCCGCTGCCAGCCTGGCTTTCAGCTCTCGCAGTGCTGCTGCTGCTCTTGCTGCTGCTTCCCTGTTTGGTCACGATTTCATCTCAGAACGCTGGGGAAAGGACATCTATATTCTGATCTGAAAAGTTATAAAGAGCTTAGGAGCCAGCCCCGCCCAGAAAGTTGTTTCTAAAATGTCCCCTAGGAGAAAAACACAGGCTCTTCCTTTGGACTAGGGTCATGCGTAGAGGTTCCATCCCACTTGGGGCGGACACCAAATGGGCAGTATGTTTAAACCCTGCCCCCTTTTGTTCTTGTCCAAAGCTAGCCATCCCTCTCCGCCCCACAAGACTGGTAAGAAGTGGGATTTAAGCGTGGCCTTCACTTCAGTCAGTGTTACCTAAAGGATCGTGCAGAAACAAACTCCTGTGTTTTGGGGGGGTCGTGCCCATTAGACTTCCTGTAGCATTCTGGCAGACAAGGGGAGTCCCACCCACAGCCATTACTGCACTCGTGGTGCGTGGCCAGATAACAAGGACAGAGAGAAGCTGTTAAAAGCTGTGGCAAGCTTGGGGCGTGGGTCTGGACAGCCCAGTGCATTCTCATGCCTCAGACCTAGCCCTCGGGTGGTCATTTGGCCAGGAAGTGGTTCAGACTCAGGGACAGATCTTTGAAACTGGAAGAATAAAATGCAAGAGAACATGGATCTGAAAGTTCTTCAGATTAAGAGAAGTTTTATTTATTTTAATGCCTATTTAAATTTCTGTGGGGTGCTTCTACTTATCAGCTGTCTAATATCAGCTGGTGTTTTGTTTTGCTTCTTCTTGGAATTATGAAACTGGAAACACTAGAGGGCATCATTTCATTCAGAAGCATAAGCAAGGTGTAGGCTGGTTTATCTGTGGGGCCTCTTAGCCCAGTCCCAGGCCAGGAAGCCAGCTTGTGGGAGGTGCAGTGAAACACACCGTCCCAGTCTGGTCCTTTGGCTCTCTCAGGCTTGACCAGAGTGCGCGCCGCTTGCTCCAGAAAGGGTGAGGAAACACAAGGAGCGTGGGCTGGGAGCAGTCAAGGCCTTCACTGATGACATTTTGGGGACCCTCCTCTATAAAGGCTCAGTGTGTTCTCTCCCCTCCTAGCAACCGCCCGATTTCAGACCCTGAAGGTCTGAAAGCTCTGGCCAGCACTTCCCCCATCCCAACCAATCACCATCCACAAGCTTTGGATCGACCTTCCTGAAGCTGGACTTGAACACAGGACACCCCTTACAGGTTCAGGGTTGGCGTCCCATCATCGAGTAACCGGACGCCTCCAGCCCACGTGGCCCCCACGGTCTGGCTGCGTCCCAGCACCGGCCTTCTTTCCTGTTGTTGCCACCCCACCTGCTTTGCGTCAGCAGAACTGAACATAGGGCACGCGGTTCCCAGTCCCGCATCGGGGTGTTTTCTCTGGCCTTCTCCACCCTGAGGGCTCTGCTGCCGCTTACACACGTCTCAGCGTTCCTCATCTTCAGGTTCCTGAGAAGGCTGCACGTCCTCCTTGAAACTCTCTGACTCCTTCCCTCCGGGAGCCACCCTGGCCCTGCTTTGTTCTGGTCCTGGCGCACAGCTCACCTTCCCAGTCAGACCTTAGACCCTGACGCAGACTAACCCAAATCTGACGTTTCTTACCTTCTTCCGGAGCATCTAGCATAGTGCCTTGCCTACAGTGGGTACTCGAATAATTGTGGAACAAAAGGGCAAATAAAGCCCTAGACAGATAACTTTGGGACCTTTTCTTTGATGGCATTCAATCACGAGGACACCCACCTTATTTGGGAAAAGTGGATTTAGGAGTGGCTGTAACTTGTCACTGTGTCCTCATAACTGCCTTCAGCAAGTAGGTCCCTGTGGTGGGCGAAGAAGGGAGTGGAGCTCACAGCCGTGCGCGCTGGGCTCTGGGTGTTACTCATCTCATTCGAGCCTCACGGCAACTTGATGGTGGGAAATAGGTACTTTTATGCCCGCTTTTTATGAGAATGTGTGTAGCTCAGAGAGGTGAGTCCCGTGTCATGTTTAGATAGCTGGCTGGCTCTGTCTCAACCAGCCAGGTTTTCCAGGTCAAAGCAAAAAGTTCGTGTTGAATTTTATCTGGAGCGTGTTGGCATTTCCTGCCCAACATGTACTTTTATCTGTCACTCACTCAGCTGACGGAACACCTGGCAGGCCCACGGCCAGCCCAGGTCACGTCGGGGTTTGTTTGCGCTTCAGAGGCCTGGCCGGCTCTGCCAGGTGCTTTCTGGGTCTCGGGTTCTGGGCTGCCAAGCTGCAGAACCTGCTGACAAACAGGGAGAGGCTGGGCGTCTCACCTGCTGCCGTGTCTGACTCTGGGTCAGCCGTGTGCGCATGCCGCGGCCTCCGCAGGGGCCCCTGCCTGTTCTTCTGCGAGGCCGCCCACCCCGCCCATCTGAGCTGTCCCCACCTCAAAAGCCCAGAGCACCAGGCACCAAGCACCGCTTCCCGAGGTTCTGATGTTCCCTCCCAGGCACCTCCCAGTACAAAATCCATTGCCCACAGTGACAACAAATTGTCCTCTATCCCTCCTCATTGGTGGGTGTCCTCTGATTGCCCGGTGGGGCTCCCCCAGGAGCTGGCACCTCTGCCGTCCCAGTCTGGGAGTGGGACGTGTCTATAGGGAAATCCATCTGCAGCCTTAATCCTGGGGTTTTTGGTTGGTGTTATTCTGTCTGAGGATGGCTAGGCCTGGGACTTGAAGAGCAGAGGAGTAAACTGAAAAGTGACGTCTCTCCCTGAGTCCGAGAGACAGACCTTAGGGATGGATCCTCCCTTGGAAAACGCCAAACCATGTATAATATTCAACAGGAGGGCAGGGTCCGGCATCCTGACTCTAGCCTGACCCGATCCGCTCCAAGCAGAAGGGGCGCCCACTCTTCAGTCACTCAGCGAATGCTCACTGACAGCTCTGCCAGTCGGGGTTTCTGGTTGCAGACAACAGAAATCACTCAGCTTAATTTGAGCAGCAGAATGTATGGGAGTTAAACCTGACAGCTTACAGAATAACAGGGAGGTTGGCGAACTGAACTTTCAAACAGGAAGGACCCGTGGGAAGGAGGGCAGCAGTCTGCTGTCTGTGTGATGATTTCCCGAAGGCCTGTGGCTTTGCTGTTCTGTCATGAGGCAGTTGTGACAGGCAGGTCTAGGGTTCTCACCTAAGTGTCTTGGGAACAGGGTTTCTCCCCTTTGGACTTCCTTAGTGGGGGAGGGCATGTCCTGTCTCCCACCAAGACATGCAACCAGGAATACTCCCAGACTAGGGAGAGATTTGGGGTGATGACTAGTCAAAAAATCACTACTGTCCACTCACTGCACAGACATTTTGGGATTAAGCATTATACAGAGTCAGGCTCTGCCATTGCGGAGTCCAAGGTCTGCAGGGCCACCACACAGTGAGGGGTAAGCTGTGGTCTCCAAGGGAGCCTCCCCCCCTCCCAGGACAGATTCCACAGGACAGAATCTGGTGCCATTCTCCGAGGTACGAGCACAGAGAAGGTGACAGGTTCGAAGTGAAAGGTGATAACAGCGGTTAGGTGTCTTACAAGTGACTTTGACCTGGAGAATAGACTGAAGATGGGAACCAGGGCCCAGGCTTTAACCGTCCAGGGCCCAGTGCATAACAGTACTCCTTACTGGAAACAAAACTTGAGTTTCTACCCCAGAAATGGTGTCTCAGAGCCCTGATGCGAGTGTAGCCTTCACTCATTAGTTCCCTGGGACTGCCTTGAGATGAAAGAGATGCGGTAGGCTGTGTACAAAGAGAATCTGGCCCCATGGCTGCAGTCCGGGGCCGCTGAGTTCCAGCCTAGCATGTGGCATCCTTTCTCCAGGAGAGATGGGTCTCTACCGGGGCAGAGGGCAGCAGAAAGCTACCAGCCTGCGTGGCACCCAGGCCCACCGCAGTGGTGCCATCACGTTCATCCCTTTGGTCTCCCTTCAGGTAACACTGCTGAGTGTGGAGATGACTGCACTGAAGGAGGAGAGAGACCGACTCAGAATGACATCTGAGGACAAGGAACCAAAGGAGCAGCTTCAGAAGGCCATCAGGGACCGGGACGAAGCTATTGCGAAGTGAGTGAACGTGGCTAGTTTCATTCTTCTTTCATTACAAGTAACATGAGTGTATGGTCAGCTTTAAAAGTTAACTCATACAGGAGACTATGAAAGTGAAACTGAGCGTTGCCCTGCTCCCCACCCTCCCCCAATCCCGCTCTTCTCTCCAGACAGACACTACTGGTGAAAGTGGGTGTGCGTTTCTTGCAGACCTTTCTCCTGTGCGTATGCAGGTGTATGTGGAATGCAGTTGTCGTGGGCTTTTTAAAAAGATGTCATTTATTTACTTTTAGAGAGGGGAAAGGAGGGAGAAAGAGAGGGAGAGAAACAGCAATTGGTTGCCTCTCTTGCCCCCAGCTGGGGACCTGGCCCGCAATGCAGGCATGTGCCCTGACTGGGAATCAAACTGGAGACCTTTCAGTTCGCAGGCCGGCACTCAATCCTCTGAGCCACACTGGCCAGGAAAACAGAATGAAGACGGAGAACAGGGTCCCAGACGGTTAAAGCCTGGGACCTGGTTCCCATCTTCAGTCTATTCTCCAGGTCAAAGCCACTTGTAAGTCAGACACCTAACTGATGTTATCACCTTTCACTTCGAACCTGTCACTTTCTCTGTGCTCCATGCCTCGGAGAACCGTGCCAGATTCTGTCCTGTGGGGGGAGGCTCCCTTGGAGACTTACCCCTCACTGTGTGGTGGCCCTGTAGACCTTGGGCTTTTTAAACGCATCAGTGGACGATGCTCCTCCACATGTCTTGTTTTTCCCCCACCTGCATCTCGGAGAACCTCCCAATTTCATGATATATATCTACCTCACCTTTTTTATTTTAGGGGCTTTTATTCTTTTATTATGGACATTTTCAAGCATACACAAAGTCGGGGGTGGGGGGAGCTGGACCCCTGCTTACCCATCTCTCAACTCCAACACTAATCATCATGTGGCTGGTGCTTTACATCTCCGTGCAGTGCTGAGGAAGATCAGGAGACATCCTGTCCCCAGGTCTGTAATCACTTCAGCATGGGTCTCTACCAGGAAACGACGCTTTTTGTAAAGCACTCAACCACAATACAGTTATCACACCTGAAAAAACTCACAATTTCTTACGTCATCTGGTTCGAGGGTTCAGGTTTCCCCAGTTGTCTCATAAATGTCTTTATAATTTAGTAGACTCAGGCTTCAAAGGCCACTTATTGCATTTACTTGCTATGTCCCAATAGTCCGTTATACTCCACTCCATCTCCAGGTGAGGCCCTGCATCGGGCACTTTCTGGAAGAAGACACCCCCCCCACCCCGGCCCCGCCCACCCACGCCACTCCCGGAGCAGCTGCCGCCCCTCCGCGGGGCTCGGCAGCGTTAGTCAGCGCATTGCGAGGTCTCCGGGGTGCTCGCGGCGCCGCCTGCCGGGAGCTCCAGAGGCTGCAGAGGGGCGGGGCGCCGCGCCAGGGGTTCGCTCTGGCAGGCCGGGCGTCCGTGGCAACCGGCTCGGGAGGATTTCCGGTTTGCCATTGGCCAATGGCAGCCGACATGACGTGGCGTCCTAGCCTCCGTGCTCATTGGACAGGCTCAGTTCCAGTCCCTACAGCCGCAGTGCGGTGCCGCCCTGGCCGGGCGGTGCGGCAGTGTGGGCTGGGCTGTCCTGAGCTGCATCTCCAGAAAAGGCTGGCGGGGCGCCGTTCTGGAGCGGTGGGGGTGTCGGGGGTTGAGTGACTACACAGTGGGCCAAGGGGCCAGTGAGGACCTGCTGGTCACGGTGGTGGCCTGAACTGGCTTGACCTCAACTGCCCCGCCTCGGGCGGCGCTTAGCTTGGTGCTCATTGGAGTACTTTTTTCTCATGCTGCAGCTGGGCTGTCTCTGCACGCGGGTCCTCTAGCTGTCCTTGGGCGTGCACATTTGTCGCTGGCCCTGTGCAGCGAGGATACTTTCGCTAGTTTTTGTCGTGTCGAATGCAAAAAGTAACAGTTGACGAAGACGAGGACTAAATGCCCCTTTGGGCAGAGAGGCAACCCGTGCCACCTCTGCAGAGGCGGCGCAGCTTCCTGCACTTTCTGTTCCTGTTCCTAGTCCCCCACCCCTCACACCAAAAAATTAATATTCTTTTTCATTGGTGTATGATGTAGTAGTGTTGAGGAAGTTTTACAAAGTAATGTGCGAAACATTTCAAAATGTAAAAATACAGCATGCATGTAAGTGGATGGGTGGCAGCAGTTACCCATCAAGGTGCAGTTGCTGGGGGCCATAGCCTGCAACCCAGGCATGTGCCCTGACTGGGAATTGAACCTGTGATGCTTTGGTTCGCAGCCCACACTCAATCCACTGAGCTATGCCAGGCAGGGCTTAGGTCTTTTTTCTTGAGCAGAGCAAGTATTTCAGACCTTGCTTTTTGGCGCTTTCCTCCCCTAGGCCCAGATACATTGTAAGTAATTTACCACCAGCCCCTTAGTCGTTGGCTACGATGATTAGCTAAGAGGTGATGATCTCCACTTTGTGGCCACCTTTGCATACAGGAGTATCTCTCAGATCCCTTAAGAGGGGTATTGCTAAGTGAAAAGGAGGGGACCAGGAGGACAAGGTCCCACCTCCCATAGGGATCAGCTTTGCGGGGCAAGGATCAGCAGCTCCCTAGGGCCTTTGACCTCCTTCGGGTTCTGGTCCTGATTTAAGTGTCATGCCCTTAACCACTTCATCTGTGAGCTGGGCAGACACATCATCCTTTCCCCTTTAGGTCAGTTAGGGAAATTGAGAAAACGTCTGTGAAAATGTGCTACAGACTTTCCCGCCTTCTGCAAGTTACATCATAGTTACTGTTACTGTTTGTTGTGAGTTTAAGGTCAGAGCGCCTTTCCTCATCTTGTGGACTCCGGGTGTCCCAGGTAAGAACCCGCTGCTCTGGCACGGGGTGTCCATAGTCACTCTGGCTTGTGTTTTCAGGAAAAATGCTGTGGAGCTGGAACTCGCCAAATGCAAGATGGACATGATGTCTCTGAACAGCCAGCTGCTGGATGCCATTCAGCAGAAACTGAACCTCTCGCAGCAGCTCGAGGCTTGGCAGGTAAGGGAGGACGAGGCTCCAGGAGGAGTCTGTGACACGGGCAGAGTTGGTTTTACTGGAGGGGCCGGTGTGCATGGGCTAGCAGCAGCCATAGTCTTCACCTGCTGAAATGCAGAGCTATTGCTGCCCCAGGTCCTGGGGAAGGATGCCTGAGGATACTCTCGGAGCAGTGAACCCCAGGTTGTGCTGCTTGGGGCAGGGGCCTCCTTCTACTGATCATCACGGCTTTGTTTAAATTCGCTAGAAAGAAGCAGCTGTTAACTTGGAGGGCCCAGGAAGCCCTGTAAGGCTGAGTGAAAATTCACAGGAGGATGTAGTTCAGCAACCCTCAAGTTGCCAGCAGCTGCTGTCCTTCCCTTTCTAAAAGGCCAGCTTCCTTTTTCCGAAGAGTGCTGTCCAGGTGCAGGCCCGGGGAGTAAGGGTCAGTGTGTCCCTGCAGGACCACTGTTTGCAGAGCCCGGGCAGCCCACGCCGTCTCAGGTCTAGCTTGGCTCTCTGCTGGACCACAGCTGTACTTGCTTTTTGCTCATGAGGTCAGGGTGGTACGATTTCAGGACATGGGTGCAACCATTCGTGTTGCTCCCCAAGAAATCCTAACCAGGCTGATGAAAAGCCACTTGCAGCTTTACCAGGCAAGCCCCACTGTGGAGGGCAGGTTGTGGGTGACCTTTCCTCCAGGGGTCCTTCTGAGCTTTGACCCTCCTCCACCCCCCCAGACCTGGTCCCTGGCTCCTAGGCCAGCCTGCCCTGGCTTACCGTCCTGTTCTTTTCTCTTCTCTCCTGGCTACAGTTTGCTTCCTCAGGGCTTTTTACTATCTGGCTCCTTTGGTTTCTGATCTAGTGGCCTTTCTCAGTTCCTGTATCAACAGCTTTAGTTGTACACCCCTCCTGCCTTTGAGGTGAGACTGGGCCCTCATCCCGCCCACACTCCCCCCCACTGCCATCGAAGCCCCATCCCTGCTGCCCCCCTTGTGGTTCACTGTGTTCTGTGTGCTAGAGTCTGGCATCATGTCTGTGCAGTGTGCCCTGCCATGGAGTCCTGGCCTCCCTCTCATCACCATCACGTCCAGTGAACACGGCAGCACGTGACCCAGCACTGACAGGCTGACCCCTGGTTCTTGGTGCCACCACCTCGTAAATGAGTTGCTTTGGCTGCAGACGTAACAGCAGGCATGGAATTATGACCAGCTCATAGATGTGCGTGCATGGTGTTCTACAGTGCCATGTGCCATAGCATCACCTGGAGAAATTTTAAAGGATAAAAAAATGCAGTTTTCAATGTGCCAGAATAAACACTGGCAGCTCTGAAAGGGTCTCTTTCTGAAGGACGCTCTAACATTCCTAATGTTGCACTCAACAACGTAGATTTTATTAAGCATGTCCTGAGCACAGGGCACTGTGCTGAGGATTCGACACTGGGACACTACAAGTAGGGAGGATGTGTCCTC
The DNA here is from genome assembly GCF_004126475.2 of Phyllostomus discolor. NCBI lineage: Eukaryota > Metazoa > Chordata > Mammalia > Chiroptera > Phyllostomidae > Phyllostomus > Phyllostomus discolor. Next base: position 51,337,566 of record NC_040915.2, read on the forward strand.
TTTCTGTAAGGAGGGATGAAGTCAGGACGATGAGCATGAAGGAAGATGGGGGTAGGAAGAGAGGAAGGCAGGAGAGCAGGACCCGAGCAGAGGAGGAAACAAGAAGTCCACACCCGCGGCTGCCTGGTGACGTGGTGAGAGTCTGTCTCACACTGAAACCTGCGGACACTCACTTGACACCCAGTGGTGTGGGGGCAGGAGGTGCTGGGCAAGCTGTTCGGGGAGGGGGGCGGCCAGCCCCACTTCCTGCCCTCAGGAGCAGCTGACTCACTCCAGGGTTTAGCCTGTGGCTTGCTGTCTGTTCACCAGGACATTCCAGAGCCCGCAGGGTCCAAGGGTGAAGGAATCAGGCAGCGGCGTGTCCTGTTCCCTGCTGATGTGAACTAGACAGGCTTAACCGATAGTCTTCACAGTGTTAGTGGCAGAATGTCTTTGTCAAATGGAGTCTTACACAGAATCAAAATCCAGCAACCAGAGTGCAGCTGCTCTGTGTGGAAGCTCCTCTGCGGAGTCAGAGCTGCTGCCCTGTACGGGGGAGTCGGTGAGGGGGCTTCTTCTGGGCCGCTTGAACAGACTGGAAGGGAAAGGAGCTGCCCCAGTGAGGAGGCTAAGGAAACAGGCCCGAGTTAAAGCAAGACAGGCCCTGAAGTGGTGATGCCCAGGTCTCTGCTGCAGATGGGAGCCTCGCCGCAAGTAGGGGGCTGGTGCGTGGGGTTGTCCCTTGTCACATGTAGCTGCTGGTGGTGCTTCGGTGTCAGCAGCTCAGGCTGGTAATAATAATTATCGAGGCGGAGCACTGGTATGGAGCTGGCGGGCAGAGTGGAGAGACAGACAGGAAGGACCAGCTGCAGCCTTTCTGCGCCCATAGGGACTAACCCTCTGTGGGGTCGGTCAGTGGGGGGGCAATGCTGTTGGGGAGAGGCCAGCCCCAGCCTTGACATGAGGTGTCATGAGGCTCCCGTGCGTCCCGGCGTCTGCACTCGCTGCTTCCTTGGTTGGGGCAGCCCCGGCTGCAGCCACCCATCATCTCATCCCTCATCCTCATCCCCCCTCATCTTCCGTCCTTCAGTCCTTCAGGTCTTTTTGTCACCTCCCTGACCAGGGTCAGGACACTGCTCTGCTCAGCCCCCTCCGTTGTGCTCTCTGTAGGATGACATGCACAGGGTCATTGACCGGCAGCTGATGGACACGCACCTGAAGGAACGGAGCCGGCCTGCTGCTGCCCTCTCCAGGGCCCATGGCGCGGGCCACGGGGACGAGCCCAGCACCACCGAAGGCAAACGGCTCTTCTCATTCTTCAGGAAAATTTGAGTTGGGAGGAATCGGGCCAGCGAGGATGGGCGGACTGGAGGCAACTGAAAGGGGTGCGGGTGTTTGCATGCAAGGGCCTCCCCCGGGCCGGGCAGGAGCCCTGTGCCCACTGCCCAGCCAGGCCCAGCCCGGGCTTCCCGAGGATCCGCCGTCCTTGAGCAGGGCTCAGGCCGCCTCCGGAGTGGCCAGCCCCGCCCACCCCTCAGTGGCTCCCTGGCCCAACCCCAGGCACTGCTGCCCTCCTGTTGGGAACACGGGGAACAGGAGAAACAGGCCCTCTCTGCATGCCTCAGGAGGCTCCTGCTGCCCCCGCTGGCCTGAGCCTCCATCCCTCCCCCGGACCCTGGCCCGGGGTGTAGGGGGAGGTGGCCCCTCACCCGTGTGCATGCACCTCTGCCGGGAGCACTGTGGGCAGGAGACCCAGCCTGTGGGGCCTGATGGCTGGGGCCGTTCTCTTGCACTCTGCCACGGCTTGGCTGAGGCCATCCTGAGCCCAGAAGGAAGACGGGCCTGCCCCCTGGCATCACTGCTCTCCGTCCCTGGCCTCCACCAGTGCAGGCATTCCCTCCACAGGGCCGAGCCAGCCAGGCTTCCGATGGGCCCTGGGCAGGCTTTAGCCACCCAGTCCTTTCCCCTTCTCGGGGCCAGGGCTGGGAGGGGTTCTCCTCCAACTACAGCGCCCTGCTCCACTCACACACGTTCTTGGTTCAGCCGAGCACGTCCAGGCCACAGAACGGCCCCAGAGGGGTCTGTGGTCAGCCACCTCCACCTCAAGGGCAGCGCTGTCACCACAGGGTGGACGCCTCTGGATACTGCCCACTAGGCCTGCAGAAGGACGAGTCCTGCAACCTGCTGCTCCGGCTCCTCCGGCAGCCACTGCTCCTCCTCTGCTGAGGCCTCACTCCGAGGCGCCCAGGCTGAGCAGCCCGCAGGCTGCTTCCCCAGGATCGTCTCCCTCCCTCACCTGGGAAAAGCACAGCAGGGATGAGCGGAAAGAATGTACCTATAGATATGTACATACCACAGTGCTGTACTTTTGTATGTAGCAATCATGTAAATACATGTATGGATTTTATAATATACATATTATATATAAAAATCTATAAAGGCATATTTTTAGAAAAACAGCGCACCACTGCTTCTTTTGAAAATAGTATAAGAATAAATTGAATTTCTACAGAGCTTCCTGCCTTAGTCATTGGGTGCCTGGAGGGGCTGTTTGGTGGGAACGCAGCTTACCTTTCAGAACCGCCGCTGGCTGGCACGAAGATGCAGAAACGGTGAGTCCCCCACACACCTGGGAAGTCACCTCATACACGGGGACCCAACCAGTGGACTCGGCCAGGAAGGGCCAGGAAGGGGCACCTCCCCTGCAGGGTGGAGGCATCCTGTGACAGCTGTTTTGGGAGCTGTGGCCGAAGGCACTGCCTCCACGCCCACCCTGGCCTGGGCTCCCTGCCAGCGAGGGCTGCAGTCGCCCGGCCACAGGCCGGCCCTCCAGCTTGGCAGAAACTTCAAGTCAAATCGCTGCAGGCAAAGCTTCCACTGCATCCTTCCGGGCGTGCAGGGAATAAACAGGGCGCTTCCCCTGGCATCTCACCACACGTGCCCTCAGCCAGCACAGCAAACCAGAGCAGCTCAACCTGGACCAGCCTATCGTGGAGAAATGAACTTGGCTTCTCAGACTGTCCCTGTACCTAAACCAGAACAAACGAGCTGGATACAATGGGTGGAAGAAGCCAAGCCCACCCAGAGCACAGCTGGAGGAAACGGACCCCCGAAGAAAATTTGGCAGCTTGAACCTTTATTTTTAGTACTTTTTTTAAAAAGCATAATTAGAAACTTTCAATACAGAAATAATCCTAGCAAACCATTAAAAGTTTTGTTTTTCAACAGGATTTCGCATCAGGTTCACCAAGACGTCGGTCCAGCCCTGTGAGACCCCCACCCCCACCCCCTATTCATGCGTACTAACACTCAGCGGGACAGACACTGTCGTCACCAAAATCGCCCCACCACCTGGATCTGGGCGTCCCGCCGCCAGGAGCCTTGAGGGTTTCTGGCCCGGGCCGGACACTCCCAGGGCCCCCTCCTCGTGCTGCTCGAATGTGCAAGCACTGCCTCGCTGGCGTAACCTTACTGCTCCGAGTGGCACGTGCTGCCCACCGCGGGACCCATCATCAGCCAGGACAGGCTGAGGACGCAGACCACGCTTCGGCTCCTGGCCCCCCACCCAGACGAGACCGCCTGTCAGTTGGCCACAGCCCTCCGCCCGCTCCACAGCACCACCTTCCCGGACCCACAGAGCCCCCCCACCCCCCATCCTGCAGCTCCAGAGGGAAGGCCCGTCACATGGAACCCCAGTGTTTGGCAGTTTGGGGAAGCAGGGAAACAGGTCAAAGGAAAACCCCCATTTTGATTAAAAGCCCCTCAACAGTGTTCTCGAGGCGAATCTGCAGTGTGGTCTGTGATGTGATTGTCCAGTCAGGGCTTCGCCTGGAGACTGCCTAGGAAAGGAAATCTGGTAAAACACATCATGGTGTTGAAATAAATTATTCCCAGGTTACATGATCCTTTTAGGGGAAGGGTGAATGAAGTGTCCCAAGGAGGAGGGAAGGAAACAGTAATCATGTGCATGGAACCCTGGTTTTTCCTCCAAGGGACCAGGGTAAGGTAAGCGGCTGGCTCCCAGCCCCAGGTGCTGTTCCTGCCCACCTGCTGGGGAACCCTCACGCCACCGCCTTGACACTGAAACTGTTGTCAGTGAGTGACGACAGGCGGCTGCCACCCTCCAGAGGCACCCTCCCCACACTCCGGCGGCACCCACACCCCACACTGAAGACTCAGGAACTAAGTGGGAGGCCCTGGGCCAACACAGACAAGGGTGAGAGGCCCCTCCTTTCCCACCAAGAAACGTCCCGGAAGGCAGAGCTGCGCTGCCAGGAGCCCAGCCCCGCAATGCCAGGAAGCCATTCACTTTTTCTAAAAACACTGGGCTCAGAGGGGAGGCCACCACTTAATGGCTGCTGTGCCAATCAAACCCCAGGAAGAGAAATGTGAGGAACTTAATTCATTTGATTTGGCGTCGCTCTCTCTAGCTGTTAAAATAATGCTCCTGAGCCCCATCCCTGCACGAACACACCATCTTTCTGCTGGACTGACACAGGATGGTATAAATAGAAGCCCCAGCTCCCCTGGGTTTGTTGCTCAGAGGCATCTAGAAGACAGGACAAGATATCTGTTGGCCAAAGGGCAGGAGTGACTCCTGTGGAACCCAAGGGCTGGACCAGCTGAGGGCAGGACCTCTACAGGAACCCCAAGCCTACCTCAAGGTGAGGCCTCCCCAGCTGGCAGAAGAGAGAAAGGGCAGGGCAGGGAGCTGGGCTGGGAGCACAGACAGCAGAGGCCCTGGAGACGGGCGAGACCCTCCGGGCCAGGGACAGAAGTCACCGACGGCCTGCAGGAGAGAACAGTAACGTGGAGCCCACTCCACCAGCCCAGGTTGGCAACAGATGTGGGTAGAACGCGGTCCTGTCTCCTCCGGAAGCTGCTGGTGGCAGCAAGATGGGATGGGGACAGAGGGTGCGCGGCAGCAGGCTGGCGCTAGGGAGGCAAAGCCAGAACAGGACGAGGGTGGAACGGCTGGTTAAAGCAATATACACTATGTACAAAACGGTTAATCAGTCCGCTCGCTGGCAGCGTCCTCGCTGGGCCCAGGCGCCTCGGCCAGGGGCAGGGGCACCAGAAGGGAAGGGCAGGCGGTCCAAGCCCTTCTCGGTGCTCGCGGGGAAGGGGAGGAAGTGCACGTGGCGCCTCCAGATACAAAAACGTGGAGAGAATTCTTTAAATAACGGCACGAAACTGAGACTGTCCCCCGAGGGGCCCCGCGGGCCTCGGGCCAGGGAGTGGCCGCAGTGCAGTCTCTGCAGGGGGCTGGGCGAGGCATTAGCAGCAGCGTTTCTTCCGTTTACTATTCCTCGTGAGCTTCACCACGTCGTTCTGTTGCTGCTGCTGCTGTTTCGCTAAGTTGTCTTTCTTCGCTCGGAGGACCAGCTCTGTGATGCAGTTGAACATCTGTGAGGACGAAGGGAGCAGGGCGGGCCTCAGGCTTCATGGGGAGGCCCCGTCTCGGCGTGCTGCCTGTGCCAGCCAGCACGGCCACCCCCGCCTCCCGGGGCCCAGCTTTCCAGGTCTCCTCGTGAATTTTCTAGTACATACGTCCTCACATCCTTTCCAGAAGGAGGTGGTGAAGCATAAAGGTCAATCCCTCAGGATTTTCCAGTCTGCCCTTTATGTATGTCCCGCCCCTTTCCTCCTGCTGGAATCTTCGGACAAGACAGATAAAGGTGCTCCTGCTCTGGCAACGGGCTAGAGGGCCCCAGAGCCTGTCCACTCCACGCACCTCACTGCACATTCTGCCTGGAGCCTGCCCCGGACCCCGAGACATGCTTGCCCTCCCAGAATCCACCTCCCAACCCACACTGCTGTCCTCGACTCCACTGGGGAAGGTACCATCGAGCACTTGGCAAAGCCCGCTTCACTTTTTGTCCTCAGCACCCAAGGAGCAGGGCCTCTCTCCCCACCCAAATCTAGAGAAGACACACACAGAGTCCAGGGACGGGAGGCCACTGCCCAGGGTGGTACGGGGCACCCCCGCAGGCCCCCACGCAGAAAGGCCCACACTGCAGCCCGAGCCCGACTGAGGCGCCCAGTGTCCGGGATACAGTGGGGATCCCGCCTTTCTGGGCCTCTGGACCCCGCACAGCATGGGCAGGACCCGCCCAAGGCCGCACGTGCAGCCAGCCGGGGTGTGTGGCAGAAGGGCAGGCTTCTCCCCCACAGACTCCCGCTACCATCCTGCGGCCCTGCAGAAGGGGTCAGGGGCTGCCCCAGGGGCACAGGCTCGGCTGGTCTGCGGGGGATGCGCCTCCGCAGCGGGCGCCACCGGAGTCCTGGAGGCCAGGGCCCCAGGGAAGGCCGGAGGGCTGGGGGGAAAGTGCACCGCTGTGGGTGGGCGAGGTCCTCACCCACCTCAGCCTCTGACCGTCTGGGTGACAGTCCTTGAGTTGGAACCTAGCTCCCCACGTGAAACATGGGAAGAGCGGACCGCCGAGGACTGCTGAGGTGGGAGCTAACACCTTCAAAGGGCCCGGCAGCTACTGCAGCATCTTCTGCCGGCCGCCGGGTGCCCCAGGCAGGCTGGCAGTGGGGAGAGGAGGGCCCAGCCCGCCCCGCCCCCACCCCTGCTCTGCCCAGGCCTCACCTCCTCCACGTTGACATTCTCCTTGGCGCTGGTCTCAAACAGCTGGATGCCCATCTGCCCGGCGAACTTGTAGGCGTCTTCCGTCTCCACCACCTTCCGCTCAGGGTCGTCGTTCTTGTTCCCCACTTGGAGGCAAAGCAAAGTCAGCTGGCCCTGCAGGGGCACCCCGGCACCCTCCACCCCACTGCCCCCACCCCCGACAGCCCAGTCTCACCTAGTATTCGGCATACGTCGTCACAGTTCTGGTTAATTTCGTGAAGCCACCGTTTGACATTGACAAAGGACTCGGCACTGGTGACGTCATAAACCACGATGACCCCGTGGGTTCCCCGATAATACCTGTAGGGCCGGGGTCTGCGTCAGAGCCTACACAGGACCTGCCGGCCCTTGTCCAGAGAGAGGCCAGGAGCCGGGAGGGGACTAACGCTTCCCAGCAAAACTCCCAGAGTCTCCGGTCTGCCTGACCTCGCCTGGACTTTGACCTGTGCCTCAGCCGGCAGGAGGGGTGCTCAGCCAGTGGGGGCACCGGTGAGCAGGGAGTGCTCGGCCCCAAGGTGGGCAACCAGGTTGTTCCAAGTCTGCCACTCGCTTGAAACTTCTTTGAAGTTCTTGTTTTATTTTTAAAACTCAGCAAGTTCTGCATATGACGTCATACTATCACTATCCTTGTTTTAACAGTCAAAAATGCTCTCTCCTCATATCTTAGTAAAATGCCACTCCAAGACAGCGTACCATTTGTGCGACCCCGCCTAGGCCTGCACACCCTCCCCTGGGGACAGACGGGCACCTCCCATCCTGCCGCTCACCCCTGCTGCTGGCAGGAAGGGCACGGAGCCAGCGTGGCCGCAGGTGTCCCGCACACGCCGCCATCCCAGGTGCAGACCCCTCGGCCCGCGGTCAGCCCGAAGGTCCAGAAGGCCGCAGGACGTAAACGTCCCCCTCAGAAACTACGTCCCCAGTTCATTCCCACGGTTCAGCAGGACAGGCGGAGGACATCAACCCGGGGAGGAAGAGGAGGACAGGGCCTCGCGTTTCCCTGGAGAGCCCTCCCAGACCCCACAGCCAGGCGGCGCCCCGCCCGACACTGTGTGACCTGCAGACGCCCACTCTGCAGAGCAAGAGCCGCTGCCCACGGCCTAGCCGACTCCCAGCACTGGAGCCGCCCAGGCACTGGGCCCTCAGAACCAGCCCCGCCCCCGCCCTCTGGCAGCCGCTGCCGAGACCTCGCGCCCGGTTACTAACAGTAGCTCAGCTTGGTGGACACCCACCCGAGCAGGTCTAAGTGCGAGCCAAGAACCAGGGGAAGAGACGACTGTCCCCTGCCAGCAAAGTGTGCGCGGTGCAGTGTGTTTCCAAACTCTCCTTTCTAAAGACTACTGGGAGATGCCGCACGATACCGACGGCTCTGGCCCCAGCACAGAGGCCCCTGCCCCCCGGGAAACTGCGCCTCCTCTGGGGCCCAGGCAAGGCCTTTATCAGAGGCAGCGAGACCAGAGAGAGGCGAGGAGGGTGCCAGTGCCTCGGGCCCCTGTTACACCGCCACCAGTAATCACTCCCGCTCCCCACAACTCCATTCTGTGCCGGCACAGCACCCAGCGCTTTCCATCCACTGCCCAACTGACGTGTGCAACAGCCTGCTATGACAAACAGCACAGCTGCCATTTCACCAGTGAGGACGTGAGGCTGAGTGACCTGCCTGAAGTCGCACCACCGACGTCAGGGAGCCTGGGCGGAACCCCAGGGCCAGGCGTCGAAGGGGCTTCCCTTCCTCATGGCCCCGGCCTCTCATCTCACTGCCCACTCCTCACCCCTCCCAAGCCCACACCCCAAGCCGTCCGCTTGGCAGGCAACACCCAGCGGCCCAGAGACTGAAAGCTGAGAGACAGCGGGGCCCGTCCCGGGCAGGCCAGCAGGACGCAACTTCAGCTTCCCTGGCAGTGCCCCGAGTCAGGAAAAGCCACACAGCCGCACTGCCGGGCCACGACCACCCTGGCCCCTGGAAAACACGCTCCGGGCCTCTTCCCAGTCTCCTCCTTTCTCCGCCAGCTGCCATCCCAGGGCGTCAGGTCTTTCCGTGGCCCCTCGGCACAGACGGCAGAGCCTTCTGCCTCATGGGGGGCAGAGTCGGGGGCCCCAACATGGAGCTACCCTCAGCCTCCCCAGACACACAGGACGGCCAGCAGGGGCTGGCCTGGTGCCCACAGCGCCAGGGCACAGCGCTGCCCCCTGCTCAAGCAGCCTGGAACACACATATTGCCCTCAGGCAGCTGAGTGGCTCCGTCTCCCCAACAACTGAAGGTGGCCATTGACCCCTCCCCCGCCCTGAAAGGAGCTGAGCTCACGGCAGCCAGGGAGGGGCCCTGGCTCAAGCATTTCTCTTGGCCACAGGCCCTGTGATCTCTGCTGCCCTGAACCCCCCGACTGGAGCATCTGCCATCTGCCCCAGCCCAGTCCCCTGGGGGTGCAGGGTCAGCAGAGAGCAGGGCCGTGGGTCGGTTAAAGGCAAGAGCTTTGACATCAGACCTCAGTTCAGCTCCTGATTAACCAACCAACCTAAGTCACTTCACCCTCTCTGGGCCTCACTCTTGTTTATAACACGGAAATAACCACAGGACTTTTTTATCAGGTGAAATGAAATGAAGTAGGTAACGTCCTTAGTGACAGTTCCAGCCCAGAGCAAGGACATCCGAGGCCAGTGCTTTGGTCTGACCAAGAGGTCTTGGTCGTGTTCGGACCTGGACACATGGGCCGCCCAAAGACGTCTGTCCCACCCCAAGGAGCCTCGGACCCCAGCTGCCCTCCTCAGAGCCCCGCTAGCAGTCACAGACACAAGGGGACCCAGGCAGCTCACCAGCAAGTGGTCGTAGAAGGCTGTGCTGCACAGCCGCCAGGCTGGGACTCCGGGGGCTCCGGGAGCCTCAGCCCACAGGGCACGAGTCCCACTGCAGAGCTAGCCCAGGGACGGACACCCCCAGAAACCACTCAGGGCCCGCCCCCTGACCAGAGCCACGTAGCCAGCACCTCCTAGAGTCCCCCATGCTCCCAGCCACCACTGTGGGGGCTCTTCGCCCCTCACACTGCCCACCCACAGGAGACCCTGAAGCCAGCCTGGGGTCCAACCCATTTCCATGCTGAAGGGAGGAAAGGGATCTCTGGCCAGAGAACTTCCTCACCCACCTTCCAGAGAGCCCCACTCACACAGGGACCACGGGGCACAGCCAGAGGACAGGCCTATCGCAGAGGCAGCGACTGCACGGCTCCTACGCCGGTGCGCACACCACCGTGCGCAGCTCAGGCTCTGCCGCCCCCCGGGAGCAGGGCCCCCCGGCAGTCCCCTCATCTGCAGGATGAGGGCAGTCACGGTGCGCCCGCAGAGGGCGCCAGGAGACCGACCCTCCCGAAGCCCCAGCACAGAGTCCCCGGCGCACAGGGCTCCGAGTTCAAGCGAACCCTAAAGACGAGGCACAGGTCATTGGGCAACCTGCCCAAGGTCACACAGTGGCACAGAAATGTAAATTCTGAACCATTTGCCTTCAAAGTCCTGCTCTTCCCTGGAACCTGTCCCATCAACAGCCCGAGAACCACAAGCCTGTCCACAGGACTCAGCTGTCTGCAGCTCAGAGTCGCCCGGGTGCTGCGGCGGCACGGGAGGGCAGCCGCTGGGGGAGCGGCTCCCAGCGGCCAGCTCTGGGGACACCGAGCGGCGGCCTCTCGACAGCCTCCAGTGCAACAGCTCCCCGTCCGGGCGTCCCCGTGGAGAGCAGCCAGCTCCGAGAAGTTGGGGTGGGCACCCGGAGGCTGCACGGCTGACCCCAGCTGTCACTACTGACGCCCCAACAAGGTAACTGGCACTGACTAAGTGAACACCAGGGGAGGCCGGTGTCACCACTATCCCACTGTACACACAGGAGAGCCAGAGGCCAGACGGCAGGCTGACTGCTCCGCACTGTCCTGCCCACCCCAGGGGCAGGGTGCTCAGCCACCGCCCACTGCCCGCCGCCCACCCACAGGCAGCAGCCACACCTCACCCCTCTTCCTCTCACATCTTCAGGAAGAGGGGGGCTCGCCAGCAAGGAGCTTGCCTCCCGACAGCCTCAAGGGCCCACCCCAGTAACATTTCTACCACGACCCAGACTAGTCACTCAGCTGTGTCCCCATGTCAGTGGCGAGGGGGGCCCAGCCCGACTCACGTGGAGGTGATGGTGCGGAACCGCTCCTGCCCAGCTGTGTCCCAGATCTGCAGCTTCACTTTCTCCCCATTGATCTCCACGGTCCGGATCTTGAAATCCACGCCGATCGTGGTGATGTAGCTGCCTGCACAGACACTCACGTTAGCAAGGCCCACGGCAGCCCCGGTCAGACTGAACTGCCCTTGCGCTGGGCCCAGCACGGTCAAGGTCCCGGGGAGGTTACGATGAAGGACAAAGACAGTCCCTGCTGTGATGGAGCCACACGGACAAGGTGAGGGCACAGACAAGACACAGGGAAACACTGACAAAGACGACAATTTCAAGAGGGATGAGTGCCACAAAAGAAATAAAGCCGGAGACGTGACTGGGGGTAGGGACAGGCTCTTTTAATTAGGGTGGCCGGGCTGTTCGTTAGCTGCGGTCCGAGAACTGCAGGAGACTTACCATGCACTCTGTGTTTTTCTTTTCTATTCCATTCCCAACGTTTTAGATGACCCACAAAATTAACGACCTAACACACAAGTCATGACCTGCACTTTGGAGAGCAATGCTCCAGGCAGAGGAGACAGTAGCAAAAATAGCAGGGAGGGCAGGGGGTCGCGTGAGGTCAAGCGCAGAGGCAGAGGCAGAGGCAGGTGGGGGTGCGAGGCCGGTCTCGGGCACTTGTGCCATCGGGAGAGCTTGGACTTTCTTTTGTGTGCGCCGGGAAGGCACTGGAGGCTTCAGCAGAGTGTGAGCCGCATCCTAAGCAGCTCTCCCGGGGCGTCCATGTGGAAGGCGGGGAGCAAGAGAGTTTCCGGCCAACGTACCAGCCCTGTCCAGGCTCACCAAGGCCCAGGTGCTCAGACGGCACCGTGTCGCTCCCGTGGGAGCTTACAGTGTCACAGCGCTGCAGAGCAGACGGGACACACACACAACCGAATCTACAACGTGTCCAAACTCTCAAAACTAAAGAAAAGGTCAAAGTTCAAGGTGGGTGGAGATCGAGGAAGGCTTTGGGGAGGAAGTTGTATCGGGGCCTAGCTTGAAAGGACAGGCAAAATGTCAAAGGCTGAGATTAGGTGCGGGGAGACATCCCACCCAGAGGGAAAAAGCCGAGGCAAAACACAGAAAGAAAACGCTCGGAAAGGAGCCAGCCCCGGCACCGTGCGAGCGCCGGTGCCGCCGGGGAGAGCGGCCCAGCACCTCCTGCGGCAGGCGCTCGGCAAGCGGCTGGCGGCAGAATGAATGGGTGAGCAAGCGGGCTCGTGAAGCAGCGGAGGAATGAACAAACAGTAGGAACACGGAAGCCGGGAAGGTGAGCTGAAAACAGACGATGGAGGCCAGGTTCTCAACTGGGCAGTGTCCTGAGACATTCTCAGTCGTCACAACTGAGGGGGGAGCGATGTTACTGACATCTGGTGGGTGGAGCCCCCGGATTTCGCTCCACTTCCTCTATAGAAAGACCCCCAGGACACAGGGTCACAGGGCCCAGAGTGGCAGCGGTGCCGAGGGGGGACCTGGCTACACAGGCTCCGCTCACCGCGGAGAGGGACGCTGAGGCGCTGGCGCAGGCGAGCCCCTGGCAGAGCCGCGAGCTAGCAAGGAGAACTCAGCAGTCTGTGGGGTCGGGGCAGGGGCTGCGGTACTGCTTCAGGCTAGAATCAGTGAGACTGCAAAGGAGAGCCCTCCAGGAGTGGAAGCGAAGGGGCTGGGGGTCAGAGGGCATGAGGAGGAAGAGGAAGGTTACTCAGCATGAGAAGCTGGTCCTTCGGTGACCGCTCCGAACAGGAGGCCCTGGCAACGACAGCCCGCGGGCGTGTGCTGAAAGGCTGCTGAGCCCCGGGCACCACGCCTGCCACGTCACAGACGACCCTCGCAGCAACCCTTTCCGGAAAGGGCCACGATCGGCCCTCCGTCACAGACGAGCCGAGGCTTAGTCAGGCTCGCAGTCACACGGACAACTCTCTCCACTTCACGCCACCAGTGCTGCGGCAGGACGACCTGGGAGAAGCCCGCTTCCCTGCCCAGACGGGCGTCAGCCCTGGGCTCACTTCCTAGTTTCAGCTCCCCGCAGCCACATCACAGGGAATTCCCGACAGGCCAGCCACACCGCATCCCCGACCAGGGAGGCCGAGCCGGCCCGAAGCCTCAGCAATGAACCCAGCGCCGTCGGCAAACAAAACACATCCACCTCACCAGTGACCGGGGAAACACAGACTTACATGAGACAGCGCTTTCTGCTGACTGGCTGAGCGAAGATGAAGACTACCGGGACCCAGCACTGGTGGGCACACCCGACCTAGCGACCCCTCTGCTATGCAAGCATGAACGTGCAGTGTACCCCGAGAAATGCGGCACCGCTGCCACCGGAGGCTGCCGGGAAGCACGCACACACCAAGTGCACCCACGCGCAGCCTGGGAAACTTCAGAGCCGTGCAAAGCACCAGGGGTCTGCCGGCGGCTGCGGAAGGGTGACGCCTGCTACGCGGAGGGGAAGGCCGGCGGCCGGTGCCCCGCGTGCGGCGTGGGGAAGCCAAGTCAGAAAGACAGACGCCGTGCCGACCAGCACCCCGCAGGGCACCAGGGAGCACGGGTGAAGGGACAGCCTTCACTGTTCCCTTTGTGGAGTCTTCCTGGTTGAAATTTTACACGGTCATGTACTAACTTGCAGTATTTTTTTGACTCGTTTTTTCTTTTTTAAATGTTGGGCCGCAGAAAGACCCTGGGCGGCCAAAGCGCAGGCCTGCAAAGGGCTTTTCTGAACCAGACAGATTAGGACGGACCACAGAGGCTTCTAACCCGGGCCTCCCGCTCCTCCTTCCCGCGGCCCCAGTAGGATCGGCCAGGTTTCCGATGTGAGGCACAGGCGGGTGTGCTCCGGCGCCAGGCAGAGGGATTTCAAAACCCAAACACCCCAGCAGCACCCCAAGGGCACACTCACCTGAGAAAGTGTTGTCTGCAAAACGTAGCAGCAAACTGCTCTTGCCCACACCTGCAGCAGAGAAAGCAGGAGATGAGAGGAGGCGTGGCGCCCTCCCTCCGCCCCAGCCCTCCTTCCTCGGGGAGAAGGCAGCCAGGCCCTACCTCAGGCTCAGCGCCCTCCTCAGCGCTGCTTTGGATCTCAAGCAGCCACACACCCAGAGCATCCCCCCACCCGATCCCTGACCTTCTCCTCCGTCCTCATGTAAGACAAGCTGTCTCCAAGTGCCTGGGGGAGGGGGGACATGAAAAGGGACTCCTGCCCAGGTCCTGTGCCCGGGGCTAGCCCCAGCAACCCAGAGGAAGGGACCAGGTGACAGAAATAATGCAGGGGACGGTCGACCAAATGACACTGGCCCCAGGGCGCATCTGAAACGCGGTCCCTAGACAACCTCGCATCGTGCGGAGCTCCGGTTCACGCGCAGTGTGGGGCAAGGACCTGCAGGGCTGGAAAGAGCCCTTGAGATCATCGGAGCTATTTTGCAGGTGAGGAAACCGAGGCCCAGACGACTCAAAGCAACTGCCAGCCACCTTATCCCAGCTGATGTCACCGCCAGCTGGGTCAGTGAGGAGCAGCCGTCTGCCACACGCCTGTCAGCCCGACAGCCCCCGTGTGCTCAGAGCACTTCACTCGCCACGGCGCCGGCTGGCACACTCGTTCCCAGCACAGGCAGAACGCTAAGCTCAGCTTCCCTTTACTCCAGCACACAGCAGCCTCGGCCTGCCAGATGCAACTGTCCTGTGTCCTTCTGTCCCACTCCCTACCCCGCCACCCTTAAGGCCAACTGGGTCAAATGACCACAGTAGGAAAGAATTAGCATATACAGAGAGCTGTGTGCGGTGGGCGTTCTGATGCACCTATGATTCCAACTGCGTCTCTTAAGATGAGGCAACTGAGGCTCCGCGGAGGTGAGCAGCTGGCCTAGGGGCCTCGGCGAGAAGTGTGAGCGGAGACCTGACCCCGACTCGGAGCGCTGAAGCTCCTTCCAATACATGAGGCTTGCGGAGTCTTCTTGCTTCTGTTCCAGGAAGCGGAATACAAAGACCCCGAAGGGGCTCCCGCATCTCACTCCTGGTGGACGACTTTTAGCAGCCTGCCTAGAAGCTAGATTCTAAGAGACCTTAGCCTAGAGTCTGAGAAACCCCCAAACCCAGTGCATATTTCGAGTGCATGTGCATATTTGTGGGGAGGAGCCCAGAGCATTCGCCAGCTCCTCAGAGAGGGCACTACCTGGGCCCCCTCCCCAGCTGTGCTTCCCTCACCCTAACCAATCCAGACGTCCTCTCTGATGATCTCCCCTGGAGAAGTCTCCAGTACACTGACCAGGGGAGCCCAGGAGAACTGGTTTCATGGGGTACACCGGGGCCTGACCTTCCCAAAGGCAGGCTGGGGGTGCTGCACCCACAGCACCTGCTGCTCAGCCGGCGCCCGCCGCACTCTTACTCAGAACCACTTCCTCATCGCCGCCTCTGCGAGGCTTCCTGCCGAGCCCAAGGAGAGCCCGAGTCCTGGGCTGGGTCCCTCACAGCGCTCTGCCCAGCGCCAACACCCCACAGGCCCTGCCGGCTCCTCTGCTTCCTCCTGGAGCCTGGAGACTCCTGGGCCTGCTTACTCAGCTGAAAGCTGTGTCTGGGCGACTGGGCCTGAGTTCCTCTAGAAAGGAGATCTCGCCTCACACACCCTGGACATTCAATGCGCTGGAAGCCAGGCCCAGCACTTAGTAGGTGCCAAAAAAACACTGTGAAATGGATTTATGACCAAACGGCCGCCAATCACGCTGACGGCTATGCTATCTAACGCAAAGACTGAAGCAGTAACAGGAGCCAAAGTAGTGGTTTTCAAACTTCTGGAGGCAGCAGAACACTTTCTTAAAATTAAATGCTATCGGACCCCAGATGAGCTGAAAGAGACCAGAGGACGGTGCTCTCTCTGCACGAAGCAACGAAGCGGCAGCGGCCCCTCCGGCACGGCCCCTCCGGGTCCCCTGCACTCACCCCCTGGCTCCTCTGAGCAGCCTCTGAAAACCACAAGGCTGCAGGCAGACCACTACAGCCAACACCTCGACAGCTCCTCCGAGCCTGACACCAACCTCCAGCGAGGCTCTTCCCTTTAAGGAGTAGACACCCACCCCGAGAAATGTCATCTCCAAAATATCCCTGGGAGCGGCCTCTTTGGAACACACACTGCTGCCATTCATCCCGCAGCACTGGCCTAAGGGAGGCAGTGACAAGTCCCCGTCTACCTTCGCTGCAGCTGAAGCCAGCGGTCTCCCAAGCGCCATCACTAGTGTGAAACCAAACCAGTCCACCCCGTCATCTTCACCCTGCAAGGGGCAGGGGCTGGCCCTCTGTGCCTCTCGGTGGCCACCACACTCTCTCCCCGAGTTCTGCCTCTTGGGTTACACAGATGCTCCAGCCCTCAAAGAGCCTCCACGGGAGTCCCCACCCTCAGCCCCGCTCCTCCCTTGGGCTACAGTTCCCTCGCTCCGCTTCGCTTCACCTCTAGACTGTTGAAGACCTTTAGACCTTCAAGTAGAGTGCTCTCAGTTTTAAACCCGGCTCAGTAGCTAATGTACTGTAGAACTTCAGATAAGTCACTTCCCCTCTCTGAGCCTCGGTTCACTCATCTGCAACATGAAAGGCTTTCACTAGACCTCTAGGGGCCACTCCAGTCTCCTGGTTCTAAGAACGAGGATGGCTGGCCTGGTGGAGCAGGTGAAACGCTGTTACAAATCAGCCAATGCAGCACACAAGAGAAAAGTGTGGGACCTCAGGCATAAAGCAGAGCTACAGAGCTGAGGGAATGTATTCTAGAAGCGTATACAATGTGGCAGAGTGGGAAGAAGAACTCTAGATTTATAAAGAAAGAACCTAACATTCACGAGGGCCTACTACTTGCTAGGCCTGACACCAGCTGCTCATACATGAATCTATATGTGTTAGTTAACTCCTAGCTCTGCCTCTGATGAGCTTTGGGCAAGTCGGTGAGCTCCTTGGAGCCTTAATTTGCTTGTCTGACAAACCACACAGGCAAAGAGCGAGAACCAGATGAGAGGCTGCCTGTGAAATCATTTGATAAACCTTAAGGGAGCACCCACTCAAGCAGCCCCGGTCAGGGGAGAGCACGATGTTCCTCTCCTTGCCCAACGCCAGAGCTTACTTTGCACGCCCCTAAGCATTCAGCTTGGAACACCAGCTCACTGTCAGGAGAAACTACATGGCAAAGCATCTGTGTCCTCTTCACAACGCAGTCCTCCATGATCAGACTGAACTGGGAGCCAGAGAACATCAGTCTTGACCCAGTGAGTCTTCCCCCGCACCTGACTTCTGAATGAAAAATCAATACCCCGTGCAAAATGTACTGCGAGAAAGGGGGCCAAAATCATCCCCTGGGTTCTACAGAGCACAAAAACCAACGAGCCGCATCTTCTTGCTGAGTTTATGCTTTTTGTTTTGGGGTATCAACACAGGTCCTAGACGTCTTGCGAAAGGATAAGGGCCCCTGACCATAGCGGGCTAACTTTAACTCCTAAAGGAAAGAAATCACCCTGGGGCCAGCCCCTCATAACCAAGGCCAAGGCTGAAATTAAATCCGGTAAACCAAAGACATAAGCCTAGGGGCCCAGAGGAGTGCCAGAGGCCATCCCCAAGAGCAAGTCTACATGGCCGGTCTGGTTTTCTTTCATTCAAACCACAACCCCCTCCTTTCTAACTCCTTCCCCAACCACAGCTACTCTTCATCTCCGTAGTTAGCCCCTAATTTTTCCTCTTACCTCTCCCTTCCACCAGTAACCACGGAAACCTCAGCCATCCTTCACCTGATCCAAACCACCAACCACATCCCAATCCAGCTCCACAGTGAGACCAAAACCCACCTACTTCCCCGACCCAGCCATGACATCGTCACCCAAGTCTCCAACGTCAGGGTCTTAAACCCCTCCGATTCGGTCCCCTCTTTGCTTAGCAGCCCATGGGCCCCACCACCACCCTGGTGTCTGCCTCCCGTCACATGACCCCCTTGCCCACATTCGGCTCAGGTCAGGTCTGGTCTGGTCCGGTCTATAAATTCTGCATGCCCCAGCCTCCTTCCCCATCATTTAATCCCGGCGCCTCAGTTACACTCCCACAAACCTCCTGAGGCCTGCCTCCCTGAACTCTTGGTCACTCCATAAACCCGCATACCTACCCCACTCCAAACCTCTAAAACCCTCCACCCCTTCCCAGAAACCAGCCTATCACTTCTAAGAACGCTTAATATTCGTTCCTTCTACAAGTATGTGTTAGGCACCCACCGAGTTCCAGGCCCTGCCCTGGGCACTGGAGAGGCTGCAGTGCCCTGAGCTAGGAGCTCCCCAGGAGTGTGGATATGGTCCGCACCTCGGCAATCGTGGCTGACCACCTCCAATACCTGTCTCGCATACGGGCAGCACGTAGGAGCAATCAAACGTGAATACACACCACAAGCCAGGCCCTGTTCCAGCCACTACGTGTGCGTGTGTGGGGTATCTCACTAAACACTCAATCAGCACAGTGAAGCAGATCCCATTATTCCATTCTACAGATGAGGAAACAGAACCACAGAGATCGAGCCCTGGTAATTAGGCAACAAATGTGTCAGGCCCTGTGCGAAGTATGTTACCTGCCCTACCTTATTTAAACCTCACAGTGATCCCACGAGGAAGGTTCTGGGAACATCCCCACTTTTCAGAGGAAGAAACTGAGGCTTGCCAGAATACTACTAACCACGTCAATAGAAAACATCTACGCCAGGTCAGTGCCAAGCACTCTTCCAGCTTTATCTCATCAAATACTCACACCACCCGGCGAGGCACGTCCCCACTTCTCAGATAAAGAAACTGAGGCTCAGAAAGGCGAAACAACTTGCCCAAGGTCACAGAGTGAGGAAGCTGGTAGCCCCAAAACTCGAACCGAGGACTCGAACCCAGGTCTGTCCAACTTGAGATCGCGCGACTTGACCAAGGTCACACGTGAGGCAGCGACGGGCGCAGTGTGTGGACCGGACGCCCCAGCCCCAATCCCTGCTCGCCAGGCTCCTCCGCCTCGCAGTCCCACGCCCCAACCTCTCCTTGGCGCGGCCCGGTGCCCCTCGGCGCGCCCCTGGGACAGGCGGCGCCGGGCAGCCCCGCCCGCCCCGCGCAGGCCGGCACCTCCCCGCGCGTCTGCCCGCCCCAGGCCCCCGCGGGCCGCGCCCGGCAGGGCCCACGCCGCCTCCGGCCGCCTCGGCCCTCACCGCTGTCGCCGATGATGAGCAGCTTGAAGAGGTGGTCGTAGTCCCGGGCCATGGCGGGCAGGGGAGGTGCGGGCAGGCGGACGGGGTCGGTGCTGGCCTCGCGATCCGCAGCTCCCTCTGGGCTGCTCCGGCAGCGGCGGATCCACTTCCCGAACAAACAGCCGGAACTGACAGAAACACCTCCCTCAGCTCCCCCTCCTTCTCCTCCTCCTCTTCAGCAGCCACCGCCACTGCCGCCGCCTCTCTCCTTTCCGCCCCGCCCCACCACTGCGCAGGCGCAGCGTCTGGCACCGCCTCTGCGCAGCCGCAGCCCGAGTCAGCCGCGCCCTCTCCGCGCCGGCGCACCGCGCGTGCGCTCTGGCAGTTGTGCGGGCGCGGGCCAGTTTGCCCACTGCCTTCTCGGTGGTCATTGCAGCCGCTGCCCGCGGCCCTGGGACCTCGGACAGCTGAGTTGCTCTCGAACTCTAACTGAAAAAAGCCAAGAGTGCCGGTGAAGCCGGCAGTGGTCCGGGACGGACTCGCTCCTTCACCTTCAAGCCCCGCAAGTGCTGCGGAGAAGAAAAGACGGGCGCGCAGTGACCGTGGGGGCGGGGCATACGCAGAGCTTTCGGTTCCACGAGAACCAAGTCTCGGATTCTCCGCCTCTTTTCTGCATCGACACCGCCCCCGGGTGCTGGCGCCAGCCCCCACCTTGTCCTGAGCCTGTGGACTGGACGCCCCAAACGGTTGGTGGCTGCTCAATTTTACAGGACAGGAATCGCCTGTCGGAGCTTAGCGGGTTAGGAGTGTGGCCTTTGAGGTTAGCTCTGCGTGGAAATCAGATCCTCGCCCTGTGACGTCTGGAACCTGGGTTGCCTTTTTGGTAATAATGGGGAGAATAGTTCGATTCAGAATCCCGTCCACCTTGACGCTGTGTCTGGGAGATTAATGACCCGGTGTGTAAGATGCAGCCCGAGACCGAAAGCAGCAGCTCCCTGGCCTTGCGTTCCACACCACCTCCAGGTAGATACACCGCTTAGAGTTGTAGGGTTAGGAAGATCTGGGCCGTCAGAAGTTAGGACGTATTCGCTTTATCATCAGCCCCTTTTTTGACAGTTTTAGAGTAAGTTCCCACCTGTCCTAAAAATAGGATGTTCCTACTGTCATCCTCATTATCTAAATGCAGAAATTTGTAAGTAACCTGTCCCTTTCCAGTCAAGAACCTGTTAGATATTCCTACTTTATCATACTTATTTTTAAGTTTTGACTACAAAAAGTAGTGCTCGTGGTTTTAAAAAAAAATGTACAGAAGTTTACCAGAAAATACAAGTTACTATTTTTTCTTCAGACCCAGTTGTCACAGGTAATCTCTTGATGTTTCTTGGATACCTTAAAATGCTTAAATAAATGTTGAACAAATATGTGTCCTTCAAAGAGTTTTCTATTCCTATGCAAATACGTACATGTGCATGTTTGGTTGCCTTTTTTTTTAATTTTAGGGAGACAGAAACCAATTTGTTGTTCCAGTCATTTATGCATCCATTGGTTGTTTCTTGTGTGTGCCCTGACCAGGGATCCAGCCTGCAACCTTGGCATATTAGGCTGATACTCCAACCATCTTGAGCTACCCAACCAGGGCCACCTTTTCTCTTTAACAATATACTTAGACTTTTATTATTGAACTTAGACATTTTATTATTAATGCCTTATAGTACTCCTTATGGTGGTACTATAATTTTACCACTCTGCTGTTGATAGGCATTAGTGTTTATAATTTTTTTAGTGCAACAATGTTGCAGGGAAGATCCTTTTGTTTGTTTATTGATTTGGGGGAAGAGAGAATCATTATCAGTTTGTTACTCCAGTTATTTATGCATTCATTGGTTGCTTACTGTATGTGCTCTGACCAGAGACTGAACTTGAAAACTTGGCTTATAGGGTTGGCGCTCTAACCAACTGAGCTACCCAGCCAGCACACGGAGTGTCTGAGTCAGGCTTTCAGTTGTTTTTTTCAGGAGCTGAGCATCTGTACGGTGATGTCAAAAGAACATGGAATCTGAAGGTGCTAGCTGGGAGAAGAGCTGCTCACATGACCACTGAGAAATGGTCCTTGTTAGTCTGGGAAAGGTTCGTGGGATCCCGTTGGATCCAGCCATTTTATTTAGGAAGTGGAAGGGAAGCAGGAAGCCTCCGTGTAGCCGCCGGGCAAGCACACCCAACCCTGACCAGCCAGTGAGGCAGGAGACCCCTTCCAACCATCTTCTTCACCTGCTGTGGAGTCAGAGAGACTTTGGTTTGTACGCTGACTTTGAAATCCTGGCTCCACCCCTTAAAAGCTCTGAGCTTTTGGAGAGGTCACATCACAACGTCTCAGAACCCCAAGTTCCACATGGGATACTTGTGAGGATTAGAGCTATATTTGTAAGTCACCTGGCACCTATGGGCATAGTATTTCGTTTAACTGCCCTTCGCAGAAAGTGTGTTTTTTACAAATTGACGGCAAGACCGTCCACCAGCAAAAGGATTATGATTTACTGAAAGCTCAGATGATAATATTTTTTAGTAATGACGTATTTTTGAGACATAATGCTGTTGCACTCTTTAATAGACTACAGTGTAATGCAAACATAACTTTTACGTGACACTGGTAAACCACAAAATTCATGCGACTGCCTTTATTGTGATACTCGCTTTATATTGCGGTGGTGTGGGCTGAACCCACAGGATCTCCAAGGGAAGCCTGTTTAGGCATGTGCTTCCCTTGTAACTAGTGCTGTTAACTAAGGTCACCGCACACTCGTGACTCATGCATACTTCCAGCTGTTTCTGATTGGAGACGAGTGCACATTGCCAAGGCAGCCTCCTGACATCAGGGCTGCAGGACGCCTTTGAGAAGTAGGGCAGGCCTGGCCATCCTGAAGACCGCCAGATTCCTGACTTGCCTGCATGCGTATTCTGGACAGCAACAAGAGTAATTCCTTCAGTTACTCAGAAACTAATTTAATGAGTGCTCTTTGTTCATGACATGCCACAGATGGTAGAAGAGAGCCTTTTCCCTCCAGGAGCTTACCATCTCATCAGAATAAGATACTCATGAGGAATGAAAAATACAAGGCAATGCAATAGATAAAATAGCTGTCGAATAAGCAGTCTAGACTTCAGAGGAGGAGCGCTATCACTTTGAGCGAGATTGATGGGGAAGAGGGTTCCTGATGGAATTTAGAGAGCTCTGAATGACAGGTGTATTAAACAGCCACTGTCACAGCCTGTGCAAATCATCAATTTTAGCTTTGAGGGGGAATTCCCTATAGGCCAGGATATGTGCTTGGCATCCCCAAAATGAAGCTCTGATTACATTTCCTGTAGAAACACTATTTTACATTCATTTAAACTACAGTTTAGGCCTGGCTGGTGTGGCTCGGTAGATTGAGTGCTGGCCTATGAACCAAAGGTTCGCTGGTTTGATTCCTGGTCGGGGCACGTGCCTGGGTTGCAGGCTGGGTCCCCAGTACAGGGTGAGTGAGAGGCAACCACACACTGATGTTTCTCTCCCTCTCTTACCCCTTCTCTTCCCCTCTCTAAAAAAATAAATAAAATCCTACAGTTTAATGAATGGAGCAATGTTTTGGTACATACATAAATAAATAGGAGATATATATATATATAAAAACTTCATGACCCGAGGTAAGGCCCAGTATGTACTGCTGATGAGAAACTTTGTTCCACTGTTCTGAACAGCTAACTTACAAATGAGCTTTTGCAACCCCACCTGTCGATACATTAGAAACCACACTGGGGAGGCACGGAAAGTTTTTGAGCAGAGAAGCACCATAAAAATGTTATTTTAGGAAAGTAATCTGGTGAAAGCACGCAGGATGGATTTCAGCTGCAGAACTTTTAAGGTTATTGCTGAAGCAGGTGTGAGGTAACAGCAGGAAGGGGCAGATGCAGAGGCAATATGCAAACAGTATCAAGCAAAGCAGTACTTAAAAAAAATCACATGCCTGGCAACTCACTCGCTAATTCAGTGAATACCGTGTGCTTACGTGGTGCCAGGCGCTGTGCTAGACACTCAGGGTGTCAGATGAGCAAAACAAAGCCCCGTCCTCATGAAGCTTGTGGTTCCTTCAACAAATATCCGGGGGCTTCCTGTGTGCCAGACACTGGGCTGGGGGTTTAGCAGTAAATAGAACTGAAATCTCTAATTGCACGGAGCTTACGTTCTGGTAGAGAATGCAAATAAACGTGTGCCTGAATTTTAAAAGGAAAGTAAGGGGGACAGGAGTTTGCAGAGGTTTATAGGGACAGTGACACTGTGGAGGTGGTGGGTATATACTGTTCATCCATGAAGTTTGGCAGTGAATGAAAAGAGCAAAAGAACAGTGGTGTTGAGTGAAGAATTTCTCAGGATAGCAGAGGCAGAGGGTTAGCAGCCAGCAAACGGTCAAGACTGAGCAGCAAGGGCTGGAGACGGGTTGAGGGCACCTGGAAGGGCTTAGCTGGTGAAGAGGAGCATCTGGGAGCGCAGTGTCGCCAGTGGGGCGGCTAAGAGGCGGAGGAGAAGGGAGCCTCCAGCTGAGGCCGTGGGGCCAAGGCCAGCAGTCCCTGGAGGGTAGCAGTGGGGGTAAGGGGCAGCACGGCCGGGGCCTGGAGGGACCTGCGAAACCCAGGTTTCAGATGGGTCAGCAGTGGATTCTGAAGTCCCTGAGAATAAGTAGCAAGAAAGGAAGCACATGTTGCAATCCTAGAAGAAGGCAGAGGGGCACATAAATGGGAATTTAGAGAGGGCAAGTGAAGTGAATGGCAGGGACTTGAAATGAGCCAAGATGGGGCACTGTCCAACATGCTGGCCCAGGAGGGCAGGAACACAGGAAACAGCACCGGGGTCTCCTTTGACGGAACCGTAAACCGGCCCTTCATCCCACACCTGCATGGCTAATGCCACACCTAGAGACGTGGCAGCGGCCTTGCCCTGCCCTTAGGTAGAGGTCTCAAAATCAAGTGGACATTAAGTACCTTGACTGTGGGGATCACCCTGGTATCCTCTGGGGCCCTAACACATGGTAGGCACTTGGGTGCCTACTGAATTAAAGTGAAGCCACACAGCACGTGAAGAATCAGAAGGAATATCAGAAATAATGTGGTGGAACCCTCTCAAGGTTGCTTTACGTGGGGAATGGGCCAAATCTGGGAGCTAAACACCCCCACTCCCACCAAACTCTTCAATGCATCCCCTCATCTTTTAAATCAGATCAGTGGCTCTCCAAGTACGGCCCGGGGACGCTGGGGCTCCCTAAGCCCTCTCTCAAAGAGTCAGTGAGGTCAGAACACTGAGATGGCATCTGCCTTTCCCACTCGCTCACTTACGCGTCTGCCCTGGGGTGTTCCAGAGCCCACGTGGCATGTGACACGGAGCAGACGGACTGCAGGAGCGGGCTCAGCAACTGGACCCCAAACAGACGTGCGGAAATGGGAAACCATGCCCATCTCACTAAAGTGGTCTTTGTTTTGGAAAACAAGTTACATTGGTCATGGACAGTTTTTCGTACAAACAGGTAACGGATTTATCATTTTTAAATGAATAAAACTTTTAAAGTTGACCAGTTTGGATGCCTAACACGGGGTCCTCAATAATTTTTCTAAGTGTAACGGGGCCCTGGGGTCGGTGTTCGAGAAACGCTGGATTAGATTCAGCTGCACCCCAGCTGCCCACCTCCCTTTTTTATGGGAATCTGCACGGTCAGAAGGGTCTCCTCCAGCCTGTGGCCGGGCGCCACCTCCCAGCAGCACCGGAAAGTGCCTGGTGTGTCCCACCCAAAGTCCCACCGCAGTGGTGGCCCTTGGACCAGTTGCCTGAGCTTTGCCACCTCTTCCGAGTTGCCTGAGCTTTGCCACCTCCAACACTGCCCACCCCACTGCAGGCTGCAGGGGACCTCCTATCAGAACCAAGGGGCAGCTGGGGACCACCCAGGGAAGTGGCTGGGCTCAACCTGTTATGGGAAGTGGAATCCAGTCACTCCGCAGAGCTGCATGCCAAGAACTTGGTTACGTTCTTTTGTTAAATTAATTCACCTTCCCAAAATTATTTTTATAGAAAGGCCCTGGGGCTTGGTGACCAGAATATCAAGAAATATGGGTTTTTCCGGTTAGGCAGCCAACTAACTGGCTGCACAACCTCAGAGATTCTCCTTCCCATCTGCACCTCTACCTTCCCCCTCAGAAAACCAGGACCAGCTCCTCCGGCCTCCCCCACGGGTGTGCCAGAGCACAGCTCCGAAGGCCACGGCGCAGCTTCCCCGCCCGGGCACGGAGGACAGGGCCCGCCGTGCGCGCTCACGGGGTGTTCCCGACCCTCAAACCCGGTGACTGCCGCTCCTCGGAGAAACGTTTCTGTTAGGGCTTCAAACTTCAGGCTCAAAAAGTCACCAACACAGCTGCAAACCCTGGGCCCAGCAGGTTCACCCCAACGACGACAAGAGGGCTGTCCCGGTGACACGCCCCGGGTGGGAACAGGCGCCCGGCTGGTGTCCCATTTCTCTCTGCTGACACCTCACACGACTCGCAGCAGCTGCGAACGTGCACCTGTGTGTCCCGGCCCGGGCAGCGTGCATCGTCACTCGCCGCAGGCAGGCCTGTGAGACCGGACCGTCACCGTGCAGACACGTGACACAAGGACGCCCCGGGAACACACTGGGGGTCACGTGGGTGACCCCAAAGTGGCAAAGCTGAGGTTCAAACCTGACCTCAGAATCCGTGCGGCTCCGCCACACACAGTACGCTGTACTAGGACTCGAAAGCGCTACCCGCATTTCCTCAAAAATATTTAGGACCTAGATCTTTTAGGTTTGGCTGCTTATTTCTCCCCATTCGAATTTAGAAAGGCTCGAAGGCAGTCTAAGACACATCCACACAGGCCCATACTTATATATGAAAAACACTCCTAACTGCCAACTTGTTTCAACATCTGCCCTCAGTAAAGTGTCTCCAAGTCCCTGCAAATAAAAGAGTCCCTCCGGCATGTCCTCTGCCACTCTCCTGAGCCCCTGGCACCACGGCAGTGTGACCGGGCAGCTTAACCTGTGGGTTTGGTTCCCAGAAGGGGTGTGACGTGTCATGCTTTCCCACATTTTAAAATAACCTCGACGCTCAGGATCCCCGAGGTTCCGAGGGTGAGAGGAAGGACTGAGAATGCTGTCCCGCCTCCCCGGGCTGGCCAAGGGCCTGCCCTATCGTTGCCTTTCAGGGCCATGGCAGAGAAGGAGGGGCACCCTCTCTCCGGGGGGCCACTGAAAGTCTTGAGACAATAAATGTCTCTTCTAAAGACCTTCCTGGCGAGTGTCCGGGGAACGGGGTGAGGTGTTGCCGACCAGGCTGCAGAGCAGCTGGGCAAGGCCTGGGGTGGAGGAGCCGATGGCCGGCCATCCGGAGCAGTGGCAGGGTGGCAGCCGCTGGGCGCTGGCTGCCAGGGAGTGCTCCGGGACAGAAAAGGCTCAGAAACACTGTTCCTATGAATGAGCAAGGCTCCTGCCTCACCAGCCAGCACGGAAGGAAGAGCAAGGCTGAGGATCTGAGCTATGGAGGCGGACTGCCGTTTATTAGCCACGTGACCCTGGGCAAGTGACTTCTCTGTGCCTCAGTTTCCTCTGGGAAACACTAGTAACGAGACAACCCACCTCATAGGCTGAGAAGATTAAATGAAAAAATGCCAAATGTCATCTGTTACAATTACTATTAACCCCTAAAGGGCAACTTGGAGAACAGAGATTTTGAGAGAGCTTCCATTCCCAATTCCCCATTTATAGGTGACAAAACCGGCCGACGCGGCTGGCAGGCTTGCCCGAGGTTGCACAGCCACACCAACCACCAGGGCGGACAGCGCTGCTTCTGGCGCCAGTTCCTCCGGGGTGTTCAGTCTGAGCCGACCATGCCTCTCCGTCAGCTCCACGGTCAGGACCGGGACAGCCCTTCAGAGCTCCCTCCCTGGGGGCCCGCATGCCCCTCCACACTCAGGAGTGAGACTCGCCGTGCTCTGGAGCCTCGAGTCGCCCGCCCGCCCACCCTGAACAGAGGGCACTTGTCCGCCTCCAGTTTCTGGAACTGGAACCTGCTGTTTTCCCTTCAGATTTGGTGGAATGTCTCCCACCTCTAAGGACCTCAGGGGCCCCTCCCAATGTCAGAGTGTGGGCTGAACACCAGAGGTGGACCCGGCATCAGTGCGAAGACCCCACAGGAAACACCAAAGACCACCACAGGGGCTTAGCAGAGGTTCCCAGCTTACAGCCCCTCACCCAGAAACCTCACCTACCTCCCCGTGGCTAACCGGCAGCGCCGGCCACATGTGCAGACAGCCTGCTGGACGTATGCCCCAGGCAGCCGGGAAGACGCCGATGACTGCATCCCAGAAGCGGGGAACAGTTACAGTTGCCATGACTACCAAAAGCTGAAACCACTGGCCGCTTTGGCTATGGAGACTGTGGAGACTCGGCTGACCTCTCAAGGTCCCTTCCAGCGCTGGGACTCTACAGTTACACTGAGCCAGCTGAGACCAGGTCTGCTGCAAGAAAATAGAAAGTCCTGTGACATGCAAGGCGTAGGCATCGAAAGCAAGGATTTCATCAGAAATATCTTAAGAGGTCACCTCGTCTATCTATCAGAAGTGCTGAGTCACAGGCCTTTCTACCTCTGCCACATTATTAACAAGCAAGGCCTGGCTGTTTCTGGTGTAGCACTCTCTGGACCTTTGCAAAAGGGAGTTCACTACCTCCACGTTTGACGTTTCCTCCTTTTGCAGCTCTGATCCGTAATTTTAATAGAGGTTTATTTCACACTGTGACCAGGGAAAACGGCCCAGAAACACTTGCGTCACTAAGCCCAGCAGGGTGTGTGCCACCAGACAGGACGCAGGGATCACGAGCCTTCTAAGAACCAGGAGGAAGGAAGTCATTCATAAAGGAGCAGATGCTGAGCTGCCACTCTGACTTCCCCTGCAAGTCCTCCGCCCGCAGGAGCGGGGTTCCCGCTCCACAGAGGAAACAGGGAGCTCTTTAAAGCCTGGCTGCAGAAGCTCCCCACGTCCCTGTGTCAGGACAGAGCAGGGAGTGGCTCATTCCCCACTCCAGGTAAGGTCGCAGGCCTGGCCGCACAGCTTTCCAGACCGGACCCCAGGACAGAGGAGTCTACAGACACCTATGCCACTTCCGACAGGAAGAGAGCACACCCAGAGGCAGAGTGTTGCGGCCGCTTCATGCAACAGCCGCCAGCCTGCCTTATCCCAGATGCAGGAGGCTTCGTGTTTAACGGGTGTCCGGAGAGTTTTAAAAATCGGCTTATGTCAAGATTTAATCAAAGCCTTTATTAAACATTCCTCCTTCAAACAACCTGCCTTTAAACCTGTCACCCTTCCCCGACCTGTGAACTCCAAGGCGTCATGAGTATCGTGTTCACCCGACAGGGGTCAGATCTACTTGGGCCACACAACACGGAAAAGCCACACCAAGACACACCACGCTGGGCAAGCCGACGCAGTCCGGCGCCCCACTCAGGCCCTGGGCCACAGGCTGGCAGCGCCGGCTCTGGAACCAGAGCTGCTCGAACCCAGAAGCAGCAGCCGAGGCCTGACCGGCCGTGCTGCCCTGGACGACCGGCCCTGGGCCTCCGTCTGGGGAGGCTCGCGCCCGAGCACTTTCCTCTCCGGAGGGGCGGGAGGGCGGTGGAGGAGGCGTCTTCAGTCGCGTGTGGGTTTGATTTAAGGCTTTGGCTGCGGTCTGTTGATGTAGTAAAATACTCTCTGGGAGTGCCATCTCCGAAGCTCCCCGCTGGAACAGGCGTGTTTTCAAGAATGAAAACACCGCATGAAGAGGTGGAGCCGAGATGCTCCCGGGGCCCAGGCCCCTCAGGTCAGGATGGTGTCGTCCACTGGCTCCGTGGAGTCGGCCTGGCTGGCCAGCTTCTTCAGCGACCTTCGGTTGCACTCGTTCAGCATCTCCAAGCTGGCCCCGTCCAGGATCTTGGAGAGGGACTGTGGAAAAGACGGAAACGAGGGGGCAGAGTCAGAAAACAAGGCTTCAGGTTTCTCCGACCGAAGACTGAAATGAGTGTTAACCTCAGAGCCAGAGCCAGAGCCAGAGGGCGACCTGGCCAAGTCCGATCACCTGGCTCCAGGGAAGGCCAAGACCACCACTCGCTGCACAGCACGCTGGCAGTGGCTTGGGCCTGCAGCGCTCTGACCATGGCCCAGGCTCGGGGCTCAGTGAACTTTGACGGGCAGCCCGGCCAGCACATGTTTCACAGGTTTGGGTGCCACATGACATTTGATCAGAAAAAAATGGCTCTGTTGCCAAAACAGGAAGAGAGGACTGTTTCCGGGCACTAGACCAGCCACCCGGTCACGGTCGGACCCCCCACACTCACACACACAGGGGCGCACGGAAGAGCAGGGCGTTTAACACTGTCCCGCAGGAGACCTGCAGGACGAGCCCCCACAGCCTGCCCTGGGGGGCGCTCCAGTCCCAGGCTCCCACCTGAAACACCTCTTCGCCCTGCCTCATCTTGAGGAGGTTGACGATCGCCTGGTCGCTGTAGGCCCTGACGACGGTGTTCTTATCCTTGGTGTTGTCGAGAAGAGCCTTGAGGATGGGTTTGATGGCTTGGGGGTCCAGGGGAGGCAGCGGGTCCTTATTTGCCCACCAGATCATCTTCTCGGCCACCAGCCTGATGTCGCTGGACGGGTTCTGCAGACACTGCGAAGAGGCGCACAGGCTGTTTCAGGCAGGCACGTCTGGTCTGTTTCTCAAAGAAGCCCCCGTTCCCCCCCGACACTCTCTCCATCACGGAGACTGGCCCCACTGCTCCCTTTCGATGCCTCCCCTCGCGTGGGAAGGTGACAGGGTGGGATGCTACTTCATCTCGTGCCACTCTCCCCGTGCTCGCTATTCTTGGCCTGCACCGGGCTTTCACTTCCTCAGACGCACCGTGCACCCTCCTGCCTCGGGCCTCTGCACTGGCGGGTCCCCTGCCTGGGACGTGCTTGCCCCAGATTCTCGCTTGGTGGGTTCCTCTGTGTCCACGCTTCCAGCCTCAGTCCAAACGCCAGCCTTCAGAGGTCTCTCCTGACGGCCCCATTTAGGTCAGCACACTCCCCCCGGCTCTCTGCGCACCCCCAACTCAAGATCTTGTCTGCCTGGTTTGTCTCTATCCTTCCGGGGTCCAGCCCAGCCTCGGGCACAGCAGGGCCTCAGTAAACAAATGCTGATGAAGAGCTTCCTTCAGGGAGATGTCTGCAGAGGCCCTGAAAACACTCAGCAGGGATCTGGGGGTCTGCAGGGTGGGGGCCTCCACCCTTGGGGACCTCACTCACTGCTCAAAGCGAGGTCCGTGCACCAGCAAACCGCCACGGCCTGGGGACTGGCCAGAGGCAGAATCTCAAGCCTGGTCACATCTCTTAAGTCGCAGGTTCTGGTCCTGACTCGTGCGTGCAGTAACGTTTGAGAAGCGCGCTGTGTTACACAGGCTGCGGGGGCCCCACTGTCTGGCTTCCCGGCGTGTATGCCCCACAGCAGCCACGCCAGCAGGTGCCACGCCCACTAAAGGGAGGCGCGTCCCTGGTTTTACAAAATCAGGGCGCCTAGGGAAAAGTGCTTAAAATACTGGCTCTTGACTGGGGTCACAGGCCTGTTTGAGAACCTGACAAAGGCTGGAGGAAATGCACACACAGCCAGTCTGTGTTCCATCCCTCAGGGCTCGGAGAGGTGCCTCGGGCTCCCCGGGGAGAAGTCCCCGGGGCACGGCCAGTCCAGGCGCTCACCTGCGGTGCTCTTGGGTCAGGGGCCCTCCCACAGGCCAGTGGGCCCCGCTCACCTTAACAAACAGGCTGGAGAGTTTGGCGGGCAACTGTCCTCCTGCCGTCTCAATGTGGTGCTTCATCAGGAAGCCCATGCCTCGGACCCCGCTCACCGCAATAGGGATCTGTGGAGGGAGGAGAGAGCTACAAAGGGCAGCCTCCTTCCTTCCTTGGAGCAGCAGGGCAAGGCACGACCCCGTTCCCCAGGACTCTCCGGGATCCCGGCTCTGCACCAGCAGCCACCCGACCCCACACCCAAGACTCCTCGACAACCCCCCGCCGACAGGCTGCCCTGGCCGGAGGCAGACGAGCAAAGTCCACGTCACTGGTCCCGGGAACAGGGCTCAGAGACTTTCTCCCTGGAAAGGACCCGTAGACGGTTCGACCCAAACCACTCGCTGTTTAGATGATGAAACTGGGGCCAGGGAGAGCAGTGACTGGTCCGAGGGCACAACAAGCTACCAACGGCAGAGGAGTCTGGCCGGGGGCGGGGCGGCCTGGTCTGGCTGCCGCGTAGCCTTACCCTGTCTGCCATGGCGTTGCTGAGGATCATGTCCTGAACTTCGCTGCTGTATTTGCCTGTGCAGAGTCTGCTGGGAGCCACACTCACAGCCACGGAGAGGGCCAGGCTCCGCCCGTGCCGAACCATCCAGTCGATGCCAGACACGTCCGCTGGGTGGAAGGACACAGTGGGGTCAACCGGCACTTAACAGCATGTCCCCTCCAAGCCCACGGGCCTGCCCCACCTCCGAGAGACTAGCGTGCCAACTCATCCTGGTGGGAACCCCGGTCCACACTGCACTCGGGCCTCCTTGCCCACAGTGGCACGTTAAGGAGAGGATCCCGCAAACCACTTCAGACTTCCAGCTGTGTCCTTCGAGCAGACACTCAGGGCTACAGGGGCACTAGAAACTTTTGTTTTAACAGCTGGAGTCCCAAGGAGAGGGCAGTCCAGCTGCCAGAACTCCCTCTGAGGGGAAGGGGAGACAGGTGTCCGCGGCTCTCTCCCAGGGCTGAGAGGCTCAACTGGGAAGCCACCCCGCAGTGCACAAAATACCTACCCAGCAAGCACTGCTGAAGAACGGCGCTCAGCTCCTCTTCGGTCAGGAAGGCACACAGCTCCCCGAGGCACCCAGCCGAGGAGATGCGGGTATTGTCCTGGCGGAGCAGAGAAGGGGCTGAAAGGTGGCGCCAGCCATCCCACCAGCTCCACCGTCACCCGGGTGACAGTGCCCAGGGCGGACAGCAGACCAGCAACTCAGGAGCTCGAGGTGCTGCCCTTTCTCCAGGCTCTGGTGCCCCTGCTGCCCGACCAGGGTGGCCACTCACTACAAATGCCACTGATGCGGAGTGAAAACTACTCACCCAACACCCTGCTTAACTATGAACCTCCAGGGTGGGCACCTGGTCATCACTGCCGTAACGGCAGTAACGACTATCTTTCCACAGCACCTCGCTTCTTAGGAAGTCTGCATGCCCCACACCATTATCTCAAGTACTATGAACAGCCCTGAGAGGCAGGGAGGGCCACAGAGAGGGGAGCCCCTGCCCACCCAGCTGGAGAACCCCTTGAGCTCTTTTCCCCCCCACAATCCTGGGTGTCCAGGGGGACTCGCTGCTCTCTATGTGGGTGTGCCACTGCCACCTATATTAGGGTTTGTCATAGAAAGTCACACTGAAGCCACTAGTCAACCCAGCATCTGAAGACAGGCCAAGGCCAAGCGTTTTCAGTTGAAATCGCAGTCAGACTCACACACGGCTCCTCCCCAGTCGGCTGACGACGGGACGCTGAGCGAGTGGACGTCAGGTTCTATGCCGCAGTAACAGCAAGTGCCAGCCTGACGCACCTCCCCCCACACCAACCACACCACCGACCAGCGACTCGACGACCCACGGGGAGGCTAATGCCGGGGTGGCCCCCTGAGTTGCCACTTTCGGCCCAGGGGAGGTTCTGAGTGGGAGGAGGGGGGTCTGTCGGCCAGCACTTTGGGCCCCCGAGCTCCGAGCGGAAGCCCAGGTGCCCAGGGGAGCTAAAGATGGCTCCTCCAACGCTCACGCTCTCCAACAGGATCTATTTTAAGCTCCATTGTGGTGAAATGCAAATTGGTTTAAATACTCACTTTTGCTTCCACTGTCTAGGGCCCTGTAAAACCCTGACAGACTGTGACTGAAAGAAGGTAGCCTCCCTGGGGAACCGCGGGGAAGGCGGGCTGCAGTCAGGGAGGCGGGGCTGGGGGTCAGACCAGACCCGAGGAGCCGTGACAGGTGCGGCGGTGGCAAGGGCCGGCCCGTGTGTGGGCGTGCAACGCAGTGCACGCGTGAACCCAAAGGCCATTCCCCAGAGACCAGCCCCACAGATCAAGTCCAGCCACACAGCAGAAGGGAGAGAGAACGTTCCTACCCACAGACGCAGCCCCTGCTGCACCTGCCACGGTGCTGTGCAGCCAGTGGGCCATTAACAAACGTTTCCAGACTGGGGAGGAAGGGCCGGCTACACCGACAGAACCGGGATAGGACCGGGAGTCACAGGGCTCCGGCTCTGGCTCCGACTCTGCCACGGGCTAGGGTGTGGGTGCGCCAGGCACGAGTCTCCCTCTCCCACAGAGCTCCGGCCTCCCACGGGGACAGACACCAGACACATTCTCCTGAAGGCTGTGACCACGCGTTAGTCAGCTCTGGGCTCAGCCCTTCTGCTCAGCAAGTGCTTTCCAAACCAATGAATGAACCTTTGTCTTACAAAGGGGGAAGCGAGGGGTGAGAGGGAGAGTGACCTGTTTACAATCGCAGAGCAAGCTCTCGAGCGACCTGAGACTCGAGGACCCTCCCTTCCCTCGTCCCTGTGTAAGACAGTGTCATCCTCAGTACTGCCGGCCTCGTGGCCCCCCACAACCACAGGCCAGAGAACCACAAAGGACGACGTGAACGTCAGGAATGGCGACGACTACGGACCCACTGGCAGCTGTACCGAGTGCGTCTAACGCGACGCAGAGCCGCCAGCCAGAGGACACAGCCCACCAGCCCCTGCAGCCGTACCTCGTCGTGTCCCAGCATGCTCAGCAGGAGGGAGATGATGTTCTTCCGGATGGCCGCGTCCACCTTGCCCCCTGCTCCCTGGATCACAAACCTCAGGGCCTGCAGCATGGTGTCCCTACAGAACCAATGCACCCTGCTGAGACCCCGGCTCTCCCTCACGACCGCTCCCGCCCCACAGGCCTGGCCTGGCCTGGCCACGGCACAGCCCTGCCGGCCCCTCACCTGACACCTGGGTCCTCCATGACACGGATTCCATTCAGCAGCTCTGTGAAGAGAGGGTCCACCTTGATGTGGATGGAAATGAGCTTCCCCAGCGCATCCGCGGCCTTCAGGCGCACGCCCCGGTTGGAGTCCTGCAGCGCTTTGGTGAACGTGGTCTGCAGCTGCGGCAGGAAGGGCTTCAGGGCGATCCCGACCTGGGAGGAAAACCCACCCCCGACAGCACGGCTGAGGCACGGCCCAGGCGTGCTGCAGGCACGGAAGTGCCGGCACACACCAGCAGGGGCTGGGAGCAGGTGTCCTGGAGGACAGGGTAAAGACGGGATCAAGTGCCATCACACACCAGCTGTCACACGCGGGCTGGGAACAGGTACCCCGTACACGGGAGAGCCCAGCGCAGGCAGGTCGTGCTCTGCCTCCTCTTGTTTTCAGCGCCCTTCACTGCACGGGGAAGAGTGGCGGGGGAGGAGAAAGAGCTGTCAGCTTGGCCCGGCGGAGACCTGCCCACGTGGGCCAGTGACTCGGAGCCTCTGTCTCCGGACACGTCACAGAGCAGGCAGGCAGGCAGGCGCTGTCTGCGCAGCTGAAGAACCGTCCTGGTCAGAGACGGGGGACGACCTGGGCGCACAAGGACGGTGCCATCTACCGAGCACCTGACATTTGCCCCCAGCACGGTCCCATGAAACAGACGACCTCTGAAAGGCATCCCTGTGCACATGTGCACCCCCCTCCTCCCACGGGAAATCCAGTGTAACCCCTGTCCATCTGCAGAAAAACAGGTACACTAGTGACAAAACGCAGACGCGTCCAAGACTAAGGGTTTCCTTATTGCTAAATGGGAAAGCCAGAACAGCTCCCTGCAGGCCTGCAAACCCCGGGGTCGGCCGGCTGCAGCCTGCTGGGAGGCGCACTGGAGCGGGGGCGGCAGGTACGTGAGGCGGGAGCCACCCGCCTACGAGTGGTGCCTCACCCGGGGCCTAAGGGACAAATTCCATGAGGGGCGGGCTCCACTTGTAGGCAAGAAGGCAAAGTGAAGATGATACCTAATTTTTAAAAAAGGGCTCAATTTTCTACAGATGGAGGCTACTGATGCTCACCATCCCATTTTTAGCTGGAAGTTGCTCCCCACACGTACCTCAAAAAGGAAAATAAAAAAATGCTAAAGATGTTAAATTCACTTTTGTTTCCCAACCTCAAGTTATTCATTATTTTTTATAATAAATCTTGGTTCTGTTTATCTTTTTTTACATCTAAAGGGCTTATAATTATTGCCCCCCAAAACATCGGAAATGGTTAATATTTTGGGTCTTTGCTTCTTACACTTTTGGCAAAAAGTAGAGTTACTTCAGCTGCTCTCCAAGTTCCTTTTCATTCTCTCATCAGATTCTACCTTTCCCTTCATGAGGAGGAAGAATGGAACAACAGTGAAAGCATACTTAAATAACGTTTTAGTTGTATTTACATGGCCCTGGATTTTTTCCTTTGAACCAGTAGATCTTCAAATAAGACCAATAAATGTGCACCGAGTGCTCAGAATGTGCCGGGCGTTACCTCCTCTGAGGCCCCGTCTCACGGCCCGGCGCGAGCAGGCAGCACCAGCGCTCTCACGCTGTCAGCGAGGACACAGGCTCAGTCAGAGGCTAAGGGCCTTCCCGAGGTCACTGCAGCCACACAGCCCTTCAGTGGCAGGCCTGTAGTTGAGCACTGTGACGTGTGAGTCTAGAATCCGAGCTCCTCACGCCCTCTGCTATGCCATTTCTCCACGATAAGCTGTCACTCTCTGCCACAGGACACCTTGGACCAGTCTCCTGCAGACAGATCTATCCTCCAAGGTCCAAAGGGACCAAGAGATTGAGCCCAGCAGTTGCTCACCTTGGCCAGCAAGAGGCTGAGGGTCTCGAGCAGAGCTGCCTTCACGTTCCAGCTGAACCGGTCCCCCAGGATGCGGATCAGGGGGCCGGTGATGCTGACCACGGAGGGCCTCAGGGCGTCGGCCGAGGTCAGGCGGATCACCAAGCCCAGAGCTTTGGCGGCTTCCTCCTTCTGCTCCGGGCTGCCAGTCAGGACCCCCTCCCGCAGCACTGGGAGAATGGACGTTACCCCCTGACAAGAGAATCACGCGTGAGAGTCGAGTCTCAAAGGCACTGGGCCCAGGCCTCTGAGAGTCCAAAGCAAGGCGCTCCCATCACCACCCTCTCTCTGCACAGCTCCACATGGGAGGCTGACACAGGCTGTTGGGATCCCAGCTGGGGAGGCTGCCAGCTGGGGAACAGCCTTGACTTGATGGTGACCAGAAAATAAGAGTCCCACCAGGCCTATCACACAGGCGCAGGCACTGCGGTCACCTTGGTGACTCACCCCACAGCTTAAACCGAAGGTGGCATGAACCCTGTCCCCATGACCACCACGGGGAAGGAACACACGGTCTGCGAACGTGAGGAAGAGCACCTGGTCCGCTGCCCAGTTGACACACGGCTGCCCCGGCTGCCCCTGGCCAACCCGGCCGAGGGTGAAGGCGGAGGGAGGCTGCGGGCCCCCGGCACCCCGCCCTCGGGCCCTGGCTCACCTTCTTGGGGAGGCAGAACCCGGGCACGTGTGCGCCTTTGCTCTCGTTCCCCACGAGCCGGATCTCCTTGTGGAGCTCTTCGATCAGCGCCAGCTGGTTGCCGGCATCCAGCTTCTGCGGGAAGCCAGGGCAGAGCAGAGAGGCTGTCAGAGCTCTGAGCACAGCCCTACTGAGACCACTTCGCAACAGCGTAGCAGGGGGGAGGGTGTGGGTGGGCGTGTGAAGGAGAGTGGCCGTGAACAGAGAGATACAGGAGCCAGGTAACAGCTACACGGGGGTCATTTTAAGAGTCTAGTCTCGTAGGCGTCTGGAACTGCCTACAGCCAAAAGCCAGTTGTGGGGCCAGCAGTGCCCTGACCTTGGTGATGGCGTTCAGCGCGTCCCAGCTCTCCTCCAGGACCACAGGGCTGGAGTCGTTGAAGAGGCGGATCAGGCCCGAGACCAGGCTCCGCA
The DNA here is from genome assembly GCF_004126475.2 of Phyllostomus discolor. NCBI lineage: Eukaryota > Metazoa > Chordata > Mammalia > Chiroptera > Phyllostomidae > Phyllostomus > Phyllostomus discolor. Next base: position 51,374,631 of record NC_040915.2, read on the forward strand.
GGTGGCTGGTGTAGTCAGCCTTCGAGCGGGAGCAGTAGATGTTGAGGATGATGGCGGCGGCCTGCCTCATGCCCACCTCGGGGCAGCGGGTGGCTTCCAGCAGGTCCTCGATGATGATCCGGTGCCCGACCTCATCCTCCACCGAGAGGATCACGGCCTGGCAGTTGGCCATCTCCTGCAACCACAGGGGACGCTGGGCTGAGCACCACGAGGCCAGACGGGACTGCCGGGAACCGCCGGGAGCGGCCCTGACACTCACCAGCTGCTCGTCTGGAGTCCCTAGCTTCTCCTTCAGGGCCAGCATGACCGCGGGGAGGATCACACCAAGGTGACGGGTCAGGGCGTCACCCGCCACAGATGAGAGGAAGGCCAGCACCCGCGTATTGACGGGAGGGGTTGTCAGCTGTAGAGTGACAGATGCCGTCAACTCGAGGAACACCGCCCACGCCTGCTGCACTGGGCTCTGGGGGCGCACGTGCAGCCCCCCTGTGCTCAGGGCTCAGCGTCCGCTCCAGGGCGTCCTACGTCCTGCACCCACCACCCCCCTCCCCCCGTATCTGAGCTCCTCACAGGTCTCCACAGCAGGCCCGGGAACAATGAGGCGGCTATACCTTCTGGGCCAGAGGGGGACCGCCACCGGGTGGGAGTTACCTTGGGCACGAGGTAGGGCAGCACGACACGACTCTTGATGGCCATGACTTGCTTCAGGCCATCCAAGGCGTATTCTGACACCTTGTCGTCCTCCTACGGGGGGACAAGGGGCGACACTGAGGAGCTGGCTGCTGTCCCCACCTCTGCTGTCTGGACCAGCCACCACCGACTTCCTTCTCCACTCTCCTCCCTCCCGCACTGCACCCACACTGTCAAAGGAGAAGCACAGAGCCCCATCTGCTGCTACCACACCCACCCTGCCGGGGCCCACACCGCGGCTGCCTTGGCACCATGAGCCCCTTGTGCTTCGCTTCTACGGAGACGGTGAGAGCCAAGCTGGTGGGTGTGTGGCAGACCCACTCACCAGCTGCTTCAGCAGAAAGGGGAGGATGTCCTCCAGGGCCTGGTGGCCGATGGTGGAGTGCAGCTGCTCGAAGGTCTTGGCCGCCGCCTCTCGGACCTCCTCCAGAGGGTCGCACAAAGCCTTCCTCGCCGTGGGCACCAGGGACTCGGAAAAAAACAGCACCTGCAACAGCACGTGTGCTGCACCTGACGTGGTGGGGACGGGGGTGGGCAGGGGGGCAGGAAGGACAGCCAGAACCTCTGGCCCAGCTGGGCCACTCCCACTCCCAAGGCTTTTCCTTTAGCCTGGCTGTCTTAGGGGAAACGTTAAAATCTAAGACGGCGGAGAGGGTGTGTGATCCGCCTGTGAGGCGTCTAAACCCAGACTTCACAATCAGCAGCTGGGTTTCTAGGCTGAGGCCTCCAGACGCTCTCCGCCCCCTGCAGGAGCTCCAGTCCTGCCCAAAGCGAGGCTGCCCGGCGTCGCCTCTCCTCGCCCAGCTCATTTCTCGCCTGTCCTCTCGGAAAACTTCAAGTTCTTCTCCAAGTCACACTCAAAGACCTGCTCCTTTATGGAGCCCTGGGGCTATCGTGGGGCCAAAGACAGCTCTGTTTCCCTGGCAACCAGTTCCACCAGAGCAAAGCTGCCTGCGAACCAAAGGGCTGGTTACAGCTGGCCTGCCACTGGCAAGGCCTCCGTCTTTGGGGACTCAGTAGCTGCTCAAGGAATCACAACTCTCTGGTGACAGAACTGACTTGTATTCTTTGCCAAATGCAAATAAAACCCCCAAATGCAATACTTATACTGATACACACAGGACACAGATCCAGTAAATCCGATGAGGATGCCCTGGCTAAGCCACTGGCCACGTACTTACATTTCTGACCAGCCACCACGTCACCACTGTGGTGCCTGCCTCCCGACCGGGAGCCCGTGTACACACCCAACCCACCCTTCAGGAAGGTTTCAGGGATCAGTGACCTCAGACAGCAAGTAGGGTCAGTGAAAAGGACTCCCAAAGCCCCTGAACTACCACGGGAACAGTACCGTTGCTGGAGACGGTACACTCCCACCTGCCAGGTACTCCCCCTCATATACTCTACTCCTGAGAATGAGTGTACAGCCTTCCTGCCCCCACTGCTCCCCACCCCTCACACACAGGCACACCCCCCTTTGCCTGCACAGGGTACCGCATACTTCAACTGAACTGATACATTGACACAAGGGAATAATTGAGAGCAACCTCAAGAATGGTGAGGAAAAGACCGTCTGGGATTTCCGAAGGCCACTCAGAGCCTCGAAATCATTTAGTTCTCAGCCAGCAAGTCGGATAGGAAAGCTAAGGGGCAGGAAACTCTGGTCCGCATGGGCCCCGCCAGCTTGCCAGCAGTGCCCTCCGGAGTGAGGTGTGCATGTCCTCACTTGGCTGACGTGAAGTGTCCCTAGTGACGCAGCTCCTCCTGGACCCGCCCAGCAGCCCGGAGTCAGGTCACCTGCAGGTGCAAGGCCCGCGGCGCCCACGGAAGACACTCACAGCGTCCCGGCTGGTGGACTTCATGATCTCGCTCAGCCCGATGCACACGCCCTGCCTCTCGTCGCTCTTCGGAGACCTCAAGCCTTCCTCAAGGATGGGGATGATCTCAGGCAGGATTTTCTCCCCCAGCTTCCGCACGAGATCTCCTAATGTCCTCGCCGCAATCTGTCAGCAGAGATCAGACCAGGACATCAATTCCCTGCGAACTTCAGAACGAGGGCCCTGGAACCTCCTGGACTTTACCCGAGTCACTGATTGGACTTCCCCAAATGCTCTTACCCCTGCAGAGCCCCCACAACACCACACGATGAGAGGATCTGGGTGTCACACACACCTACACAACCTGAGGCAACAGCCGGCACCTCGCATGCGAACAGGAAATTCAGCATGTGCTCTCCAGTCAAGGGCCAGTTTCCCCGGACTGAGACCTGCAGCCTAGAAGTCACTTAACCCTGTGCCCTTGCTCAAGGGGAGCTGAACTTGGAACCAGCACTTTAGGGAAAAAACCATTTCCTCTGAGGTCTCATGCAAACCCTTCTTCAGAGCCAAATATTTAGTTTGTCTGCCAGGGATGGGGGCTGGGAGTGGGCCGAAGGGGACGGGCAGAAGCGAGCATTGGCGGGGCCGGCCCTTCCTCCCAACGAACACTGCCCCGCCCCCAGCCCAGCACGTCAGCCGCATCTCACACCATGCTCGCTCCTGCCTGCCTTCTCTCTCCAGACCTCAGCCCCTACAGTTGGCATGTTCCTGCCCACCGCAGGGCCTTTGCACATCCCGTCCTTGTATCTAAAGCACTACTTCCTCTGTTCGGAATAGTCCTTTATCACCTCCTCCCCTGACTACTGGTTACTAATCTTTCATCTTCAAGCACCACTTCTTCACAGAAGCCTTTCCTGACACCCAAGCTGGGTCAAATGTCCCTGTTATAAGCATTTGCAGCACCATGCAGCACTTGCCACAACTGCATAAAGCTCCTGTTTGTGTATTTGATTAACATCCATCTCATCTACCAGACTGTGCTCCAAGAGGACATGGAGTACGGCTGCCTCTCTTCTCCATTACATCCCCAGTCTTACAACCCTGCTTAGCAGATAACAGTTGCTTAATGAGCATTTGCTGAATGACCAAGTAAATAAACACGTGCTCCCTGTTAGACAGAAGACCCGAGGTGCTCTCCCAGTCTCTGCAGACCCGTCTTTCTAGCCTCTGAAAGGAGGCCTCAGGGGTTGCTAGGTCAAGTGTTGCCAGGGGTTGCTGAACGAGGCCCAGGAAACTCACCGTCCTCTTGTCCGCACACGTGCTGGCCAGGAAACCCAGCAGCAGCCCGAAGAGAGTGGGCAGGATCTCGCGCAGGGTGCGGGGAGTGTTGGAGACCACGATCTTCCAGACGTGCAGCGACGCTTGCCGCACGACCAGCTGGGTGTCCGAGCGGCCCATGTACAGCCCCGCCAGCACCCGGTTCCGCCGGTCCACCCCCAGGGCAGTGATGATGGCCTGCAGCCGGCGGAGAGCAACAGAGAACACGGGGCGGTGAAGCCCCCGCAGCGTGAGGGCCCAGCACGTGCCGGCCGCCGGCACGGCAAGGAGGACAGAGTCTAGGCACGCACCTTGTTGGACTGGGCCGTCCCAAAGTTATCGTCCTCGGAGGCAGTTTCCGTGGTCATCTTTCCGGTGACGCCCGAGATGTGGAACAGGAGGTCCCCGAGGAGCTGGACGGAGCTGAACCTGAGAGGGAAGCCAAACGCAGAGTCACACAGCGGCGAGGGGCAGTGCGGGGCCCAGCCAGGCAGCGGGCAGAGAGAGGCCGTGAGGAAGAGCACCGGAGACATTCACGGTGGCTACTCGGGGGGGGGGGGGCGGAGAAGTTACAGGCGATTGCCATTTCTTCACACCTTCCCATGAATTTTCCTGCCAAGTTTTCTACTAATGAACATTAGTAATGAAAAAGAATAAGTACTTTTCAAAAGAATACGTGAAAATGTCTATGATAAGTTACTTTAAAGAGAAAGACAGCACAGAGTGAAGCATTAGCAGGAGCCCAGGAAAGCTGACCACCTGGCCTGGAGGTGTCCAAAGAGGCCCAGAGGACAAACGGCATCTCTCTTCAACTTAAGTGAGGCTTAACGATCATAAAAAGTAACAGTCACAAACGTAGAATTCCAAAAATACAGAAAAATATAGAGTATGGGTAAACCATCACCCAAACCCCACTATGCAGGCAGCCACCCCAACACTCCAGTGACACCCTGTACATCCCCCAACAGTGACACGCCCTCCCCCCTGCCCCCCGCTCGGTGCGGGAAGCGAGCCCGCAGCTCGGGCGCCGCGGTCCCGGCAGCTGCGGGCCGAGGAGCTTGCTGCGCCAGCGGACAGCAGTCCTCACGCCATTCCATGTGACGGCTGATTACAGGTTCACAGTGTGGGTGTGCTGCGACTTTTTTAAGCCAACCTCCGATTCTTCAAGTGATAAACAATACTGCAACGGACCCCCTTCTAGCTACACCTTTAAACACTTGACCAAAGTTGTCCTTGAAATAAGTTCCCAGAAGAAAACTTTCCAGGTTAAAACGCATTTGCGTTTAAATTGTAATAGAACCGAAGGTCTGACTGAAGACAAGCTTTTACAGGAAGACTCTGAGTGAGGACATTGCTACAGGAAACGGGAGAATCGCCAGATGGTCAAAAGCAGAGATCTCCTTGGCGACACTTCGCTCTCTATTTCCCGGCAGAAGCTCCCCGAGTGCACAGCTGGGGCCCTGGGCCGTCCCGTCCCGCCTGAGCTCGCACCTTATCCTCCAGAGGTCGTCGAAGAGGCCCTGCTCCAGCTGGGGCAGCAGCAGGGCGATGGCCGTCTCGGCGTACATGGAGATGACCCGCTGGCCCGCGCGCAGGGCGGTGTCACGCACAAACTCGTTCTCGTCGGCAAGAGCCTGTGCACAGAGCGTGGGTCAGCCAGGGCTGCCTCCCCGAGGCGCCCAGACCCAAAAAGAAACGGGACTCCCTGGACAGCAGGGTGCGGACTCCCGCCACCAGCCCCAGTCGGCAGGCCGCCCTCGCTCGCCAGGAGGGCACACGCATCCCACCCTCCTCGGTACCCGTCTCCTGGGCCCGGCCACCAGTGCCTACTTTGAGGATACAGGGGATGATGGGCCCCACATAGGGAGTGAACTTGTCCCCGAAGGTGATGGGCAGGTAGTTGAACATCATGATGTAGCCATCTCGGACGTGGGGCGCGATGTCCACTTTGCTGGCTGTGGCCACAATCTCTGGCATCAGCTTCTCCAACTTCTCCACCCCCAAGCCAGCCATGACCTCGGCCAACCCTGCAACAGGAAGACAGAGTGAACCCACCGGATCCGAGGCCCCTAGCGGGCACTCCTGGGGCGGCCCCTGGGCCTGCGCCGGCCTCACCCTGTGCAGCGCCGGAGCGGTCCACGGAGCTCTGCTCATAGGTCAGCGTCTCCATCAGCCACGGCAGTAGGTCCTCAAAGCACGACTCCCCCATGCCCTTCACCATGGCCCCGAGCGCCTTTGCAGACACCGTCCGCACCTGTCAGGTAACCGAGAGCAGGCGTGGGGAGGAGCTGAGGGTTCGAAACTAGGTGACCAGGCAGGAGCAAGGAGGGGTCCCTCCGGTCTCCTTCCCTTTACCAAACACAAAAGCAGCTTACAGGAAACCCTCAGGAACCAATTTTCCTGGGGACCGGGCTGCAGTGACGAGCTCCTGCCCTCTCTCCTCCCAGACTCACCTCAGGGACAGGGTCCAGAAGAGAGGCCTTCAGGCCCGGCGTCACACTCGGCAGGTAAGGAGCCAAGTCCTGCAACAACACAGGCGTGACTCAGGGGGAGGCCGGACCTGCTTCCTCCAGGACCCGCTCGCTCTGCCAGGGGCACTGCACTCACGACGCTGCCGCTGGGAGCACTCGGCGGGGGCGCTCCCAGACAAGGCGGGGAAGGGCACTGCTGGCCCCTGGAAGGGCCCCGAGGCCCGTCTTCGAGAGGTCGGCAGAGCCGCCAGCTACAGCTCAGTGCTCTCACCCTCCTGCCCTTCTCTTAAAACCGAGGCCTGCCCCGCCTCTGGAATCTTCAGGAAACTATTTCTGGTGTTCTCCTTTCGGACTTGCATTATCATTTTCCCTTTGATTTTTTAACAAAGATGTTATTTATTTTTAGAGAGAGGACAAGGGAGGGAGAAAGAGAGAGAGAGATCATGCAAAACATCATCAATGTGCAAAACATCAATGAGTTGCCTCTCGCACACGCCCCAACCGGGCACCTGACCCACAACCCAGGCATGAGCCCTGACTGGGCATTGAACCAGCGACCTTTCAGTTTGGGGGATGACACCCAACCCACTGTGCCACACCAGTCAGGGCTCATCTTCCTTTTCTTCACCTTAAAAGGTTTACATCTCTTGATATAGCATTCAGCTTTAGGGAACAGTTTTAAATATAGAAAAAGCCTTATGTTCCTAACGGCAACATCTAAAATGCAAAAAACCCTGGATACTATGTGACCAATGATAGGATTATGTAACTTATAGTATATGAACTTGTTGGATACATAATTATTAAAAATCACTTTTGTGAATAACTCATTAAGCTTGGAAATAAGTTGATGTTCAAGAATATGACTTGTTTAATCCTCATCCCAGGATGTATTTACTGATTTTTAGAGAGGGGAAGGGAGGGGGAGAGAGAGAGAGAAACATCGATGTGAGAGAGCAACAGCCATCAGCTGCCTGCTGTACACGCCCCGACCAGGGCTTGAACTCACAACCCAGGTGTGTGCCCTGACCGGGGGTCAAACCCACAGCCTTTTGGTGTATGAGCTGATGCTCCAACCAAATGAGCCACATGGCCAGGGCAGGAATATAACTTTTTAAATGTAATTAAAAAAAAAAAAAGGAACATGAACAGGAATTGCTTTAGTGCTGGAGGACTATGGCTTCTCCACAAAAATTTTTTGTTTTTCCTGTTTTTCCATTTCCCAGATTTTCCGGGATGAGCCACCCTCCCACTTTACTCCTGCCCCGCAGCTCAGTGAGCCGGGCAGAGCTGGGCAGTGCGGTCACACGGGCAAGGCCTCGGGAGCAGGTAAGCAAACAAGGTCCGTCCCCCCTCGTTTCCTGAGAGGCTCACGGAAGGGAAGGCTGGAAACAAGAACACGCTGCAAGCAGTCAAAGCCTCAGCCACTTTCCCCACACTCCTGAAAGGTCAGAGGTGAGGCTGGACCTTTCCTGCACTTCAGTCTGTAAGAGGGGCCCATGGTGAGGGGCCTCCCCCCAGGCTGAGCGGACAGGGACTCAAACGCTGTGCTGCGAGATACCCGGAGAACCTCAACTCCTACCCTCCGCCCCAAAATGCTCCGTGTGTCCTCCCAAACACAGTCAGAGACCCAGTGCCCACACCCCCCCACGCTGCCTGTGCAGGGACTCCGGGCCCTAAACCAGCGTCCCTGGTCCGTCCTGCACCGGCCCCAGCTGGGCTGCTACCTTCTGGTCTGTCAGGGAGTACATGTTGCCAATGATCTGGGCTGCCATCTTCCGCGTGTCTGTGGAACGGTCCTGGAAGGCCCTCTGGACGATGGGCATGATGAGGGCCAGGGACGGCGCGTCAATGAAGTGGACAAACTTGGTGTCCAGCAGGGTCTGCAAGCACTTCTGGGTCTTCCTGGAGGGGTCGGTCAGGGCATCCAGCAGCACTGGGGCAATGGCTGCGTGTCCAAACAGAAGAGAGGCTGCTCTGTAAGAGTCTGTGGTGTGGCAAAGCCACCGGGCCCCCAGAACCAGAAGGATCAGAGGAGAAGGGAGTCCAGGGCAACCGCTGCCGGAAGCCCCTCGAGTCACAGCCCGGGAGGCCGGCCTGTCTGCAGAGAGCAATCCTTGCTGCGGGAGCAGGAGCTGGCCCGCAGGCGGCAGCTGCCAGCCCTCTGCAGGGCGAGGCTGTGCGCTGGTGGGACCCTGCGGGCTGGCTTCCGTGGGCACCGGGTTGCATCCCAGTGCCGGGCCTCACAAGACCGCTTGCTCAGGCACCGCAGACCTCATTCAGAAGGCGGCGGCCCAGAGTGGTTTTGTGAAGGAACCTTTGAGACATCAAAACCAGCGATGGGAGTGAAGCGCACCACGCACGGAGCAGCTACGCCCAGATACGATGAGCCCTCGAATTCAGCGCCATCGGTCCCGCAGGAGGAATTCCAGGAGGAAAGCCTGGTTTATCTTTCCCATAAGCCCAGGAAGTTCAGCCATTATAAAGCCCATGTTGCTTGTCAACAATTTTTTTTAAATCTAATGACCCCATTTAAAAATAGGCAGAGGATTTGCACAGCTCTCCAAAGAAGATATGCAAATGGCTAATAAGCACAAGACATTCAACATCACTAGTCATTAGGGAAACGCAAATCAAAACCACAAGGAGACGCCACTTCACACCCACGAAGGCAGCTGTAGGCACTGTTGGTTTTGCAGATAGTGACAGTGCTGGCACCTGGAATCCCGCTCATGCGCTGCTGCTGGGAGTGTGGACGGGTACAGTCGCTGTGGAAGACGGTCTGGCGGTCACTCAGAAAGTCAGGCACCGTAGGACGAGCAACCCCACTCCCGGGGGTGTCTAACCAAGAGAGCTCAAGCCTTGTCTGTAAAAACAGACTTGCGCACAAGTGTTCCCAGCAGCACTGGGCTGAACAGCCAAAAAGAGGAAACAACCCAGGTGACCATCAACGAATCAGTAAACAACACGTGGCCGGTCCGTGTGCACGATGGACTGTCCCTGGGCCACAGAACAGGATGCAGCACTGATACAGGCTACGACATGGGGGAACCCCGACAACACTATTCTAAAATGCTAGACACAAAGGCCACATGTTGTATAATTTACATGACAGGTCCAGAATATGCAAACCCATGGCAAAAAATAGATTTGTCAGGGGCTGAGGGCAGGGGAGGAAATGAAGAGTGAATGCTAATGGGTATGGGATTTCTTCTGGGGGCCATGAAAATGTCCCAGAACTAGAGAGTGGTGATGCTTATGTATAAAAACCACTGTATTATACCTTGTTAAAAAGTGAATTTTATATTATGCAAATTGTTTCAATTAAAAAAGAAACAAGTCTGGATTCTCAAAATGAAGCCACTTCTACTCATTTGGCGGAGATGAGGCTACACCGGGCCTTAGATAGCCCCGGGGCCACTGGACATTGCAAAAAACAGCAACACAATCCAAGGGTACCTATTCATCCCTTAAAAACAAACAAACAAAAAACCCCCACCCTTTTCTGAGTGAAAGAAAAACCCAGTAACTCAGCCTGGGCTGAGCGGCTCTGGGTGGCACTGAGACTCCAGGCTGCGGCTGCCGCCTAGAATTCCACACGTGAGGTGCTGGTGGAGGTGGCTGGCCAGGCTTCGTTTCCAGAAATGAGCCTCTGCCCACCACTGCAGAAAGCACCACGGTCGAGAGCACAGGGCAACAGCAAAGGGAAGGGACCACCTGCCCCTACCTTCCCCTCTCTCACAGTTCCTGCCATGAGCTAGGCTGGGAAGTCCCCACCGACCCTCACGCTGTGGATGCCGCTGCTATGGTCCAGGGCTTGTCTTCCGAGTCCGCTGACCTCAGGGCTCGGCTCAGCGCACAGGGCTCCCTCAGTCAAGGTGCTTCTGAGCCAGTGACTCAGTTTCCCTGCCTGTGCCGCCAACGATAACCGCTCCAGACAAGCAGGAAAACCCACCACTTCCAAACTACTTCCTGTTCATCATTCTAGAAAAAGGGCTTCCCAGAATTTACAGTTTACTTCACTGTGAACATATCTGTCCTCAGAAAGCAAAGATCTTTGCTGAATGAATGCGTGCTCCCTGCAGTGTCCCGGGACGGGGGAGGGGCCAGGGCCGCGGCCCGCTGTGGGAGAGGCCTACCCAGGATCTCCGGGTTCCTGATGACGGAGCCGATCTGCCGGAGCGCCTGCTGTCCGGCCTTCTGCACTTTGACGTGGGAGTCGGTCAGCACCTCCGTGAGCTTGGGCACGATGTTGGGCAGACAGGACGACAGCTGCTTGGGGGCACAGTAGGCCATCGCCCCGAGCAGCTCCACCGACCCTGCAGACGGCACAGGCCAACAGTCACCTGGGTGGGCCGCCTGGAAGGGACAAGCAGCCTGCTCCTCTGCAGACTACGCTCAGGCAGGCCCCGGGCAGAGGGCAGGGGGCAGAGGGCAGAGGGCAGGGCCGGGGAGACTGGCTTGGTCCTGGCCACACTCCACGGCCAATTCACTCAACTGAATTTCTCCGGCCTGTCCCCTCATCCGCAAGTGAGGACACTGATTTAGAGCTGTGATTTTTCAAACTGGGGGGCAAAGCCTGAGGGGAAGCCAGGTGAGAGGCCCCAGACCTTGACCCTCCCCAGACCACAGTAGCTCTGCTTCTATCTCTCTGCACATTAGGATTCCAGGTAAGATTACAATTTTTAAAAAAGATTTTATCTCTTTATTTTTAGACAGAAGGGAAGACAGAAAGAAAGAAAATGAGAGAATATCCATGTGTGGTTGCCCCTTGCACGCCCCCTACTGGGGACCTGGCCTGCAACCCAGACATGGGCACCAACTGGGAACCGAACAGGCGACCCTTTGATTTGCAGGCCGGCACTCGATCCACTGAGCCACACCAGCCAGGGCAGATTACAATTTTTAAAAGGGGTCTAATGGGGCAGGGAGTTGGGGGAAACACTTAAAACTCACAGAACTAGCCACAGATCAGCTTTAAAACTCTGGGCTTTCCTGATTTAGTCCCGCGGCTTCTGTCGGAGGCCTGTTCTTTGCGCTTTCAGCAAAGAACACAGACCAGTGAGGGGCTGGGCTGCCTGCCGGCACAGAGTCTCGGCCTTACCCCCAGGCCCGGGAGCACACACACAGGACAAGCGCCGTGGCTGCCTGGAGCCCCTCCCCCCCCCCCCCCCCCCCCAGAGCAGTTTTCGGGGCAGGAAGTTGAGACAAAGACACAGAAGGGAGCGGCTTACCGGCTTTGGTCCTCCAGGACTCCTCCTCCAGGGCGGCCAGCAGGGAGGGGAGCACCAGCTTCACGCCGTGCGCACTCAGGTTGCTCATCACAGCCTTGGCACAGTCATCTGCAGCCTCGAGGGCGGAGAGAAAACGTTCAGGGGCCTCCCCACCTAAGCAGCGGTCAAGGCCGGACTCGAGACCAGCCGTTCCCCAGGGAACCAATACTTCTTGAGGGGTCTGCTGTGTCGGACCCCAGGGCCTGCAGGTACAGCTGAGGAGGAGAGCCGAGGCTTCTCACCTCATAAAGCTTCATTCAGACTTTTACTGAGAAGCAGGGCAGCCCACACCGATAACTGGGGCCCAAGGTACAGGCAGGGACTCTGGCAGCACGGCAGGTCTCACGTGCAGCCTCGGGACTTACCTCACGCACATACTGGTTCCCATCCCCGAAGCACAGCAGCAGGTGGGGCAGCACGTGCACCACGTACGGCTCGAAGAGCTTCCCCAGCATGGTACAGAGCATCTCGAAGGCAAAGAGGGCTCCTGGGGGAAAGAAGGCAGGGCAGCTGGGGCAACCTCCCTGCCACCTTCTCACCCTCTGGAGACACTCAGGGCAGCCGTGGGACTGAAGTGCTGCCCCACGAAGGCACAGCCCCCTCTGTCTTCCTCAGCGGCACAGATGCGGCTGAGCAGGAACGGGAGGGAACAGGGGAGCATCCATCACTTCTTGGCACTAACAGCCAGAAGGGCAAAACCTCCCCCAGCTAAGACATCGCTGAGTTAGAAGGTCCAGGCCACAAAGCAAGAACCAGACGGCACGAGTCACACACAGCTGCCCCTCTGCAGCACACTCACAAACATCGCCCCCCAGAGGGGAAGGGAAGACCAGTTCCTACCTCCAGCAGCCATGGGGACTGAGCTCAGAGATGCTTACCTTCCCTCCGGCGGAAGTTCTTCTTGTCCTGGATGGCATCGGTCAGCGCCGCCATCATTTCCTGCTGCTTCAGCGACAAAATGCCCAGGCCCTTCACCAGGCCCGCCAGCCCGTACGCGGCCCCTTTGCGCTCGGCATACTTGTCCGACTCCAGCAGCTGCTGCATCAGCCTCTGGATCATCCCTCCGGCATCCTCCTTGATGGCTGGCACGAGGGGCGGCAAGCAGCTGGCCACGGATTCCTGGACCTAAGGGAGGGGTCGGCCTTGTCAGGAACCACAGCCTTCCCTGGTGGCTGACACAGCCCTGCACGGCATCTCCCCATGGATGTCCCTGAGCCCCATCTCAGCCACTGCCTGTCGGCCAACACAGGAGGTCAGAGAAGCGAACCGAGTAACACACTCATGTATGACAAGGCCCCATCAGCTCGCTCACTACACCTGCCCTCGACGAGCACAGCAACCATCACGGTGCTGTTTCTGGTCCCAAGGGAGAACCTGGGCCTGAGTGGGTAAGAAACTCCAGGAAGACTACACCCGCTCAGAGTAAGATCCAGAAAAGAGCATGCCACTGTGCCCCCACAAAACCGACCCACATCTCCCAGTTTCCGACCCTGTCCAAGCCACCCGGAAATCAGGCCGGGCCTGACAGGGCCAGGACCAAATCGAATGGAACCAGAAGATGCTGGCAGTCGCACCTCCCAGCCACCACGCCGTCAGCCCAGCTCGAGAGCAGAAAAGCATCCTGCTACCGGGGCCCAGGCGGGACCTCTGCAGGCCAGGTTTTCTGACAACGTATTCAACCACAATTTTGAGAGCCTGCATTTGATGAGGGCATTCTGGGTGGTCCAGAATGCAAACTGCAGAAAATATATGTAAATGTGTTTTTCAAAAAGAAAAAAAAACCCTGCACTGTGGCTTGGAGGCTGAGTTAAAAGGCCACTGAAGCATGTAACGAACACGGAGAGAAGCTCAACACGAGGCAACCACTGGCTTTTTTAATCTCTGTATCCCTAACGCCAAGTTTACACCAAATGCAAAGAAGACTGTTAAAAAATGAATAGAAAACTCAAAACTATCTAGGAGGTCTGCCAGAACAAAGAAACAAAATAATCCCGTTTGGGGGCGCTCCTGACCGTGAACCAGGCTGTGCTCTGAGAGAGGAGACAAGTCTGTGTGGAGAACTGGGCCTTCGGGCCCCTGGCACCCAGCTCCCCACCGGCAGCCCCCTGCCCACCCGCAGTCCGGCCGCAAGCAGCAGGCACCTGCTGGGATGGGGTGGAGAGGGCGGCGATGAGCTTGGCAACGATGGGCTTCACTTTGGGGTCGCTCTTGTCCAGGTGCTTGGCCAGAGAGCCCATCAGGACCACCACGCTCTGCCGCACGGCGTCGTAGCTGGCATCGTTGGGTGCGTTCTTCAGGAACTCCTCGAACACCGGCAGCAGCGAGTTGACGTTTTCCTGAAAAGCCAAGTGTGGCCAGGGCTTCCTTTCACGGCAGCCCTGCAGGGGACGGCAGTCTCTGCCCCAGGACCAAGCCCCAGCTGCTCCGGGACAGCCACCCTGACAAGCCTACCAACAGTGCCAGCGGCGCTGCCAGTGTTCTGGCAGGACTGCAGCCAACTCTGAGGAATCTAACTCCCTTTGGGGGTCTTCCTTGGTTCAAAATAAATACAAACGGAATCCTCCATGGGGCCGGGGCCGCACCAGAATTGCCACACTCAGCCTCCCTGAGTCCCCCCTGCTAAGCTCAGCCATCTCCCCGGCCCTCAGCCGGCTGGAAGCCTTACCTTCCCGTGGGCATTGAGTGTCGCAAGGGCTGCATCCAACATGCACTTCCGCACATCAGGGTTCCGGTCATTGAGGGCATCAGGGACAAAAAACTGAAAGAGCGGCTTCACCTGAGAGCTGTCCAAACACTGGGAGAGCTTGTTCAGGGCCAAAGCCAGGCCACACCTGGGAAAGGAATGGGAGTGTGTCAGGGGATGAGAGCCAGCCACGGGTTCCTCTGTGCAGGCATCTGGCCCGGTGAGCCACAGGAGGGAGCCTGCCAACCGCAAACCCTGATGTGCAGGGCAGAGCTCGGCATAATCCCATTGGCCAGCGCTTACCCCCTGGTCTACACAACGGTCTGGCACAGCCCACCTGTCCAACAGAAACCTGCCATCTATATACCCGGAGTCTCCCACCTGCAGGGGACCAACTCTGCCTCCGTCTCCCCACGTGAGTGCAATGCCTGCCCCTCCACCTCCAGGGCAGACTGTGGGAAGAGGTAGGTAAAGGAATCGGATGTGAAGACACTCGGGAATGGGCCTATTCTACAAAGGCAAAATGACGCTATTCTTTTTAGCTACAGAGCAGTAAGAAGGTCCCCAAGGACCTCTGAGGACACAGAGGCTGGAGGAAAGAAGAAACGTGCCCAAGGCCACATAGGCCGGGAGAAGCCAGCACGTGAATTCCGGTCTCTCTGACTCACGGGGAGGTCTAGTCCTTTTCTGCCACTGTTCAACTGATCTGTGCTGCCTGCTCGCGTCACCCAGCCCAGCCAGCTTGCTGCCTCTCGGCAGTTCTGGGTGGAACAAGGGCGCAGCGGCTGTTATACCTGGCTTCCCACTGATCCGGAGGCGATTCTGAGATAACTCGTCCCAAAGCATCCAGCACCGGGGGTGGCCGCTGCAACAGAGAGGTTGACAAATGAACTGCGGTGCTCCTCCCAGCCAGGCCGCGCAAGCCAGCCACCTGGGTGTGAGGCTGCGGTCATCGCAGCCACCCTGAGCCACCCCAGTGAGCTCCCAGACTCCTGTCTGGAGCAAGTTAGAGGCTGAGCAGAGTCCGACCCACACTCTCACCACTCGGACCGCTTCCGGGCGCAGAGGCTACTCACATAGAGCTTCTCCTGGTAAATCTCCATGAGCCTGCCCATGACCTCGGCCGCCTGCCGCTGGTAGCGTGCCACGGCCTGGGAGAGGGCTTCGGCTCCGGCCTGCCTCACAGCTGCTTCGTGATAGATGACGTCATCGATCAGCAAGGAGCAGAGGTCCGGCTGCAGATCTAGGCCCATCATCAACCAGAGCCTGCACAGACCGCAGGGTCGGGGCTGGTCAGACAAGGCTCTGCCTCGCCTGCCCTGCCAAACCCCACCGCCCAACCCTTCCCTTGCCATAGGCTGAGCAAGCCGGGTGCAGCTGCTTCCTAAGGCGGCTCTCACCTCTCTGCCAGCTTCCGGATCTCCTCCTCCTTGTCAAACTTGACCACCCAGAGCCTCCGCAGAAGGTTCAGGCCATTCTTCTCGTCGGTGTCAGGCGTCGGCAACACCATGTGGAGTTCCATCAGCCCCTGCACCAGAGCAGGATGGAGCCACGTGAGGCACAGCCTTGCGAGGCGCCTCGACCTGCCTCCTCACCTCACTCTAGGGCCTGTGCTGTCCAAGACGTAGCCCCCAGCCACACATGGGTCTTCAAAGTTATATCAAGTAAAATGAACTATAAGTCCTCATCGCACCAGCCACATTTCAAGTGCGCAATAGCAGCATGCTGGCTAGCAGCTACCGCACTAGACAGCACATACCAAAGTATTTCCGTCAACACAGAAAGTTCACCAGACATCACTGATCTAGGGCATGCCATGGATCAGCTCCACTACTAGCTGCTGTCTCTTCAGATGGCTTCTCTTCCCCTCTCTCTCTCTCTCCCTCTCTCCCCCTCTCTCTCTTTCTTTCTCCACTACTAGCTGCTCTGTCTCTTCAGACGGTCTTTCTTTTCCTCCCTCCCTCCCTTCCTCTTTTTCTTTCTTCCAATAGCTTTTCTTTTGTGAAATGATAGTATGTGGTGGTAGAATCTTTTCTAATGTAAAATTTTTTAATTTAAGTCTAAACATGCCAGACAGACAAAATCTCAAAAGGAAAGGACCTTCATTCACTTCAAGTTGTTTTTAAGAAAAGACATCGACAGCAGGAAGCTACAGCCTGGTGTTTGGGAACCACTGTCTCATATTCCAAACAGATCCTTTAGTTTTTGGTCCAAAAATACCAGGAGAAGCCAAGGGCGAGGCTGTGGGATAAACTAATCCTATGAGTCATATCTGTCCTATAAAAACACTAAGATCCACATCCCAGTTTACAAATCAGGTGAAGTCTTCCGAGGAAGAAAAAGTAAGACAGCCGTGCAGCAAAACTGCTTAGTCATTCCGGTTCCAAGAATGACGCTGACCCACACCCTGCCACCTCTTCTCTCTGCCTCCCAGACACAGCGGCACGAATCTGAGGCCTCTCCCATCAGCTCAAACCCTTGCACAAGGGAGGCCTCAGGGGCTCTGCGCGGACGCGAGCACGCACCCGGAGCGCGGTGTCCCGCACGCTGGCACACGGGGACTGCAAGGCACAGAGCAGCACGTCCACCTCCTCCTGCTCCGCGAAGGCACAGCCTTCCTTGCCGCTGCTGCTGGCACACAGGGTGGTCAGGGTGTCTGAAGCCAGAACCTAAGGAAGACATCGATCCTCTGGGCTCAGTTCCACAAAGTATTCACTACCACGGAGTCAGGCAGGGGGCTGGGCAATGGGCAATGGGGCCAGAGAGGGGTCTGAACTGGGAACGCCCACCCCACAGCCCAGCTAGGGCTAAGACCCCAGCTCTGGGGCAAGGCCAGTGGCAGAACCCAAGGTGAACCCTTCACGAGCTGAAAACGGTGAGGTTGTCTCTCAAAAGCAGCCCTTTTGCTCAAGTGCAAAAGTAAGGGCTAAGCAAGGGAACTAGGACTCAACCCCACACACCGTGACCCACGGTCAGAGTCACAGACCGAGTCGCAGCCACAGCCCACTGAAAACCAAGTCACCTGCAGGCGAGGAGAGCCCGACTCGATCACCCCAGTCAGGAGGCGCAGCATGGCCACCCGAGGCAGCAGCTCCGGGCCGTTCTGGGAGGGAAGAGCAGGTAAGGCAGGTGAGGCTGTGGGGAAGGGCTGTAACCCAGCCCTGTGGCACATAATGCAGCATTCGCTCGCCCACCGCGTGGCATTCTGGGTCTCTTGGCCAACTCCATGGCAGAAACCCCGGCAGGTTCACAGCTAAACCCACACTAGCCAACCCCAGTGAACCAGGATGATCCTGAGGGACTTAAGAACTAACTAACTCTGAAACTCCCTGGAAACTCACAGGAAAAGAAATACAGGTGGCCCATAAACATATGGATACTTAACTTGACAAGTAAGTAAAGAAATGCAAAATAAAAGGAAGTACCATTCTCTCAGTCATTGTTGGCGAAATTAACTCTGTCTGAGGCTGCACTCACTTGGGAGAAAAGGGAACCTAGTAAAGCTGGAGCTCAGAACATGGCGCATCACCTACCAGTCCCGCACCCAAGACTCTGTCCTATGGAAATGCTCACGAGGGTGCGCCAGGGGCATATACGTACAAGGGGGCACACCACAGCGCAGCTCAAAATAAGGCG
The DNA here is from genome assembly GCF_004126475.2 of Phyllostomus discolor. NCBI lineage: Eukaryota > Metazoa > Chordata > Mammalia > Chiroptera > Phyllostomidae > Phyllostomus > Phyllostomus discolor. The sequence continues at coordinate 51,392,518 of NC_040915.2, forward strand.
AAGTCAGAAACCACCTTAAAAAACGGTGCACCCACAGCACTAAGTTCCACGCAGCCTGTACGGTCGGTCAGGGCGACCCACAGGCACCGCCTTGGGCGGAGACCCAGCGCAGAGCCCCAGGAAAGAAGAGGTGCGATGGCCTTTGCTCTGCGGAGCATGGGGTGTGAGTTCTGCGTGTGCAGTGAGTTCTGCGTGTGCACAGAGAAGAGTCCACAAGGGTCTACCTGCAGTGGTTCGCACACATTACCTCTGGAAGTGGCATTTCTTTGCTTCTTTATTGTTGGAATTTTTAAAAATAGGTGTGCACTGCTGTGGCAAATTTTTAGAATATAATCTATTCCAAAGAAAACCTCTCAATAAACGAGGTTCAGTCTCATAATTATGAGCAAACCAAAGGGAGAGGGGCCAGCACTGTCTTCTGAGTTAGAAACAAGAGAAGCACAGTAAGTTGGTGCAAAAATCCTTCAACTTCCTCAGGTCAGAGGCTCTCAGGCACCGGCGGCCTGCACGCTGCCCCGAGGCCCTGACAGCTGCCGGAGGAGAACGCCTGGGCTCTCCACGCCCCCCCCCCCCCCCCCCCCGAGGGCTCTGCAAGCACACGCTCCACTGCCCCACCAGGACTGCCCACGGGCCAGGGAGTGTCGAAGGCCCCAGCCTCCTGACCCCCCTCCAGCCAAAGGGAGAGCTCAGCTCCCCTGCCAACCTCATCCACACGCCCCGGCGGGTTGCTGGGCGAGGCCCTCAGCTGGGCATGGACAGTGAGGATCTGAAGAATCTGGGCCATGCGCTCTTCTTCCTCCTCGCTGCGGTGGGGCATCTCGGTCAGCACCATCTTCAGAAATGGGAAGACTAAGGAAAAGGCTGGCGCGGACAGGGGCGCAGCATCTGTGAGCAACAAGCAGATACGACCCTGACCCTGCAGGCAGGGCAGGGCACCAGGCGCCGCTGCCTCGCTTCCATCCTCAGGGCCAGTGGGGAGGGCTGCGCCCCTCTCTGACACCCCGAAGCACACGGGATGACACGGGTAGCCCAGTTCTGAAGCCAACCCGCTCCCACCCAAACACTGCCCAGCTCCAGAATGAGAGTTAAAGCAGACAAGTAGGTTCCAGCGACAAAAAGGAAACCGTCAGTGGGGGCTACAGTGCCTCGCAGAATACCCGGACTGGACTCGGAAATCCTCCACCTGGTCCGACTCCCCCGTTTTTCAGATGAGGAAACCAAGGCCAGGGAGCGGGGAGACTTGCCCATGGCCACAGCCTCAGGAGGCCCCAGGGGGTGAGGCAGTGCACTCACTCCCTGTACCAGCTCCCACCACCCCCCTCCTCGGCGCCGTCCTTACCTGGCTCACTCTTGCCCACCCTGCTGGTGATGGTGTGGCTATGCAGCAGGGCCACCGCCCTCTTCACGGCCACCGGCAGCTCCTCCTGGCACCACGACTTGTCCAGGGCACACTCTGGCCTCAGCAGACGCAGAGTCACGTGGCTCACCAGGGTGCCTGCGCCCGAGAACAGAGACCGGCGGGGGATGAGCCGCACAGATAGAAGAACCTGGCCCAGCGCAGAGGGGCCACGTCCCTCTGACTCCACTCCGCCGTGCCAGAGAGTCCCTGACCTAAATTTTCGTCTCCTCGTCAGGACTGCACTGAAGGGGAGGCGGGCAGGCGCCGCCCTGACACTAAGATGCGAGAAGCACACAAGGGCAGGCAGGAGCCCCCCGAGGTTATCCAGGCAAGAGCAAAGCTCCTGGGGCCCCGCCCTCCACGCACCAAGCCCCGCTGGCCAGGTAACGGTCTGGCAGGCTCCACGTGTGCTGATCCAGAATGGCTTTCCAGACTCGTTGTATTTGAAGTCTAGTTTTCAATTACAGTGTACGTTCAGTATTACTTCGCATTAGTTTCAGGTGTGCGGAATAGCAGGTAATCATCACACACCTTACAGAGTGTTCCCCTGGCACTCCCAGTGCCCACCTGGCACCCCACACAGTCATCCCAGGGTTACTGACGGTGTTGCCTACGCTGTTCCTTCCGTCCCCGGGACTGTTCTGTGACTGCACCTGCACCTCTCAATCCCTTCGCCTTTCTCACCCGGCCCCACACCCCGCCCCTCCGGCGACCATCTGCCGTCTGTTCTCCGTCAGACTCATTTCTCCAGAACTCATTTTCACTCAGTGCGGTTCCCACATTCCAGCCGCACCCAGGGGGCATTCCCTTAAGGCCAGGAAGGAAGTCTGCTCAGCTCCCGGCCACGGCCACCCTACCCGGTCTCTGTTTCACCGGGGCCAACGGGATCTGAAAACCAGAGCGCTCTTGTCACTGCCACCTGGCCGCTCAGGAGCTCCGGGCTGCACGGACCAGCCACGTGGCACCGAACCCCCCCCTGCTGCCACCAAGTTTCTGACTGCTTAGGCTTAAACTGCTGTGGAAAGGTCGCACGGACCAGTGTCCATACCCCGGGCCTCGGAGGGAAGGCACGGCAGCATAAACGGGACAGAGGAGAGGCCCCACGCCCCCCTACAGATACGCAGCTGCAGGCTCCCAGGCTGCTTCCACGTGGAAACAAAGGTCAGTACTTAAGTCACCACGTGGCTCCCTGCCATGTTCAGGGACACCCCCGCCCACCTCCCAACCCGCCCAGGGCCAGGCCCACGGCCAGGAAACGAGGACTGACCCAAAGCCTTGAGCCGAGGGGGCATGACACAGGCAGCCAATGACAGGAAAGGGTTCTTGATCCGGGGAGCGGCCAGGGGAGACTTCAGCAAGGGCAGGAAAGAGTCGACCAAAACAGGGATGTACTGGGTCAGGCCAGACGGGTTCTTGGCCAGGATGGTGTCCAGCAGCCCTAGCGCCGCCTCCAGCTCACCGTCCAGCTGCAAGCAGATCACCCGGAGACAGGTCAGAGGGGCCCTGCTCCGGGACGGCGCGAAGCGGGCCTGGGGCACCCAGCACGCTCACAGACGGAGTGTGGCGGTGGCGGCCACTCACCTCCTGCAGCCGCCTCCGGATCTGCGCCTCCTTGTCCAGCTGCGCCTGCAGCATCTCCTTCTGCTTGCTGGTCAGCTGCACCTCCTCTTTGATGCCTTTCTTCTTCTTTATCTCCTGGAGGCAACGAGCACAGCAATTCCATCTCCAGGGAACAGACCTCGCTCCCCACCACGGACAGCAAGCTCGGCGCCACGGTCAGCACCATGCCAGCTCCCAGTCTGGGACCTGGGCCCCGAAACCCAGCGGGTGGCCTCCTCGCCCCACCTCCCATGAAGCCCATAGCCACCCGGATCCTACAGAACAGGGAGAGCAGTAAAGAAGCGATTTTTTTAGTGGGTTCTCTACTGACAAACACAAGGAAGGCCTTTTCATGTTAAGAGAAATGAAAAATTTCTCAATGTGCTAAGAAGGGCATTCTGGTCCACACAGCTTCAGAATCAAAACTTCAGCCTCGCCTCCTGCCCCGTCCCTCCCCGAGGATAAGCCCAGGGCTAGAAAGGGCCAGGAGAGCACTCATTCACTCGGCGAGTACTGCCTGCGCCGCGCACACCGCGCACACTGTGCTCGGCACCTGCACTGCGCCGTGCACACTGTCCATGCGGGGACACCGTGGGGAGTGAGACCACACCCTGCCCTCACAGGGCGCACAGCGTAGTGGGTGAAGACAGCCGATGAACATGCAACCAACTACGCAAACAGGAGGACTTCAGACCACGGGAAATGCTGCCAGGGGAAGAAGCATGATGTGCAGTGAGCAAGAAGAAGGGCGGGGTCTACCCTGGACCGAGTGAGTGGGTGGTCACCTGTCTGAGAGGCAGACATGTGAACACGTGGGCTGAGACGTGGAAGACAAGAACCCAGACTCATAATGACCAAGGGAACAGCAAGGGCTCTGAGACAGGGAAGCACCGCGCATGTTCTGTTACAAGCTGAATACAGCCACCGACCCATGATCCCCAGGGGCTGCCCCAGCCTTCAAGGGGCTGGGTGGAGAGGCATGAATTCAAGCAACAGCACTCAGTGAAGGAAATGTGTGAACTGTGACTGGCACCCAGCAGAGAGAAAAGTATTTCCCTTGAGGTTCGAGTAGAGAAAGCTACTAAGAAAGAGTAAATAAAGGGGGTGGCGGGATGCCCCCCAGAGGGGTAGGGGGCATCAGAGGAGCGTGCCACTGGCCTCAGAGTGACCCAAGGGAAGAGCGAGCGTGCAACAGGAAGTGCCACCAGCTCGGGGCCACCGAGCTCGGCCAGCACCCCTTGTGCAACGCCTGGGTGTACTCACCTCCTTCAGCTCCAGCTCGATAATCTGCTCCTTGAAGGAGTACGCCTTGTTCTCTCGCTTCATGTTGGCTTTTTTCATGCTGTCCTGCTGGGCGCTGAAACAGCAGAGCAGGTAATCAGCCAGCCTCAGAGCTGCCACCCGCCCTGGCCGGGTGGCTCAGCTGGTTGGAGCACTGTCCCAATACACGGGGGTTGTGGTTCAATCCCCAGTGAGGGCACATGCAAGAATCAACCACTGAGTGCATGGGTAAGTGGAACAGTAAACTGGTATCTCCCTCTTCCTCTCCCTCTCCCCCCCTCTGCCCGGCTTCTCAAAAAAAAAAATAAATAAATAAAGCACACAAGTCCCATCAGCCTCCCGCCAGCTGTGAAGTCCCAGGTGGCTTTTAAGTAGCATGCACCAGCAAAGTGCTGAATACTCAAAATGCCCTTGCTGAAGTGCATGCCTGGAACAGAGCAGGCACTTGCCCAACGAATGGAGACTTTCCTTCACTCCTACAAAGGAGGCATCATCTCCATCCTATACACAAGGGAACTAAGGCTGGGGCAGGAATGGCAACGGAGCCCACGAGTGGCATCTCACCCCTGGATGATGGATTTGTCGTACAGCTCCCCGGCAGGGGTCTGCATGATGGCAAACTCCTCCCGAGTCACCTGGAGCAGTGCGGGGTTCTGCACGGAGGCAGTGATGGTGCTGATGAGCTGCGGGAGGACCCGGTCTGGGGACAGGATGGAGAGGGAGCCCATGGCGTTCATGGAAGACTGCCGGGCAAACACAGGCGCGGTCAGTGTGCACCAAGGCTGGCACTGGAAAGGGGTCCCACCCGCCGAAGTGCCCCTGGCAATCGACTCTGCTTCTTCTTGCACCTGCCCATTCTCTCTGAGCGTTACCCACGGCAGTGGAGAGCGGTAGTAGGTGCTTGCCTCCTCAGCGAGCCTTTACTACTCATCAGAGGTGGGCATGTAACCCAGACCAAAAGGACCGCCCAGGGATGAGCAGAGGACCCAAGTCAGGCCAACCAGGCCGGTGAGACCCCAGGCCAGCTGAAATGGCTGGAAAATGAAGGCTCCGCCCACTGGGGTCTATGGGGGACAAGCTATACGCCTGGAACTCCAGCCGCTGTCCTGCTACCAGAAAGGGCAGCTGGAGAATGGAGCCCACGTCATGGAAGGCAGAGAGACACAAGTGGAAGAGACACACAGAGTAAAAGAGGCACCAACAACAATGTCCTGACAATGACATCGAGTCCCTGTCCAGGCAGAGCCTGGGGCTTAGCAGCTAAATGAGGCAGCACATTCCCCTTTGCGCTCCAACCAGTCTGCATTTTCTGTCACCAGCAACCCAAGGGTCCAAACCCGCATTTCATCTCCACCCGTTTGTTCAAAGTCCCCTGCGGGCACTCTGACCGGAGGCCAGAACCAGCTCCTGTGCCAATCACCTGGTTCAGGGGACTCTGCGTGGTGATCCTGGGAACGATCTGGTCCAGGTGCCTGGTGATGAAGGCTTCGGGGTCGATCTTCATTCTGGCCAGGAGTGCTGGCCAGAGCCCGGCCTGCGCCGCCACTGAGGAGCAGGGAAAATTGAGGCCTTGTGCTGAGGGCACTCACACCTGCCCGGCACAGCCCTGACTCGCCCGGCCCGCGCCAGCCACGGACCTAAGGATGGGTGGTGGGAGATGATCAGCATCTCCTGGGCCAGCTGCTCCGTGTTGGCGACGTCGCCCTCCAGCCCAGGCACGCCAGAGATGAGGCACAGGGCCTCCTGAAGGACCCGCGGCGGCACACAGGCCTTGCCCGTCTCAGCCACCTCCCCAGCATCGGCCACCAGAGCCTCTAAGGGCAGCACCTGCGAGAAGACAACATGTGAGCCCCCACCGCCCAGAGTCCTGTGCGGGCCTGGCGCACAGTGATGCACGGCTGCCTCCCACGTGTGTCGTTCTCAGGGGTCCGCGCTCGAGTGGAGACTGATGCCCAGCTCCCTGCGCTGGGGCCCGCGACGGTGAGCGGTGCCTGGAAGGAGGAAGCACCGTGACTCCGCACCAGGTGAGGGAAGAAGGCAACAGAAACTGGTCCGGGAGGCCTCGCCCGAGACCACAGGTCTGTCCCGGGCCCGCACCCTCAGGGAGGCTCAGGGAGGGAGGGGAGCCGGGCACAGAGGGCACTGAAAGAGGACGTGGGTCTTTGGGGTCAACTCCCAATTCTGCACCCAGCAGCCGAGACACTACGCCATCATTTCGGCTCCTGGAACCCTGGACCACTCATATAAAACAAGGGCAGTAAGCCTATCTGCCTTTTAAAGATGCTGTGAAAAATCAAAAGGGAAAATGGCAGAAAATGCTTTAAAAATTATCAAGTACTTTAAAAATATTAAATGTCACTCAATTACTCAGGAATAAAAAGGCTGAGCTACATATCAAACAACATAGAGAGAGTCTTTAGAGAGGAAAAGCAATTAGAGCAAACTCTTGAGCACCATGGGTTTGCAACTGGACCCACAGTTCAAACCACGCTGATCAGTTGTTCAAGGGTCAACTCTGCACACGGAAGTCCACACATGCACAGGGCCGACGGGAGTTACAGTTGAATTTTCGGCTCTGAGAGAGGTCGGTGCCCCTAACCTTCGCACTGTTCAAGAGTCAACTGTATACGAACTTGGTATTACTGGAGCTTAAGGGCGGGGGGAAGGTTCTGGAATCACAGAGACTGAGTGAATGAGTGAGAACGGCCCAGGAGCAGCCCATCCAAAACCCACGGCATGAGCAGGGCTGGAGAGGCGGGTCTGAGCCCCAGCTTGCAGCCCAGATGCCCTCACCTTGTGAGAACTGAGGACAGTCTTCAGCTCCTCCAGGAGTCCGTACGCCAGCTTAAAGCCCCCGAGAGAGGACAGCAGCTTCCGAACCGTCTGCTGGGCCTGCCTGCGCACGTGCCAGGTGCGGCTCAGGAGCACCGCCACCAGGGCCCGGTGGTACTGCCTGCAAGGACAGGGCGAGACCATCCTGGTGGAAGGCCGGGCACGGGGTTCTCCACAGCCAGCCCTCCCACCACCCCCTCGGCACCCCCATTTCTCAGGCTCCTGCCAGGTTCGCCTCCTTTGGCCCAAGGGGAAAGGTAAGCGAGCCTCACGTACTGGACTTTGCTGCCGGCGAGTCTGTGCGGGTGGTCGAGGAAGAGTCTTTCTGTCAGATGCAACATGGTACACAGGGCTAGAAGGGGAGAGAGACAGCACAAGTGTTTTTAAAATAGAAAACACAGCCCTGGCTGGTGTGGCTCAGTGGGTTGAGCGCTGGCCTGCAAACCAAAGGGTTGCTGGTTCAATTCCCAGTCAGGGCACATGCCTGGGTTGCAGGCCAGGTCCCCAGTTGGGTGCAAGCAAGAGGCAACCACACATCGATGTTTCTCTCTCTCTCTTTCTCCCTCCCTTCCCCTCTCTCCAAAAATAAATAAAATCTTTTTCTTAAAACAATAAGTAAATAAATAAATAATAAAATAAAATAGAGAACACAGCCCTGGCCAGTGTGGCTCAGTTGGTTGGGTGTCATCCCACAAACCAAAAGGTCGTGGGTTCAGTTCCTGGTCAGGGCACATGCCCAGGCTGCAGGTTTGACCCCTGGTCTGGGCGCACATGAAAGGCAGCCAGGCGGTGTTCTCTCACATCAATGTTTCTCTCTCTTTCTCCCTCCCTCCCCCTTTCTCCAAAAAAATAAGTATTTTTTAAAAATTGAGAAGAAATCCAGGAAGAACTGGAAAATGACCATCCAGATGTATGTGTGATCCTCACTGGATGTGGACTGAAAAAGCTCATTAGAATTACCTTCGTTTTGCCTACTATGAACACGTGTGTGGAATAAGGAAAAGTATACACTTTCTTTTAATGAATTAAAAACTACTGTCACTTCTGAAAATAATTAAAACATTCATTATACGCTGACACAGAGTGATTTCCAAATCCAGACAGCACACTGTATATAGCAGACAAGCTACCACTTGTGTAAAAAAGGTAGAGAACTAACACATAAAAGATATCTACTGGTACAAAAATACAGTATCAAGGATGCACAGAAGTGAATAAAATTGGTTCTCTCTATGGAAGGGAAGCTGGGTGACCAGAAATAAAAGCAGGGGTATGATTTTCAGTGTGGACCCTCTTGGATCTTCTGTTTCTGTATTAGGTGAGTGTATCTCCTACACAAAACTATTTCTTTTAAATCAAGGAGTGACTAACAGTTGTAGCTCAATAATAGGATGTTGTGATTTATGGGTCAAAAGACTTTTCAAATCACCGATCGGGGCAAACATCCCTAAGGCAACCCAGGATTTCAAGCATGCATTTCAAGACCCACGGCTCCCCCCCTCCAACAGAAACCAGTCATTTCTGTGTCTCCTGCAGGGGTGGAGCTAACCACACTCCACCAGAGCTTCTCAGCGGCTTCGCAGTATCAATACAAGAAAATCTCTGCGACAGCACCCACCAATTACCCAATTAGGTATAATTACACCTAATACCACAGCTCCACAGCGATCATGCTCTGTCTCCATGAAACTCCCACTCCCCCCACCCTCCCCGTTTCCCTAACCCTCCTGCGACAGCAAGCTCTCGGCCAGATCACTCTGGTCCAGGGTTCTGCAAAGCCGACTGGTCAAAACAGCAGGCAGTCAGGGAACAGTCTGCTCTGAAGACCCTCCAGCGAAATTCAATCCCAAACTTGAGTTCAAATGAGGGCACAGTAACTCACCATCCTCCGAGGCCAGGAGGAGGAACTTCTCAGACGTGAACACCTGCTTCTTCTCGTCCACAATCAGCTGCCAGAAACTGCTCAGCTTGGCCTCTGCAAGAAACAAAAGGCCCCTCCATGACACAACTCGCCACGCCCACCAGGGCTGGTCCCCTGCATCCTGAAGCTGCTGCCACTGGCTCTGCCGACAGACCCCCCACTGCAGGGACAGGTCACTGCTAGGCTCTCCGTCCTCCCCGGCCTGAGAACTGACCGGTCCTTCTGGTATCACCACCCATATGAAAACCCTCAGTGGCCCTCTGCTGCCCATCTGGAATGCCCACCTAGTCCAGCACCAGGCTGAAAGACTTGAGGTTCACACAGGGCGCTTTCCCTGCTCTTCCCCCAATGGGGCTGGTCTGACCCACACTGCACTGTTCCCTCCCAGCTGGCCAAATCCTTCCCAGCCTCCGGGGCCTGGCTCAAACATTCCCCCCTTTATGAAGCCTTGATACCCAGCCCCTAAACTAAAAGCAATCCCTCCTTCAAAACTGCATTAATGCCACATTTTGCCTTAAATGGCAGGTATACTTTTGCATCTCCCCTCTCCCACTAGACGAAAGCCGTCTGAAACTTGCAGAAGCAAGGTCATGCCCCCCAGACAGCCCAGGGCCTTGGCACTTACGCAGACGGCCCGTGGTACTATGTGAAAAGGGCTAAACTGGGCTTCTAACCGCAGGAATAAGCTCAGGTCTGTCCCCGTGCAGAGCAGAAGGTGGACTAAAGAAAGCATGGAACACCACGCAGCCACAGAAAAGAACAAGGAGGCTTTCTGTGGTGCTCCTTTGGAGTCTTCTCCAAGTTACGCTCAGGACAGAACATGCCACCATGTACAGTACGTGCCCGGCGTGTCTCACTGCCAGCACACTGTCTGTGGGGACGAAACTGGTGCCATTGTCCAGGGTGGGGGCGGACTGAGGCTGGAAGACGGACAGGCTGGCTAAAGGGAAGCTTCTCATGTGACACCCCACAATGTATAACCGATGTTTAAAAAGCTCCGCTACTAAACCCAGGTCAGCCCGGACACTATCTGCAAGTCCGCCTCCCAGAGCGCTGGAGCAACAGGGTGAAGGAGGACAGCGACAGAGGCCCTGGCTGCACTCCCGTCACCCAGTGTGGCTCTCAGGCTCATCCCAGCAGATGACAAGCTGCCCCGTGGGCGACCCAATTTATAAGTGACCGAGCTGATGCCGTAAAATCCCAAACATTGAGACACTCCTCCCAGGGGCTCTGAAAGAGGCCCTCGTCTGCGATCTTCCTGGGCGTCTCTGGACTCTTACCCGCCTGGGCATCAGCCACCGAGAGCTTCGAGAGCAGCAAGGCTGCAGCGACCCCTTCGGTGACTGTGGGAACCTGAGTGCTTTGGGAGGCCGCCTTCTCCACAGTCTGGGTGAGCAGGGGCAGTAGGTCCAGGGCCTGCAGTAGCGTGTCACCTGTGGAGAGAGTGCCAGCCCTGTACAGAACACCCCACTCCTCGGGAGCGGGAGGGACCTGAGAAGGGAGCCACCCCCCAGGTCTGGGCTGGCTGGCTGAACCCTTCCGTTACCCCGTGAAGTACCAGGAAGAACTGGAATCAGAACCTGGGGCTTAAATCAAACTCTACAACCATCAAGTAGGAGCGAGGAGGATCCTTCCTAACCCAAAAGCACGGCTGTTCGCTTGGTGGATAAGGAAACAGACCGAGAGAGGCTGAGTCGCCCAAGGCCACACGGCTAGTTTGAGAGAGAGCCGGGCCCAACCTCGTGCCCACCCATTTGTTTCTGGGGCTCTCCCCCACACCAGACGGCCTCTGGACCCAAATTCCAAAACCAAAACCAATCTGCTGACCTGTGAACTAAACCCACTCAAAAGAAAAAGCAGGCCCTGGCTGGCGTAGCTCAGTGGATTGAGCGCAGGCTGCGAACCAAAGTGTCACAGGTTCAATTCCCAGTCAGGGTACATGCCTAGGTTGTAGGCCATGACCCCCAGCAACCGCACATTGATGTTTCTCTCTTTCTCTCTCCCTCCCTCTCTCTCTCTCTCTCCCTCTCTCTCTCTCTCTATCTCCCCCCTCCATTCCCTCTCTAAAAATAAATAAATAAATAAAATCTTTTTTAAAAAGGAAAGAAAAAGAAAAAGCAGCAACCTGTTAAAACTACAGCTGAACTCATGTTCATTACTGAACTGGTACACCTGAACATTTCATAATGAAACAAGTACTTCATCCAGATGATGTCACGGGTTTGAATTCAAGAAATGCTTGTTTTAAAGGCTAACGTTATGTTTATTCTAAAAGCATAGAGCAAAACTGGCTCAAGCCGAACAGACTAGGTCCAACTGAGTCTCTGCACCCTGGAGCCCAGTCTGAAGTCAGGGGTGATCGATGCAGCAACACGGCAAACCGACACGTGGGGGCGGGCGGAGGGTGTCCGCTCTCTAGAGGCGGCTCTGGAGTCCCCCCATTTCTTTAAACACAGCGCATCCTCAGTTTAAACTTTAAAACAAAGGAATGCAGGCCTGTCGCAGAGGTGGAAATCAGTATTAGAGACTTTTACCTTGCGATCAAGCTACAGAGATTCGCAAGTTTCCCCCAGCTGTTTGGGAAGGGGGCGGGGGCCCAATGACAGGGCCGTCAGCACTAAGGCAAGGGCAAAGGCTGTTTTTCATCGATCCACAGTGCAGTTTATATGAGCCGGACCCTCTAAATCAGCCCTGTCACAATCACTCCTCCATGATTCCAGATACTGTCGTGGCAGGCTCCGGTTCTGGGTCCTCCCAGAAAAAGCTTGTCCTTTAAAGGTCTAGTACCAGGGAGAAGCCAGAACCTGTTATGAAGATTGGGCGGGTTCTGGGATATAAGGATGACTGTGCGCACGCCCCCAGAGGCTCTGGAAGAAGCAGTGCCAACAAGCTGGACAGAAGGGGAAGCCTGACACGGTGAGACGCCCTGAAGACGGGGCCGCCTCCGCGGGGGCCTCTCACCTCGGAAGCAGGCCAGCATGCACTGCAGGTAGGCGTGCCTCACCGCGGAGGTGGAGGTTTTAAGGCTGAAGGCTTTCTTGAACCATTCGGTGAGCTTCTTGGGGACTTCCGTGGTGAACCGGTTACACCAGAGGGCCAGGACGGAGACGGCGTGCACCAAGGTACCTTCGTGAACTAGGGCGAGAAGCACAGCCCAGTCAGTCCGACACCTCGGACCTGCGTGGAACCACAGCCAGCGGCACGGAAAGCCGGCAGGAGCACAGGGGAGCGGCAGCAGTGATGCTTCGGGCGGGCGCGCCCTCCGGAGGGGCTCACGGCAGGCCGGCCCCGACTGTGAATACCGGGGCAAGGATGGGTCCAGACTGATCCTCGCCGCACCGCGCAGAATTACCTTCTTGCTGGAGGAATGGGATGAACAGCTCGGCCACGGTCCCATTCAGGACTTGACTGGAAGGCCCAGACACCACGTGATGACTGACACTCCCGATCCCTAGAAGGCAGGAGAGCCCCGCTCAAGTCCTCTTCCACACAAAGCTACCCACACTCGAGTCTTCCTGCTGCCGCCCTCCTCCCCAGCAGCCAAGCCTCTCCTCCGGCCGCCACTGGTCCTCCTTCTGCCCCCTTCCCACGTCCCACCTTCCCCAGATGCCAGGCCTCCCACTAGACTTCAACAGGGCCCACTCGCCCAGCAGGCGGGCAGCAGGGTCCTGGGAGCCAGGCTGGGGTGTCCCAGAACGTCAGAGGGGTCAAGTTCCAAAGGAGGACTCTCCTCACCTAACAAGTTACATTATACCTCATCTACTAGCCCACTTCCCGGGGCCTGTGGGAAAGTTCTGTACCTGAGAGGACGCCGATCTTCTGGGCCACGACGGTGAGCTTCCCCTCCGAGCCTGGGAGGAGAGATGGCAGACACTCGAGTTCACACCTGCCACACTCCCCAAGGGCACCGTGCGTGCCACGAAGATACAGTTTTTGTATCCAGAAGTGGCCTTTCTAATGTGCAGCGTTAAAGCTGGGTTTAAAATAATACTGGTTTGGCCAAAAAGTCCATTTAGTTTATTCCATAAAATAAATGACACATTTTTCATTTGCACCAGTAACTTCATTGATATTTTGAGTATGTCGGCTATCTCCCACTATCGGCTTCTCGTGGGCAGAGGCCAGGGCTGCTGCTAAACATCTTCCAGTGCACAAGACAGCCCACAGCAGAGCATTATTTGGCCAAAATGTCAGTAGTACCAAGAAACTTTGCAAACCACTTCTGACACATTTGATCAGTCATGGTACTTTCTCCATACGCCACACAAACCTCTTTCTACATTTCCGTTGCATTTTTCTCTTTCTTGAAATAATAAAGCATAATACGCCAAAAATGTGTATTTTGTTCCATCTTCAATATTAAAATGGCTGCACAAAAATTCACCAATTTGCATGTTTTTTTAAATGCATGCTGATACGACAGCTGTCACAATCCAAGCCAAGAAACCTGTTTCTAATGAAGTTGAAGACAACCGAGCGCCAGCAGAGTCATCCTATGGACGAAACTAAACAAACTTTTTGGCCAACCCAGTATTTCCCAGTTTTTTTCTTCCTGACTAAAAAATGAAATATGATCTTACAGAATATCTGAGGAACAGAAAAAAATCAAGAAAAACACTTAAAAATCACCCAGGTTCCCAAAGACATCATCAACATTTTGGCATATTTCCCTCCGGTTTTCCCCTCAGTCACGCACACACTTACAAAAGTCAGAGCGAGACCGCCCGACCTCACCGCCCTGCACGGGCCTGTGTCACCACTGCGCATACTCGCCCTCCGCCTGGCACCTCCCCCGGGCCACCCGGCCTTGCCACACGCAGACTCAGGGCACCGGCCCCCGGCGGGTCCCAGTGAAGGGGGAATGTCAGGCCCCACACCTCAGCCGGCCCCTGGCCACACAGGCGCGCTCACCTCCGAGGATGGCGAACAGGTGCCTGGTCAGGGCTTCCGTCGCCGCGGAGTCGCTGCACTGGCGGGCCAGGTTCCGCAGCGCCAGCACGGCCTCGTCCATCAGGCGCGGGCTATTGGACTTCAGCTGACCTGCACACACGGACGGACGGACCGACGGACGGCCACTGCTCAGGAGCCGCCGAGGGCTGAGCGGCCAGGCTTTTATCTCTGGCTTTGCCAGGCTCCCAGCGCTTCAGTCCTAGCTCTAGCGCTCACTCTGACGGGCCTCAGGGAGGAAACTATGCGAATGTCATTGAGGTTAAAGCCTCATTTCTAACCTGAGCTGTTCCCATCCCCATTTTCTATGATAACTGGGACAAGTACAACCAAAACCCACGGTGCCATTCCTGGGGCTGGTGAGGGGGCGGGGCACTCACTCGCCAGTCCTTTCACGATGTCCAGGGCATACTGGCTGAGGTCGAGGGTCACTGCCGCCAGCAGGCTGGAGATAGCTGAGGGGGACAAAGCACTGACCTCGTCAGCTCACATGTAACACTCACTTTGCCCTGCTCCCCACAAATGCCATGAGGCCTGCCGTCTAGCCATACAGAACTGTGACCACTCTTCACCTCCAAATGGCCACATGGGTGGTCACACCGTTGTCCCTAAGCTCTGCTGTAAAGCTGTGTACTGCCCCATCCCAATCAGCAAAACCACCCACACTCCTTAGCAAGATAAAAAAGGGCAGCCCTGGGCGGTGTGGCTCAGTGGATTGAACACCAGCCTCCAGACCAGAAAGTCACTGGTTCGGTACCCAGTCAGGGCACACACCTGGACTGTGGGCCAGGTCCCCAGTTGGGGGCGTGTAAGAAGCAACCAACTGATGTATCTCGAACGCATCAACGTTTCTCTCCCTCTCTTTCTCCCTCCCTTCCTGTCTCTCTAAAATAAATAAATAAAATCTTTTTTTTAACACATAGTATGGTATCTGGCTCATGACTATGTTTAATAAATATTTCCTTTCTTCATTCCCTTTTTTTAAAGATTCATTTATTTATTTTTAGAGAGGGAAGGGAGGGAGAAAGAGAGAGAGTGAAACATCAATGTGCAGTTGCTGGGGGCCGTGGCCTGCAACCCAGGCATGTACCCTGTCTGGGAATCGAACCTGCGACACTTTGGTTCGCAGCCCGAGTTCAGTCCACTGAGCTACGCCAGCCAGGGCAAATAAATAAAATCTTAAATAGAAAAAAAAAAAAAAGGACAGAGACTGAACCCTCACGTCCCATGGTTTCAAGTGCCAACTCCACACCAAGTTCAAACTGTCCAGAGCAGAGGTTCTCAACTTGAATGGTCTCCAGAAGGTCCCTGGACCCCTAACATGGTGTGCAGCATTCTCAGCTGACATGCTTTTGTACATTCCTCTACCAAGAGGGCCGATAAATTCCAACATGTCCTGAAAGGGTCCCTGGTCCCTCTCCGAAAGGCCGGATGAGGTACGCAGTGAACACACCCCTCACCTCCCCCCCAGCGCTTCCCACCGCCAGGTGTCGGGGATGCCGCTCCTCAGGCAACTCTCCCTGCCACTGCCCAATCCGGCGGCAACCTACTTTCAATGACGTTCTCCGGACTCCGCAGCAAGGACTTCTGGATGGTGGGCAGTATCAGGTCCTTGAACTCCGAGTGGGACATGTATCGCAGCAGAGGGGCACAGGTGTCCTGTGAAGAGAGAGGAGTCAGGCACCCAGCCCTCACGGGCACAGACGGAGAACGAAGGACAGCTCTGAGTGGCAGCACTGCAAGTGGGGCTGAGCTTGGCCAAGGTGCGTAAGCCCCACCCCTCACTCACCAACAGATACTTCTGAGGCTTCACTTTGCTCATCAGGACGTTCTTCACATAGAAGTCCAGCAGGGCACTCTAGAGAGCACGAAGGCCTGGTCAGACCCCGGCCTTCTGAAGTATCGCATCCCTGGCCTAAGGGATCCCTCTGGTGGGAATGTCTCCCAAAACATACAAATCAGTGCCCCAAATTGTATGGGGTCAAACACAGAGGTGCCACTCCCCGTTTAGAAATCCTTCACGGCTTTCCACCATTCCTGGGATCAAGTCCAAAGTCCACAGCATAGCTCACGCGGCCTGCCTGGTACCCCGCCGGCAGCATCTCACACACCTCTCCACCCCAAACGAGACACTCCAACCCCACTGGCCTCCCCCCACAGGCTGCTTTCTCTGCCCAAAATGCTACTTCTCGCCTCTTGACCTTGCTAAAGCCTACCTGCCCTTTAAGTTTCCCCATTAGAGATGTGTTCCCAGACTCATAATCTAAGTAAGGTCCTGGTTACAGAGTATCATGGGCTCTTGCATTTCCCTTTGTAGTGCTCATCTCAGATAGATTAGGACGGGATTCACAGCTCCCATGCTCACTGCCACACGCCCAACACCTGGCACAGTGCGGGGCACATGGCAGCTGCTCAACTGTGGGAGAACAAATGACCACAGGCAAAATGAACAGGCAAAACTATCATCTCAGGCTATGCCAGGGCTGGAGCAAAAACTTTCCAACTTCTCAAAGTTCATACATCACGGTGAAAGGCTGGGGTCCTGAGTGAGAAAACTAACAAGCTCCAGACGGGGCCAGCAGCTGGGGCCGCCACGACAAAACCAGGTCCCCCCGCCCTCCAGCGAGCCCACATGCCTTGTACTGATTAACCACGTCCGTCTCCTTGTGGCTTGTGCAGAACTGCACCAGCAGCCCCAGCATGCCTGCGTAGCTCTGATTGGGCTCCAGGCTGAGAATGGCCGATAAGTACTGCTCCACCAGGCCAGGGTTCTGCGGAGGAAAAGTGCAAAGCAGATGTGCCACGTAGCACCGGGGGTAGCACAGGAGAAGCGATGCCCACCACCCCCTGCTGCCGCCTGTCACCTCTTTCCACAGTTTGGTGAGCTTCTTCACAGCACCGGCCACGGCGTGCTTGTGGGAGCCGCCCAGCACCTCGAGCAGGAGCAAGCACTGCACCTCCACCTGCCGGAACCAGGAGGCTGAGGTCAGCACATGAAATGGGAATGGAGTCCTCGTGGCCCTCATGGCCTGGCCAAGGCCTCCATTGGGCCAGCCACATCCTGCAATCATGCCCACTAGGGCTCTCCCACTCGCTTCCAGCCACACCCTCCTCCCTCCACCCCCGTGGAATTACATCTGGCCACTCAAGCGCTTCATTCATAAATATTTGTTGAGCACCTTCTCTGAGCCAGACAATGAAAACACAGGGAGAACAAGACAGATGCGGTCCCTGTTCTCGTGAACCTTATAGTGAAGAGGAAGACGTATTAAACGAGTAAACACACAGACGAACATATAATCCCAGACGGGTTCGGTGCCATCAGAAGAACAAGTGTCCTCCTCCATGTATTCGTTCACCTGCCTTAACTTGCACCGTGTCGGCACCACAAACCCCTACTGGACACCGAGTGAATGGCAGGCACTGTGCTAGGCACTGAGAGACGGAAGAGGAAGACCGGCCAGTGAGACGGCCCCGGCCCGTGTGCGGCTCGCTGCAACCCCGAACGAAGCACATAGTGCAGACTCAACCAAAACACCTCAAAGAGACCCTATGCACCGCAAGTGCCAAGGTCACTGGTGAGCAGCATGACCTGCCGCCTGAGGAAAAGGGCGTCCTTAAGAAGGGTGCTGAATTCCAGTGCGTGTGTCCAAAACGGTACCTGTCCAAAGTTATTCATTGCCACACTTTCTATAACAATAAAAGACTGTAAACAACACAGATGCCTACTGAGGGGGACTAGCTACACATTGGTGCTGTGGCACGCCCACTCAAAGGACTGGCCGACAGTTACACAGAACAAGAACTCTTTACACACTACTCTGAAACAAATTTCCAGACGGGCTGAAGAGAAGAAGCAGGTGGAAAGGAAAAAGCACACCATCACTGGTACAGATACATCTGCTTGGTCCTGGCCACGGAGAAGGGACCCGCACACATCAGGAACTTGTGGCGGTGGCGGTGTCCTGGGCGGCAGGGGCAGGGGCCAGCAACGAAACCAGTATATCCTTCTACGCCTGCTGAACTCTGAACCATTTATTTCTTTAATTAAAAAGAATTTAAATTTAAATTTTATTTTTTAAAGATTTTTTAAAAGATTTTATGTATTT
Organism: Phyllostomus discolor; assembly: GCF_004126475.2. Lineage (NCBI taxonomy): Eukaryota > Metazoa > Chordata > Mammalia > Chiroptera > Phyllostomidae > Phyllostomus > Phyllostomus discolor. The sequence goes on from NC_040915.2 coordinate 51,410,606, forward strand.
ATTTTTAGAGAGGGAAGGGAGGGAGAAAGAGAGAGAGAGAGAGAGAGAAACATCGATGTGCGGTTGCTGGGGGTCATGGCCTGCAACCCAGGCATGTGCCCTGACTGGGAACCGAACCTGCGACCCTTTGGTTCACAGCCCGTGCTCAATCCACTGAGCTACGCCAGCCAGGGCTTAAATTTAATTTTTAATGAAAATAATAAGCTTGCTGACATTGCATTCGGAACAATATTGCTGTTCCCTCCTCCTGGAATGTGCCAGCCTCAACCTGGGCTTGGCTGGCTCCCCTGCAGCCGTCAGGTCTCTGCCCAAACGACACCCCTCGGAGCAGCTTTCTCCCAACACCACCCTCCACCATGTTCCCTCCCTCTGCCCACTTTCCCGCCACAGGACTCCACGTGTTCTCGTTCGTTTGTGGGCCTGTCGTCCACCTTCTCCACAAGGGCGCAAGCACCACGACAGCACGGTCCTCTGTCACACTCCCTGCTGCAGCCCACGTGCCCGGCACTTCGGAGGCCCCAACCTGAGGCAACTATAACTTGTCAACATCAGCAGCGAGCAAAGGATTCAAGACACAGAAAACACAGCTGCGGTCCAAGCTCCTGATGCTTTTGTTCCCATGAACACGACATCCCAGTGTTCGCTCCTCCTGCAGGCATACTGACCCCAGATACTGGTTATGAGAATTCATTGGGGATAAGCCTAGGAGGGAGCCCATGATGAACCATCTTATAAGGAGGCCTTTTGTTGCCAGTGAAAACCCACACTGTGAACGGAGTCCAATTCCAGCACGTCCACTGCCTGGGAGGTTTCAGTGTCCGTCCCCGTCAGCCATTACCGACGGCCATTCCACGGTCACCCGCAGACCTGCGCTGGGTGAGCTCCCAGGGACAAGGCTGTCAGCGCATCTGACCAGCTGGGGCTCCTGGTTTTCTGAGCCCACTCCCCACTTACCTGCACGGCCCTGCCCGAGTTCTACAGCCCTGTCGCCTGGTCTGAGCCCATCTTCATGGCGGCTCTTTGAGGCCGGGGACGGGGTTGGTGGTATTTTTTCCCATTTTGCAGGTGAGGAAATAGGCTCAGAAGTTACATACTTGGCCGAAGCTCATGCCAAGACACAGACCCACATCAAGGTCCTCGGAGTCCTTTTCACTGAACTGCAAGACCACTCCTCTTGCCTTCCACGAAGCCCATCTAGACATTCAAAAGAACCGCCTAACCTGGCCTGCTGGGCCATCTCTGGTGAGTGAAAGGCAAGGCAGGGAATGTGAAAGGAGGCAAGAATTTAAGGACCAAAACACCTGGCAAGAACTCCATTCCATTGGCCAGTTCAACACTGAGACCCAAACCCAGGGAATGGAATGGTGAGCAAAAAATCCCCAAGTGAGTTACTCAGTGTTTTCACCAGTTTATTTGCGCCCTGGCTGCCTGCCCCTGTCCAGCCTGCCACGTCTTCCACATACGCCAGAAAGGCAGGGACCACGTTTCTCTCACTTGTTACCGTATTCCCAGTGCCTAGCACCATGCCTGACACGGAGCAGCTCCAAGACGGCTGATAAACAGATGAATGTATCATGTTGCTCTCATGCTCATCCACAGAAGTCACACACCTCAGGACAATCCAAAGTGCCAGGCCACCATCACCAAGAAGAGCACTTGGCAGAGAGAACGTGCTCGAGCATGCCCCAACTGTGTGCAGAGCTAACCGCCACGACTCTGAAGACCTGAGGGACCTACCAGCTTGTTCCAGGTGTCCCCTTGCCGCTTGGCTCTCGAGGGAAAGACAATGCGCACCAGGAGGCAGGTCCAGGACAGGGCCAGCAGGGCGGCCGAGCCACTGCTCTTACTGCAGAGGGGGAGAGGGCAGGGCAGGCAAGCGGTGAGTGCAGAGCAGCAGCCTCCACCTTAAGGACAAATGGTCACCGCAAGGCCCTGATCGGTGTATAGGACCCGCCCTTGACCTACAACTGAGAACTTGGAACTAGCTCCCAGAAATCATCAGTGACAATTCAGGACAAAGGGTGCAGGTCTCATCGGCCAAACTACCATCTTTGTTGCACTCACTACTATAAAACATAACCAAAAGGATGGTTTCTCCCATTTGGTGCCTGGTGGGCATCTGGTGTTCCCTCCCGCCATGCGGGCTCCTCCCCCCATTGCAGAGGCAGACTGCCGGTGCCATTCACAGTCGCCAGGGGAAAGGGGGCAGGCATGCTCACACCTGCTCGGTGCAGCTCACCTGCATCAGATTCCCCCGAGCAGGACCCCGCCAACCCCTGCGGGCCGCCACCTCTAAAACTGACCTGGGGACGCCTGCCTTGGAGCCAATGCCCGAAGACTGCAGGGAGTGCAGAAGGTTCTTCGCAGTGGCTTCTGGCTGGGCCTCAGCCAGCTGCTGGATGGCGGCCTGGAGGGCCCTGCGGGACGCCGCATCTCTAGGGGGAGGAATGAAGGAGACACGTGAACACGGGGCGTGGGCCGGGGCAAGGCGGCTTGGGCCAAGTGCTGCTCTTTTCCTGATCTTCTCAGAAAAATCAGGCTGCACTGTGTTCCAGAGGATCACAGGCAATGGGAGTAGGAAATAACTAGGTAAATCTACCTCCTCCAGAAATTCTGGAAGCAGCTAATCAAGGGCAAATGAGCCCCGGCTGGTGTGGCTCAGTGGGTTGAGTGCTGGCCTGCAAACCAAAACATGCCGTTTCAATTCCTGGTCAGGGCACATGCCTGGGTTGCAAGCCAGGTCTCCAGCTGGGCGTGTGGGTGAGGAAGCCAACTGATGTTTCCCTCTCTTTCTCCTTCCCTTCCCCTCTCTCTCAAATAAATAAAATCTTTAAAAAATATATAATAATAGCCCTGGCTGGTGTAGCTCAGTGGATTGAGCGCGGGCTGCGAACCAAAGTGTTGCAGGTTCTATTCCCAGTCGGGGCACATGCCTGGGTTGCAGGCCATGGCTCCCAGCAACCACACACTGATGTTTCTCTCTCTCTCTCTTTCTCCCTCCCTTCCCTCTTTAAAATAAATAAATAAATAAATAAAATCTTTAAAAAAAAAAGAGTTAAATATATATATTTTTATATTTAATTTATATTTATATATATATATATAAAATAAGGGCAAATGAGCCATTAACACTGTAAGGGCGACACCTACATTTAAGGAACACTTATGGGCCTCAGACTAGGCCAAGTGCTTCGCACGCATGACTAATGTACTCACAGCGTGGCAGGCACTGTTCCAGGCATTTCGTGCTTTCTAACCTCGACCTATGAGGTGAGTAATGGCATCATTCTGCCTCCAGGCGAGGAACCTGAGGCACAGAGAGGCTAAGGGACTTGACTGGGGTCCAGCAGCTAGTAAGTGACACAGCCCAGACTGCACCCAGGCAGTCCCACTCTGAGCCCTGGGGTCTGTCCGCTACCCTCTACCGCCACCTGCCGGCGCAAAGTGCTCCGGACTCTGGGCCTCCGGCTGGGACTCACCTGTACCGATGCAGAGTCAAGCAGAACAGCTTGCAGAGCCCTTTCACTGCTCCCTCCGGCAGATCTGAAACCAGAGATTATACAGAGACTAGTCAGTAAAAACCGCTTCGTGAGCATCTGCTCGAGCCAGGCATCGTGTCCGGCGCGACCTCTGCCCACTGGACACTCCCTGTTCATGCGAAAGAGAACTCCCAAGAGGAAAGAGCAAGGATAAAACAGGCCTTTAGGAAAACACCAGGCACAGAAAAGCTCTCAGGTGGGCATTTGTTAAATGAATGAAACTGAGGCAATACAAACAGCCTCAAAACTGAACAGGTGGGACTTCCGGCCAAGATGGAGGCATAGGTAGACACACTGTGCCTCCTTGCACAACCAAGATAGGGACAACAACAATTTAGAAACAGAATAACAACCAGAACTGACAGAAAACTGAACTGTGGGGAAGTCGGACAACCAAGGAGTTAAAATAGACACGTTCATCCAGACCGGTAGGAGGGGTGGAGTCGGGCAGCCAGGCAGAGAGGGGTCAGGGCACAAAGAGCAGTGGGACCAGGCGTGTAAGGCATCCCGGGCGTACAAGACCACAGCAGGTGGACCCTAGGCGCGCAGGCGGTGGCTGGCAGACCCCAGCCGAGGGGTGGCAACCAGCAGACCCAGCAAGGCGGCGATTGCGAAGTAAGGCACTGCTCGCAACCCAGGGTCCCAGCGCTGGGAAATAGAGCCTTGGGCACTGATTGAAAACACCTGTGGGGGTTGAGGCCTCCCAGCCTCAGAGGAGAGTTTGTTGGAGAGACCCACGGGGTCCTAGAGCGTGCACAAGCCCACCCACACAGGAATCAGCACCAAAAGGGCCCAGTTTGCTTGTGGGAAGTGACAGAAGGGACTGAAATCCAAGAGAGAGCGAAGCAAGCACCATTGTTCCCTCTCGGACCCCACCCCCACATACAACGTCACAACCCAGCGACTAGGTTGCCCCACCCTGGTGAACACCTAAGGCTCCACCCCTCATATGTAACAGGCGCAAGACAAAATAATAATAATTATTATTATAATATATATATATATGTGGCCCAAACGGAAGAACAGATCAAAGCTCCACAGCAAAGACAACTAAGCGAGCCAACCTATCAGATGCACAGTTCAAAGCACTGGTGATCACGATACTCACAGAATTGGTTGAATTTGGTCTCAAATTATATGAAAAAATGAAGGCTACACTAAGTGAAGTGAAGGAAAATGCACAGGGAACCAATAGTGATGGAAAGAAAGCTGGGTCTTATATCAATGGATTGGACCAGAAGGAAGAAATAACCAAATAGAAAAGAATGAAGAAATAAGAATTTTAAAAAATGAGGAGAGGCTTAGGAACCTCCAGGACATCTATAATTCGGACGTTCCAACATCCGAATTATAGGGGTACCAGAAAGGGAAAAGGAAGAGCAACAAGTGGAAAAGTTATTTGAACAAATAATAAAGGAGAACTTCCCCAATCTGGCAAAGGAAATAGACTTTCAGGAAGTCCAGAAAGCTCAGAGAGTCCCAAAGAAGGTGGACCCAAAGAGGAACACACCAAGGCCTATCACAATTACATTACCCAAGATTAAAATGAAGGAGAGAATTCTAGAAGCAGCAAGAGATAAGGGGACAGTCACCTACAAAGGAGTTCCCATCAGACTGTCAGCTGATTTCTCAAAAGAGACCTTGCAGGCAAGAAGGGGCTGGAAAGAAGTATTCCAAGTCCTGAAAGGCAAGGACCTACATCCAAGATTGCTCTATCCAGCAAAGCTACCATTTAGAATGGAAGGGCAGATAAAATGCTTCTCAGATAAGGTCAAGTTAAAGGAGTTCATCCTCACCAAGCCCTTATTATATGAAATGTTAAAGGGACTTATCTAAGAAAAAGAAGATAAAAAACATGTATGGTAAAATGACAGCAAACTCACAATTATTAACCACACCTAAAACAAAAACAAAAGCAAACTAAGCAAACAACTAGAACAGGAACAGAACCACAGAAATGGAGATCACGTGGAGGGTTAGCACCAGGGGAGTGGGAGGAGGAGAGAGGGGGAAAAGGTACAGAGAGTAAGTATCATAGATGGTAGGTAGAAAATAGACAGGGGGAGGGCAAGAATAGCATGGGAAATGTAGAAGCTACAGAACTTATGACACATGGAGATGAACTAAAGGGGGGAATGTGAGTGCTCGGAGAGGGTGTGCAGGGTGGAGGGAAATGAAGGGGGGGTAATGGGACAACTGCAATAGCATAATCAATAAAATATATTTTTAAAAAAGAACTGAACAAGCTATTGAGTGGAGGTGCTAGCATGCTGGGGCTCTCCTGCTTCTCCATCTGGATGCTGGTTACACGGGTGTGTTTAGTTTGTGATCATTCCGTGAGCTGTTCCTTATGCTATGCGTGCTTTTCTTCATGTACATTCTAATCAACGGTTTTAAAACCTAGGACAAAAATTAGAGTCGTAGGAGGGATCAGAATGGGGAAAAACATCTGTACCTGGAGTGTTTTAAAAATGCAGACGTTTGGCCTAATAGGTTAGCAGGCTATGGAAAAACAGAAAGGAGGAGACATACGTGCCGGGTGGCGTTAACATAAGCCAAGTGCAGGGGTGGAATTCGCAATGCCTGTTCCGGACGCAGGAGGAGGCACTGTAAGTCCCAGCACTTCCCCAGTGCGCCCAAGGTGCCAGGCCCTGCCCTGAGCACTCCCCACACGGCAACCCACTGAATCCCCATGAGATGGGTCCCAGGCCTGAGCCCACTTTAAGACGAAGAAACCAGCCCTGGCTGGCGTAGCTCAGTGGATTCAGCGCGGGCTGAGAGCCAAAGTGTCACAGGTTTGATTCCCAGCCAGAGTACATGCCTGGGTTGCAGGCCATAACCTCCAGGAACTGCACATTGATATCTCTCTCTCTCTCTCTCTCCCCGCCCCCTTCCCTCTCTAAAAATAAATAAATAAAATCTTAAAAAAAAAAAAGACGAAGAAACCAAGACACAGGGAACCAAGCAGGCCAGCCAAGTGAAAGAGCAACTCTGGCTGAACAACAGGGCTGAATAATGGAAGCCCACCTGGGACGGGATCTGCACGCCAGACGGAAGCACACAGACGAAAAGGAGAGGGGTCTGAGCAGAGCGGGGTGTAAGCTGCAGCGTGAGACCAGCATGGAGGCACCAAGAGCAGCAGGCCCGGGGAGGGCTGGCCTCACCCTTCAGGGGCCTGCCCAATGGAGGGGAAATAAAAGAGGGGCGGGGCCAGTTCCCCCAGGCCCAGAATACTGTACTGGTCCATTGGATTTGGGGCCATTTCGGTAACCAAGGAAAAGAGTGACTAGGATCAGAACCAGGTAGTAGCCAAGAGAACAGTAACAGTGACAGCTAACACACACCAGGAGCTTACCAGAGCTGGCCAGGCACCGCGTGAAGCTCCATCCATACATGTTCTCTGCACTCACGCCTCACCCCAATCCTGTGAGCGAGGCACTACCGCTCTCGCCACGCTCAAAACAAGGAGTAAGGCTCAGACAGCTTAAGTAGCTGGAACCAGGTCACACGGCCTTAGCGGCTGAGCCGTGGCTAGAACACAAGCCTGTCTGAGTACGGAGCCGTGCCCCTCATAGCCGACTGCTGCAGCAGAGGTCCGTGACTGGGAAGATCAGGCACAGGACCTGCTGCATCCCAAAGTCTCAGGGTTCAAGGACATGACGGCAGGACTGAGGGGAGCGTCAGAGAGGCCTCAGGGCCGGGCCGGGCTGAGCCACGCTGACCAACTGCATCGAGGGTCAGAGGGCTCTGAGAAAGTCTCCCACTCCTCAGCCGGACCGAAAATACCTCACCCCGCCTTCGGTTAACTCACTCGGTACCAGCTTCCCCGCCAAAAGGAGAAGCCAGGATGACGGTCACTACGCAATGGCTCCTGCTGCGACTCAGAAGATTAGAAAATTGAGAACTAACGATTTCGTGCAGAGTAGTTAACTTCCCACAATCAGCTTATATATCAAAAACTAGAAACATTTTAGAAATATCATCCACCCTGAACTGTATTAGCATTTCAGGGTGACTGAAGAGTAAAATCTCCCTGAAAGATCTCCACACACACACACACACACACACACCCATACCCCTTACTCCATAAGAGGGGAAAAACTGCAACGCCCAGCAGCTCCTTAGCAGGGCCAGCCAGCCATTAAGGTTCAGAAGGTGTGTACAGACAGTAAGCTGTCAACAATAGCCTTGTCTAATTGGGACCCTGCTGGGAAGAGTGACCAGAAAGACTTTTGAAGATGCCATAAAAGTCACACACTAAAGCACTAAGACCTGGGAGACTCTCGTAGAAGCTCACAAACAGCAATTCACTTCACTCACACACCACTTTAACAAGCTGGGGTACGTTACCAGGCAACAGCAGACCAGAAGCAGCGAACGAGAACTCGGGAAAGAGCGGTAGAAAGCGAGCTCTCGACTGAGGAGAGGTCAAAGCTGACGGAAAGGGAGGCCCGACCCTCTACAGCCACGGCCCTCGGACTTCGGAAACACAGGACTCACCCTGAGCGTTTGTTAAAACACGGACGCTGTGCTCCCCTCTCCCCCAACCCAGGGTTTTCAAATTGGTGTTGCTGGGGTAGAGCTGAGAATTCGTTTCTCAAACCAGTTCCGAGGCGCTGCCGATGTTGCTGGCCTGGGGACCACACGCCGACAAACACCGCTGCATTTGCGAAACACGCCACAGGAAACTCAGAAACTAACCAGGATCGCCTGGGCAAAGGCAAACCAGTCTTACACACCCCGGCCGGTGGCAGGGACAGCCCTCAGTTACAGCACAAAATCAGGATGAATGTATGTGCTTAGTTAGCATCTCCAAAGATGGGTTCCCCAGACCCTGAACGGCTTTCAAAAAGGGCAGGGGCTGGGAGGCTGTTGGAGGAAAATAGGAAATTAAAGAAAGCGTTATAAAATTAAAACACCTTCCTGGAATACGCTGTGAACCTCTGGTGGGCATTAACAGATGTGACATCTCCCACACTTATTTGAGTTTGGAATCTGCTACTGGCCAATCACCTGCTACCATCTTGCTGAGTTCCACCCAACACTGACTGGAAAAATTATGTCCCAAGTCACAAAGAAAATGTTTTTGCATCTGGTAAATTACTTAAGAAAGACAGTTGGGCCCCAGCTAGGGTGGCTCAGTGGACTGAGCGCCAACCTGCAAACCGAAAGGTTGCTGGCTGGATTCTCGGTTTGGGGCACATGCCCGGGTTGAGGGCCAGGTCCTTGGTTGGGGGTGTGCAAGAGGGGACAGATCGATGTTTCTTTCTCACATTGATGTTTCCCTCCCTGTCTTTCTCCTTCCTTTCCCCTCTCTGTAAAAATAAATAAATAAAATCTTTAAAAAACTAAAAAGAAAGAAAGATTGTTACTATCTTTTAGAACTGTTTCCAATTAAAATGGTTAAAACTATTCAAACCTTTGGTACCTAAATGGATAAACTAACCAACTGTTTCAATGCAGATTACAACAAGGAAATACAGAATGTCAAAGTAGAAGTGGTTACAAGGAGGGGAAAAGAAGGCCATGGTTCTAAACAGAGAACAATTGATTTTGAAATGGAATCACCTCTAGGCCATAGGGGTGGAAAATAAATACCTTTTCCAGCGACACATTTCCCCAGGTCACTAAGGATTTCTCGCCGTTCCTTCACACTGGCTGTTGTCACCTTCCCTGCGAAACGCTTTAGTGTCTCGGAAACCTGTGAAGATCAAGCCCACAGAGAAAGTGTCACCAGTCAGACCACAGATCGATGAGTGTGTGAGTGTGTGTGTGTGTGTGTGCACGCGCGCGCAGAATTCAGGAAGGAGCTCTCCAACCCAGGGTTGCTCAGCCTCCACACTACTGACTCTTGGGGCCGAACAACTCTGTGGCAGGGGCTATCTTTATCCGCACTCCCGGGAGGCACCCAGCAGACCCCAGTCACAGCATTCCGCTCCCTCCAAACGGCCTCCGGATGTCATCAAATGTCTCCCAGCAGGCAAAATCACCCCTAGCTGAGGTGCACTGCTTTATCGCAGTCGGCCGACTGGTCACTATAACTCACTTACACTTGAACAAAAAGAGGCAAGACAAAAGGCAAAAACCTCAGGACAGAAACTGTCTGTTCAGAATTATGCAAACACTAGCGAGGACCTACTATATGCCATGTATGTTCCCTTTATATTATCACACATTAACAGCCCACAAGGGGCACATCAGCACCCTGGCGCGTCAACAGTGGGGCGTAAACATAGTGGTGGGAGGGTGAAGAAAGGCTGAGAATGAATCCCAGCTCTGCCTCTTACTACTACCTGTGGACACTCATTCAAATTATATCATCTCCTTGGTATTCAGTTTCTCCATCTACATGATGCAGATGATAGCACCTACCTCATGGCTGTTATGGCACACAGGGCTACACACAAGTGAGATAAGGTATGCAGAGCATTTACTCTCATCACAAACACAGAGCTGGCTGCTACTACTACCAACCAGCCTTCCAGGCGGGCAGCAGTGTCCTCATTTTACAGGGGACAAAGGAACTAACTGAGAAGGGAAGTCAGTCATTGCTCAACTGGGTTGGAGAGCCACCGCACCTGCATTTTTGAAACTAAACCTGAAACCAGCACGTCTATAAACTCATGCCAACCAGTCCTTGGCTTTCGAGCCCCATCCCAATCACCACAGCTGCACACCCCGAGCCTAAGACTCAGAGGAGGGCGGTTTGTAAACGCTCCTCCATATTCTCCTGAGCGGTGTTGTACACAACGGGCAGGGCGTGGAGCGGGGCACGATAATACCCAAGTAACTGACACACTAGTGCCATCCTCTTTTCGGGGACATTTCAGACAGGCCTTATTAATAAAATATGATTCATGGGTACAGAGAATAAAATAACGCAATTTTCCTTATATTTCTATCCCTGCTATAATTCTACTGGCAGTGAATAAACTCACATCCAATGCTGGCTTCTGTGTAAATGATTTGTTGTTTTAATATTGTCTTTTGTCTTTCCAGTCATATACACACACACACAATTAAAGAGTCAAAGTCAAAGAGTCCTGGGAGGTTTGCCATAAAGACTAGCCCCGCTCTCACTCTCCGAGGGCACCTGCTCTCACCAGTTCTGGCTGGTTATTTTGGTAGTTATCTCCATCTTCCTAAATAACTTGCTGATGTTGCTACTTCTTTATCTTTCAGTTTTACTGCCTTTCTACCATAGGTCTCTTTTCCCATCCAACCCCACCAGGCACACCCCCCGCCACTATACTCCCCATATAATTCCTCAGTTTCACAAAACAGGCTAGCTCAGTAGTCAGTGGTAACATTATACACGTATGGTATTAACTCCCATTTAATAAACTATGTTTACTATCCTGCACAGCTTTTTAAATTAACCTTCAAGTCCTTAATTGCCTTTTCCCACCTCACCTCCCTTTGCCTTGCTTTATCTGTTCTAAAAGTAACTCGATCCCAACATTTCTAATTGTTTAAATCTCAGTGCATTTCAGCAAATCAGAAAGTCTACCAAATTTCGATTCCTGAAGAAGCCTCTCCCAGAGCCTCCCAACCTGCTCCAGTTTGGCAGGGAGTCCGCTAGAGCTGGGACCCAGAGAATGTCATCTTCCTCATGTTTGGGGAGCACAGCCTCTGTTTTACGAAGTCCTTGCCAGTTCGAAAACGCCCTGGCCTCCTACCTGATTTAAGTTTGTCTAGACACAGAATTCTGGGTTGAAATCATTTCCTCAGGAAGACTGAAGACATTTCTCCACCGAGTTCTAGTTTTCAGTATTGTGAAGTCCAATGTCACTCTGATTGTGGGTCCCTCGTGTAAAACCCGATTTTTGCCCCCTGGAAACTTTCAGAATCTTCTCTTTGTATCCAGCACTCTAAAATTTCACATGGACGTGCTCTATTGTGAGTCTGTTTTCATCCACTGTGCTGAGCATTTTCGGTCTGGAACACATCCTCCAGTTCAGGGACTGTTTCTTGAATTACTGACTTGATGATTTCCTCGGATACAGGACCTCCTGTGCTAGTCCGCCCAGGGATCCTGTTTTACACTCCCAAAAGAGAAAATGTCCGGTCTTTTGCCAAAATGGAGAAAGAAAGCTGGGGATCTGACTGTATCTGAAAATGGCTGTCAATCAATCCTAAAATAGCCCTTCCTACTCTTGCACACTCCCAGAGATTAGCTGATACACCCAATTTCCAACCAGTCAGAGATTTTGCCACGTATGAGTACCTGCAGTGTGAATCTGGTTGGTTCTCAGCTTTCCTAAATGTTGCCTTAGTATTCATTTCCCTGGGGTCTGCTATGTCCTTTCCCACTTACCACTTGCCAGCTTCCAAAAGTTAGCTGCTGTTGCCTGCTCCTCTTTCTCCCCATCTTGGTGGAGCATTTTTTTTTCTTAAACACTTACTAGTTTTAGTGACATTTGAAGAGATGGCAAACACACATGCAACGTATACAATCTACGTCTACGGACATAAGAGGAGCCCTACTTTATCTCAGGGAATCCTCACAGCACCCTAGAATTCCCACACAATATCATTTTTGGTCTTTCCATGACAATATCAATTTCCTGACTATAGTTTCTCTCACAGAGATGAAAGAGCTTTTCAGGTTCAAGGCTCTTTCTTCCTTTCCTCAATCAGAAAATGAACGTTAGCCACTTGGCACTCTGTCAGAACAAAACTGAGGAAGGCATACTGAGATCCTTCAGAAGAGTCGTATCAGATGCACACAACTTTAAAGTTCACAGATTTCTCTCCAGAGTAGCACATCCACTAGAACTTTCTGTGGCAATGGACATGTTCTTTGGCACTGCCCAATACAGTAGCCACAAACCACATGTGGCTACCCATGCACTGAAATGTGGCTAGAACAAGATCCGAATTTTTTCATTTCATGAATTTAAACTAACTCATGTAGCTACTTGGCCAAATTAGCCATGTGGCCAATGGCTACCATACTGAACAACATAGCTCGAGAGGTTTTTTTTTTTCACTTTAGAGTGTTAAACTTTCAACATGTGTTCCCCCAACCTAAGAAACTTTCAAAATAACTCAACTTGAAACAAATTAGCTGCCCCTTGCACAGGAGACTCTCAATGAGCATCAGCCTCCGGCATCAGGGCCACATTATCACAGTCAATGCCCTCACCCTGAAGACCCACGGGGGCGAGCCAGGCTGTTCCTTAGACACCTGCTCCTTTCCCCTTAATGTCGTCTTTTCACTGTAAAACACAAGCACCAACGAGGCTGGGATGCTCTCCCTGAAGTACAAGGTACCCAGAGCTGACAACACCCAAGGGTGAAAGACTCTTCCTGGGTATTAACAGATTTTTCTTAATCCAACCCTGGATCTAATATTAACAACCATCGTATAAGGAGCTCTACTTTATCTGAGTCCTCACAACAACCCTATACAAGGGATACTATTGTAGCCCCATTTGACAGATGAAAATACTGCGACTTGGAGGAGTTAAGTTACTTGCCCAGCGTCTCACAAAAAAATCAACAAGCTGGAGCTCAAACTCAGTTCGGTATGAATCCAAATACTATGCTGTAAGTCCCTGTGCATAGTAGGTGCTCCATAAATATTTGCTGAATTGTTAAGTTTAAGCAAGAGTTGGCGCTGGCCGGGCTCACTGTTGGGGGTCATCGGAGAAATGGGGTAGGGTCTCCAAAAGGTGAACTGCAGCTATTTCAGGGTAGGGGAAGTCCCTGCCGGGCTCCAGCTGCCGAAGCCCAAGCCAGAGCCCCTGACTCCTCCAGCCCCTGTTAGGGCTGCACCGCCCCAGCCGGGGGCCGGGCCGGATCCGGAGCTGGAGCCAGGAGCGAACAGCCTGGGGCGGCCCCGGGCCGCGCCTTTCGCAGCCATTGCACGCCCGACCCCTGGGCTAACGACACCTGCGGTCCCACCCGGGGGCACTGTCCGCGCCCAGTCGCTGGCCACCTTGCCCCGCAGCCACCCGCCTCACCTGCGTGTCCGCCGCCATCCTACCGGCGCTGACTCCGGAACCATTTCCGGAGCGCTTCCGGGTCACGGCGCGGGCCCACGCGGCAGGGCGAGGTTCGCATCTCTCTGTGGCCACGGCCTGGCGCCCTCGGGCGGAACGGCGGTCACGGCTGCACAGCCCAGGCTCGGAAGTCAGGCAGACGGACCCAGTTCCCGGGCCCACCACTGACGATCTGAGCCTCCTCGCCGGCCCTGCTCCTCGGCCCGGGGATCCCGGTGCCCTTCCCGACCTGGCTTCGTGGCAGATGAGTCTAGGGGATTTGTAACTCGGTGAAACCGCCCTGCAGCCTCCCACCGTCTGCAGGTCTCATTTTTGGAGACACCTAGTCTCTTAGATGGCAGGAACTGAAGTAGGTAACAGGGAGACAGGGAACTAGGGTCTTGTCCTCAGAGTTCGTAACCCAATGGTGCACCAGAGGTGTTAGGAAACAAGGATTCAGGAGCTGAGCCTAGCCAGGGGAAAATGCTGAATGCTCCAAGGTGGGCGCTTACACAAGGCTACAGGACGGGAGGCTAGACGGCAGGAAGGGCCTCATGGTTCCTGGTGAGTTGTCAGAGTTCTATGAACTGTAGAATGGGGTCTGCATGGCTTAGTTATTGGCCCTCTACTACTAGTGCTTTGGAACTTTTGACCTGAGACCAAGTCACAACAAATACATCCTTGTACAAGTCACGACTACCCTTGCAACAATCAGGTGCTTTCTCTTAATATGGTCACCATCCAGTTTGAAAAACCCTGGCACTCATTGAGTGCTGACCTTTACTATCTTTTAAGCCTACTCAAAGAATCAGAGGAAACTTGACTCATGGCCCACAGCCATGGAAATAATTCTAGAATTTTAAAATACTATCCCAGTACATTTTTTAATTTTTAAAGATTTTACTTTGAGTGTGAGGGGAAGGGAGAAGGAAACATCGATGTGACAGACACACATCAGTTGCCTCTTGCTCACTAACTGGGGACTTGGCCCACCATCCAGGCATGTGCCCTAACTGGGAATTGAACCAGTGACCTTTTGGTTTGCAGCCTGGCACTCAAATCACTTGAGCCACACCAGCTAGGGCAAATTTAATTTTTTAAAAAAGTTACAGTTAAAGCTGGCTGGGCTTAGAAAAAGTATTTTATGTTAGGAAACCATCATTACACTTGCAAAGAGGACACCCAAATGCCAACTCCAAATGAAGCTCTATGGTTTTACCATGGTTTTAGTTTCTGGCATACAATGCTAGAAACCTCAACATACACAAAATGAAGAGCCCAGAGACTTTTAAGAGAAGTAAGCCTTTATTTCCTTGTTTCACAAATAAAGCTGGCCGAGCAGGCTCCTTTTTGGCGATTAGTCAAAGAGACCAAATCCCATATCCTCGTCCGACTCCTCCGACTCTTCCTTTGCTTCAACCTTGGCTGGGGCTGCGGCCGCAGCGGCAGGAGCAGCAGTGGTGGCGGCGGCCACAGGGGCAGCAGCCGCAAAAGCAGATGGGTCAGCCAAGAAGGCCTTGACCTGAAAGCAAGGGGGGTGGGGGGAGGAAGTTCAGTCAAAATGGGCACCCACGACCCATCAGCCCTTGTAGAGCTCTAGTTTAATGAACAACTTCCAAGACTTCCCTGAAAGTGATAGGGCAGGATGACAGCTTCGGGCATGGCCCAGTGAGCTCAGGCCCAGCCCTTACCAATTAACTAACCCCTCTTAGGGCTTCTGGCCATTCATAAAGTCAATGACACACCCCCCCGCCCCCAACCCCTCAAGTATACTTAAACAAACAAACAAACAAACAAAAAAACACCGTATCTGCTATGCAAAACTTAACCATACAAGTGCTCACTCAGCAGACTGCCATTTACCGCCCACCCAACTGCCAGGCCCACCATGCTGGGTTCTTTTTACCTTTTCAGCAAGTGGGAAGGTGTAATCAGTCTCCACAGACAAAGCCAGAACCCGCTTGTACCCATTGATGATAGAATGGGGCACTGAAGCAACAGTTGGGTAACCGATCTGCAGGCAGACGCTGGCAACGTTGCGGACACCCTGTGGCGGGAGGGAAAATTACGTTTTAGGTGAGGCATCTTTGAGAAAGAGAAAGGATAGTGAAGACCAAGCAAAGCTCAGTGCAGACAGAACTTGCTGGGCTGACATCTCAGGATACTTCATCTCATACCAAATGATCTTGGGCAAGGGAATTTAGACCCAGCCATTTATAATTGCTTCTTACCCTTATTCCCAACATGGGCATTCCCTATACAGTCACGATGGTGATTATTACAAAAGCCACCACTTTGTGAAACAAACTGTTAACACAACCATTGAGTTCCATGAGAAAAAATGTGCAACTACTGTCGGATAAGAATTTTTCATCCACTAGCAAAAGTCCCAAAAAGCAGGTCGAGTTAATCATGGGTTATTGCAGGCCCCGGAATAGCCCAGCACTGTTTTCTGAGGCTTTATTTACTCATGAATTCATTCTCCCCCAACACTCTTCTATGGTTACTGCCATTTCACAGGTGAGGAAACTGAAGCAGAGTGAACTGTCCTTGGTCACATAGTTGGTTTCCACGGAAGGGCCAGGATTCAGGCCAAAGCTAGACACGCTCTCAACCATTCATGTAAGAAGGGCCTGGAACGGGCAGCACGTACCTCCAGGAAGCGGGAGTGCAGAGTCTCCTCAGTGATGTCCAGCACTTCCGGGTTGTAGATGCTGCCATTGTCAAACACCTGCTGGATGATCAGCCCAAAGGAGAAGGGCGAGATGTTCAGCATGTTCAGCAGCGTGGCTTCGCTGGCTCCCACTTTGTCTCCGGTCTTAATCAGCTGCACGTCACTCTAAAGAGAAAGGCAACCGCTGGCAGTGAACATGTGAACATCCTGGAGATGGACCGTCACCGAGGGGAGGGGAGCCCCCACTACCGGCCTGACTGGCATCGGCAAGCCAGGTCCACTCACCAGGATTTCGATGGTGCCCCTGGAGATTTTAGTGGTGATGCCCAAAGCCTGGAAGAAGGAGGTCTTCTCCGGGCCCAGACCAGTGTTCTGGGCTGGCACGGTGACTTCACACGGGGCTATGGCACCAGCACGCGCGGCAGCGGGCACCTGAACAAAGAACAAGGAATGCGAGTTCTCGCTCCACAGATACAACCTGAAAATGGTCAGTTTTACTTTTTTTTTATTCTTTATTGTATTTTTTCCATCACCATTTAGTCCCCATATACCCCCCCCCCCAGCTTTTATTTGAAGGAACCAAAATTGATAATGTCTCTTAAGGCGACCTGATTCTCCTCTTACCTTATTGGCCAGCAGCATGTCCCTGATCTCCGTGAGGTCCTCCTTGGTGAACACGAAGCCCACATTTCCCCGGATATGAGGCAACAGTCTACAAAGACAAGTTCACAGACAGGCGGTCAACTTTCAGCACCATTCTTCTCCAGGACAAGGGAGAAGGGCACAGAGGAAGACAGAGCCGGCCAGATCATTCACTGACTTCTCCAGAGCGGGGTTGTTTTCCAGGTGCCCTCGGATGGCCTTGCGCATCATGGTGTTCTTGCCCATCAGCACCACGGCCTTCCCGCGGAGGGACATGCGGATCTGCTGCATCTGCTTGGAGCCCACATTGTCCGCTCCCACAATGAAGCATTTCGGATAATCATCCAGAAGTTGCTACAAAAAGCAGCCAGAAACAAACCAAGTTTAAGTGGAAGAAAGGAGAAAACAACAGGAGAAACCAAACCCCACGACAACTGGTTTCCATCTCCCTCCCTTTCCCCTATGCTTCTGAAGTGACTCAGATGCGGGCTGACGCCTCCCACTCGGAGCCACCTGAGCTGTAACACGGCCAGATTTGTCAAAGACTGGGGTTTGTACATTCAACCGGAAAGATTTTAATTTAGGCCTCATTTTTTAACTTTTCCCAACTTGAGGATCTGTTTGACTCACTAAAATGACTTAAAAGAAAAAGAAAACTGTGTCAAGTAAGGCTGGATTCACAGCTTTCAAAACACAACACAAAGCAAATACCATGAGAACTGACTTGTAGAATCTAGGTCCTGCTAAATCGGCATTGTGTCTGAAAACCTTCATGACAAATGGGCAAGAATATAAGCTAAGCTCCACGCTCCGGCAGCAGCGTTGTCAGAATTTCAGGATAGGGAGGGCCCACTTACTCCAAAAAGTAAGTGGGTGTCTTGACCAACAAGACCTAACTATGCAGCAACTTGCCTTTTTAGACTGAGGCCCCCACTGCCTCACACTGTCCCAAAGACGTAAGGAGAGGAGTAAAACAAAGTGTGATGAGCGCTGTTTGGATGCCAAACCTGGGACTGGATCCCACTTAGTTCCATCTCAGGAGGCACTAAAACCGCCTGACCCTGTTTATCTGCAACAGCAGGTACGCACGCAGGGGTGGCAGGCATTTCTTTGTGAACTCATTAGACTAAATGAGATTTGCCCAACACGGCCCAATTCAGCCGCTGATTTGTCCCTATTAGCCCGCGGCGCAGGCAGCACGTTGGGCGCCTCCACCCACCCCGCACTTACGATGATCTTAAGGAAGTAGTTGGACTTCCAGGTCGCCCTGTCTTCCCTGGGCATCACGGCGGTGCGTCAGGGATTGCCACGCAGGGTTTAAAGACGATGTCACTGAGGAGAGAGAGGGAGCTCAGAAACTCCGACACCCGTCCCCGTACCGCCCCGCCGGACTCAAAGCCAGAGGCCTACTCGGCCACGCGAGAGTGCCCGCCGGCCTGGCCCGCGTTGCCGCGGCCACCACTTGGAGAGCGCGAGCCGCTGCCGAAGCCCCAAGCCACACAGGACTGGACCCCGCGGGCTCCAAACCTGCCCGCGAAAACACCCATCCTTCCCGCAGCCTGTTCCCCCGGCGCCATCTGGCAACGCACGAACCTCTCACGAGGACGCCTGGAGAGAGGAAGGCCCTACACCAAGAGCAGTATTTATAGGCGAACAAAGTGACCAATCAGAAGCCTCAGAAAGCGCCCCACCTGTTGGCTGGCGAAGTACAACTGACGTCGGCAGCCATTGGGTGATATCGCTGCCAGTCATTGGGTAATATCGCTGTCAGCCAGCCTACCGGAAGCAGCTCTAAAGACGGAAGTTAAGGAAGAGTTCCTATTGTTGCAGAAACCTTCTCAGAGCTGCTTCCCTCTGCTGGGCGGGAGCTGCTTTTGTGCAGGCGCGAGAATTTGTGACCTTCACGTTTCCCGCGGCACCTGCCCTGTCGCAAACTCGAGTATAACGCGGAGCTGCGAAAGAGTTGCACGTGCCTTAGAAAGAGAATGGTCTCTGCCTCCTCTTCAGTTTGTTCTTCCCTCTACAAAAGCAGAGGGATGGTTTAAAAACAGATCGTTTCTTCAACTGCTCAAAATTCTTCAAAAGCTCCCCATTTCCCACAAAGTAAAAGCCCTAACTGGCCTACATTGTCACCCCCAACCTCTACCCCTGTAATCGCATCTCCTATTTTCCTGCCCATTTTAGGGCTCTTGCACCCGTTATTCTGTCTTCCTGGAAGGCTCCTAGTGGGTATCCACCATCCTCCATCAAGACTTGGCTCAACTATCACCTGCTTAACCAGGCCCACTCTGATAGCCTTATTTAAAATTACAAAAAATAAAAAATAACTCACTCCCCCTCCCCCCTTACTCTGTTCTGTTTTTTCAGTAGCACTTATGCTTTCTAACCACTATATAATTTATTACATTGTTCTTTGAATGTCTCTCCCTGCAAGAATGCAAGCTCCACAAGACAGATTTGTTTCTTTAAATCCTCACCTGAGGATACATTTATTGATTTTTTTTTTAGGGAGAGAGAGAGAAGGAAACATCGATGTGAGAGAGAAACATCAATCGATTGATTACCTCCCTTATGCACCCCAACCAGGTATCAACCCTCACCCAAGGTATGTGCCCTGACCAGGGATGGAATCGGCAACCTTTTAGCTCATACAGGAAGACATTCCAACCGAGCCACTTGGCCAGGGTCACAAGCCAGAATTTTTTGCCTTGTGCCTAGCACGCTGTAGGCATGTGATAAATATTTGCTCAATGTATGAATGCAGGGTTTGCGGTCACATGGCCAGGATCTCCGCATTCTGTTAGTTCCCATCTATGTCATCTTGGGAAGTGGCTTCACCTTGCTGACTCTGTTTCTCATTACTTATCTGTAAAACAGGGTAATAGTATCCACATTCTAGAGTTATGGGTATTTCATGAGATATTTGTTAAGACTTAACAGTTCCTGCAATGCAGGAGGAACATTGTAGTAACATTGTTACCACAAATGTTAGCTTCTTTTATTATATATTCGTCTAACACTTACTTGAACAAGTGTACTACCTCGGTAAATATATTTTTAGCTCTGACCAGTGTGGCTCAGTTGGATGGGCGTCATCCTGAAAAGCGAATGGTCACCAGTTCGATTCCTGGTCAGGACACATGTCTGGGTTGGTGGCCTGGTCAGGATGCGTAGAAGGCAACCAACCTGTTTTTCTCTCACATCGATGTTTCTCTCCTTCTCTTTCTCCCATTCTTCCCTCTCTCTAAAAAATTTAAAAACCTAACTGGGGTGGCTCAGTAAATTGGTCCTTCTCCTGCAAACCCAAAGGACCCTGGGTTCCACCCCAGTCAGGACACACTGCCTGGATTTCTGCCTGCCCCCAGTGGGGGGCATGAAGAGGCAACAGACTGATGTTTTTCTCACTCTCTCCCCCTCCCTTCCCCTCTCTCTAGAAATAAAATCTTTTTTAATAAATATTATTTAAATTATTTTTAAATAAATGTGCTTAGAAGCTACAGCAAAAGGGGTGTTTCTCCCTATCTTTACCCTTTGCACGTGACCAAGTTAGAAATCTATATTTTGTGACGAGCCAGTGTAGAGAGATGCTGGAGTTGATTTCTGCTAAGACCCTTTATGAACAGCGAGGTATTACTGCATGCTCAGCATTGTGCCAGGTGCTTTGTGCATACTACAGTTTGTTAGTCTTTGCAACAACCCCCTCCAGAGGCACCGTTTTAGTATTTCCATTTTATTGCTGAGAAAATTCAGAGAGGTTAAATAGTTTGCCTAAGTCCCTCAGTCAGCTAATGATGGCTTCAGAACTTAAATCTAGGAGCAAGTTCAAAGCCCATGGGCCTCACTATGCTCAAGTCTCTTCTAGACCCTGAGACTGTCTCCCCCTAAACACACCTTTCCAGGGATATACATACTCACAGATACCTTCCCAAGGACATCCCAGGTCTGCTGATTTAAGTACTTCTAATTTCAGTACATCAATATAGTGGAATGCCATGAAACCATTAAAAAATGCAGATCTATATTTATTGGCATGGGAAAATACTCACAGGGGACACTTGAGTGAAGAAGCAAATTATGAGGCATTGTATTATATCCATTTCTATAAATAAAATAAGTGCAACATGGGCTGGAAGAATAAGCCAAGTCATTATTTTTGGTTGAGAGTTGAAGGTAATTTTCACTTCTGAGCTCACTGTGAAATGGGCAGGGTTCAGACTAGAATTCAACCTGCGGCATTTGGAGGGACATTCCAAACAGGGAAACTGAAGCCACAGCTGAAGAAGGAACAAAGCTGTTCAGGAAGCTCTCGAGGAGGCCAGGGGTGGGGTGTGACCAGAGGAGGAGGAGGGGCAGAGAGAGCAGGCAAAATTCTGGCTAAGCGCGAGGAAGCCTGCAAATATAAACATAACCACCAGGGGGCAGTACGGACCAATCGCCAACTGTTAGACTGCCCCCTTCACCCAGGAGGGTTCTACACCCGGGAGTTGTGCCCGCCCGTGGTGGGGGTTGAGCGGTCAATGCAAGAACACAGGCAGAGGCAAGCCCTAGGTTCATACATCTTGTCTGTGCATTGCTCAGATAGCCTGCTGCATGTTGGTTCTCCCCGAACCTCTTTCCCAATCTGCAAATGAGTGTAAGACCACACACAGGCTCCTGTGAGGATGCCCTTGGGGAATCCAGGCAGGGCTGAACAAAGCAGTTCCTCAGCCTTCCCTGACCACCCGGAGGACCTGCCCTCACAGAGTCCCTGAGACAGGGGTCCCACCCCCGGGGCTTTCTGCTTCAAGTAAGAGAACACTGCCCTTGTGAGCCTGGGACAGTTTGGGTTCCCTTTTGGGACTACGGTTTCTCTTCTGGGACTGAGCTGTCATCTCAAACCGCAAGGAAAAGGCACCACGAGCACAGGTCAAAATAATGGCAAACTTTATTGGCATAAATCACAGGAATCGAAATGGGGAAGAGCCAGGTTAAAAGTTTACAGAGAAAAAAATTAAAATCACATCATCAAATAACCAGTGACCCGGAGGATGGACCACAGAAACCCCTTCCTCTAGGGGAGGGGTCTGGGTGGGTCATTGTAAACTGAGCAGTAAGGCCTATGGGTAGAAGTGGAGACGTCGGACCTTTGGAGGGGCCTGGCTGACCTCCCCAGAGAGCCCAGCGCACTCGGCCTCTGCTGGGAGGCTAGCAGAGTGGTCTGGATTGTCCTCACTTTAGACCCCACTGGGGCCCCTCTCTGCTGACCAGGAACCCCAGGCCTGCCGGCTGCGGCTTCATCCTCGGCAGAGAAAGCTCCAGGGGCTTCCCATGGCTTCAGCGGGATCCTGGCCGTCTGCCCGGAATCCTATCACGCTCCCTTGCAACGACCGGGGCCCCATTCCCCAGACCTCCGGTTTCCAAGGAGGGCAGGAACCTTGGGGGAAGAGATGCCCAGTGGAATCAACAAGACCAACGGTCAGGGTCAGACACCAGCTTTCCCGAGGAGGAGGAGGAGG
The DNA here is from genome assembly GCF_004126475.2 of Phyllostomus discolor. Taxonomy (NCBI): domain Eukaryota; kingdom Metazoa; phylum Chordata; class Mammalia; order Chiroptera; family Phyllostomidae; genus Phyllostomus; species Phyllostomus discolor. The sequence continues at coordinate 51,432,942 of NC_040915.2, forward strand.
AAGGAGCCGCCCAGAGGCGGCGAGGAGGCCAAGAATGTTCGGTGGGTTCTTTAGGTCACAGGGGAACAGACGCTCCTAATGGCTTAGACGAAAACAGAACCCCCAAAGTATACTTCCCCCTTCTCCTCCCTCAGGAACTTGATGGATGAGGTTCGACAATCCTAGGCTCAGAAGGGCAAGACACCCTTAGGCCAGTTTCGGTTAAGAGCTTGCTGGCCTGGGTGGTAAGGAAGGGGTTTCAAAATACAGCAGTTTATAAAACAGTCCTGGTGAGCCGTGAAGTGAAGGAAGGGGAGCCTCAGGGCCGCTCCCGCTTCACCTGCTTATGCTGAGAAAAAACAAAATACAAATGGCTTCCCTGCCCCCAGCCCTCAGTACAACGAGGCACACCCCGGCCCACAGCCGCTGTCGCCCACAGCACCGGTGGCGACGGACAAGGAGGGGATTACAAAAAGGGGGATGATGTCTTTAAAATCTCTTCAAAATCGTTTGGATAGAGAAGTAAAAGCAACTCAGACGAAATGAATTCAAACCTCAGTGTAGAAATCTATCAAAGTCGGTACAGTGTCCAGGCACGAGGTGAAACGCCCCGCCCACGCCGTCCCCAGGGACGGAGGAAGTGACTAGAAAACATTATTGCTGGAGAAGCCTGTCTCAGTAGAATCAGAGCAGTTGCGGAGGGTGGGGGGCCGTCGCCCAGGCCTGGGGAGACTGGAACGGCAGGAGGAGCACAAGGAACCCCCTGTGGCCCCCCGCCCCCGGGGCACTTCGACCCTCGGATGGACGGATTTATGCTGGCATGGTCTGGAGGGAGCAGTGTCCCCCGATACTCTCAGAGCAAGGATGATTTGGTCAGAGGGAAACAGATAAAAAGAGACCCCATCGGTCCCCCCCACAAAGGGGGCTGCCTGCCCTACCCCCGGCTCCGCTGCAGAAATGGGAGTAAGAGGTGGCTCCAACTGCGCGGCGCTGGCCTGGCCGGGAGGGTCTGTGGGCGGGGCCCTGCAAACCCCGGTCTGCAGGAGGAGGAAGAGGCGGCAGCCTGGGGCAGCTGCAGGAGGAGTGAGAGGCCCAGAGGCTCCGGCAGAGGGAAAGAAAACAGGTGGAGCCCTTTGAGGCCCCCTTGCCACCCTGCACAGCCGAGGACACGGGTTCCAGTTTCAGTGGGGCTTGGCCCTTCACGCCTGGGCGAGGCCTCTGGGTCACAGTAGCAGTTGGGGAGGCTGGGCCGGGGGACGGGGCGGATGCAGGGACGAGAGCACCTAGCAGAAGAGCTTGAGGAAGCAGTTCTGACAGTAAGGCTTGTCGTTCTGCTCCTTGAAGGTGCCCTTGTTGAGCTGCTTGAGGCAGAAGGCACAGACGAAGTGCTCCGGGTGGAACTTCTTGGCCATGGCGGTGATGCAGCGGCCCGTGATGGGCTTCTGGCAGCCGGAGCACAGCGAGCCGCGCCGCTCGTGGTAGTGCACCTCGCAGTAGGGCTGCCCGTCGTGCTCGAAGAAGCTGCCGTTGACGAAGGGCGTGAAGCATTCCTGCCGGGAGAAGGGGGAGGCGGAGGAAAGGGGGCTCAGCCTGGGGCGGGGGGCGGGGCGGAGTGGGGGGGCGGGGCTGAGGCAGAGCCCTGTGCTATGGGCTGCCATGGTTGGGAGACAGCTGCGGCCGTTTCTCTCGCACTTGGGAAGCGATCCCTCCGCGCCAAGCGCAGCGCTAAACGCAACGTAATTCTCCCAACAGGGGAGGCAACTCCGGCCTGAAAGTTAAGTGACTTGCCCAAGGTCATGCAGCTACTAAGCTGTGCAGCCTGGACTTGGAGACTCAGGTCTGACTCCGGGGCTCCAAGACCGGAGCCTGAAGCCCTGGGGCAGCAAGAAGGGTTCCGAGGTCAGACTCCGCACCCGCCCTCCTGTGTGGAGACACACACGCCCACTCGGGCGTACCAGGCCCCGACAGGTCCTGCAGTGAACAGCGTCTGCCAAACTCGTCTGGTCAGCGGGCCCTTGCTGGATCCCCAATATTACCTTTATGGCCTCCCATTGCCCCCCAGAGTTCAGTTTGAAAACTAATGGCCGATTCTGTTGAGACTGGGAAATGCTTGCATTATCTCACTCAGTTCTCACGTGCCTTCTCCTGGACGGGAGGGGCCGCCACACAGGCCGAGGCTGCGGACACAGCTGCCTTGCAGCCGGCCTCTCCCAGCCTCAGGACAAGCCTTGGCCCAGGACCCCCTGGACCTGCGCAAGCGTAGCCCCTGCCTGTTCACCCCGTTAATAACCGCAAACAAGGCCTCCAAACTGGACCAGAGAGCACAGCAAGGGGGGAGGCCCTTCCGTCCCCACCGCAGGGGGGCCCTTCAGATGCAGGGGGAGAGGGCGGCGCGGCGGCTGCTCACCCGGCACACGAAGCACTCGGGATGCCAGAGGGTGTTGAGGGCCGAGATGTAGTTCTCCAGGATGGCCCGGGCACAGCCGCCACACTTGGGCGCGAACATGTCGAAGTAATCCTTCCGGCAGTAGGCCTTGCCGTCCTTCTCGTGGAAGCCTGAGGGGCGGGGGCGGGGTCAGGGCCTCCACTGGCGGAGCCCCCCAGCTCCAACACCAGCAACGCCCCCCTCCCCGATGCGCCGGGGGCAGCGAGTCGGCCCACCCGCTGCTCGGTACCTTCGGGCCCGAAGAAGGCGCCACACTGGGCGCAGAAGAAGTGCTCGGGGTGCCACGTCCGGTCGAGGGCTGTCACCACTTTCTGCGAAAGCCAAGGGCGGGGTCAGAGTCGAGCCGCCGGCCCACTGGGCGGATCCCACCGCGGAGACTCCCTGACAAGGCTCGCCTCCTGCCTCCTTCCCACCCCCCGGCCCCCCAGCCCAGGAAAGGGCAAACGTCGCCCAGATGGGGGTCTCCCCTCACTGCACTCTGAGTACCACTGAGAGCTCGGATTTACTGAAGGAGGTGACATGCCAGACACCTTCTCCTCTGTCCCCACTGAGGCTCCACACGGAGGGGGGGAGGGTGTCACAGGTCCGAGTGTGTCCATTACTTTATGTGACGAAACCCAGGCTCAGCGAGGCTGGGCATTTCCCTGTCACGGCCCAGCGGGAGAGGGGGAGCCAGCTCTGCACCCCCTGGATCTGGGCAGGGCCCCCAGCCTCTCGGTCTCCACAGGAGGGAGCCCCAAAAATGGCGGGAGACAGGAGGTGGGGGGCCTGACCTGCATTAGGGCCGCAGTGCATCGGGCCTGGGTTTGAATCCCAGCCCCACCACTTCCTAGTCTTGGGAGCCCGGGCATGTGACAGGACCTGGGTGAGCCTCGGAGGGCACCCCCGCACCCTCTGAGGGTGACTGTGGTGCTGTGACCAGCCGGCACCGCCCCTGCTGTCGGGCCCGGACTCACATCCAGGATGGGGCCGTTGCAGTAGTAGCAGCGCGGGGAGAAGAGGGTGTGGTAGTCCTTTTCACAGTAGGGCTGCCCGTCCCGCTCGAAGAAGTTCCGGGACCCGATCTCCTCCTGGCAGTGGGTGCAGACGAAGTGCTCGGGGTGCCACGTCTTCCCCATGGCCGTCACGACCTGAGGAGGGAGGCCGGGTGTGACCCGAGGCCCTGGCCAGACACGGAGCAACCCGCCCTGCCCCACCCCCGCCCCACATCACCTGCCCCGCGATGGGCTTCTTGCAGGCCCCGCAGACCCCTTTGGCGACCGTGGCGACCCCCAGTTTGTTCAGGTCGGACTGCAGGCTCCCCAGCATGCTGTCTAGCTGGCTCCCGGGCTTTGGGGGTCCCCCGGGGGGAGAGCTGCTCCCCGTCTTCCCCTGGGCCATGAACTGTGGAGACAGAAAGGATGGATCAGGGCCAGGGGGGCCTTCTCCCCTCTGGACACGTGGGCCAATGGAGGCGTGAAGTGCAGCCCCCTCCAGGGGACTCGAGAGCCCTGGGGTCGGGGGTGGCGTCCAGAAGACGTCCCTGCATACGAGGGGCTCAGGTACCACAGTGACCCGACTGAGGCCGGGGAAACACAGCAAGCGGGACACGGAGACCCCGGCCTTGGCACTGACCCTTCCCTCATGCCGCCCCTCGGGGCTGCTCTGCCTGCCGCTCGGAGGCCAGCCCGCCGCCCGGTGCGGCTCTCCGTCTGCCCTTTGCTCCGGGCCCTGGGGCTTAAGTGGGGGAGAACACGAGAGTGAGGCTGTTTCTTCAGTTCGGGAAGGAAGCAGAGGCCGTGTCATCGGACCACTCCACAAAAGGGAGTTGAGGGTGAGAGCGTCCCCACCCCCCACCCACTGGCAGCACCGAAATCTGGAGGAAAAGGCTCGAGTGTCCCAGGAAGAGCAGAGAGAGAGGGGAGGGTGAGCCAACCGAAGGCAGGGACCCCGGAAGGGGAGGGGACCGAGGCCAGAGAGAAGAGGCTTCCCAGGCACCGCCCGGCCGGGGGACTGCAGGGAGGAATGGGTTTTTGGTTTCCCTTCTGGGCCTGGCTTCCTCAGGTGGGCCCGGGGCAGGACCGAGGGGCAGGAGGAAGGAGCAAGCAAGACACCCGCTGACATCCCGGGGGGGGGCGGGACACCGGGTTAAGTGAGGGTCCGGAATCGGAGAAAGGCCTCGGGAAGGACCGGGGAGCTGCGCTGGGCTCGTGTGGGCACGCGTGCCACGGGGGACCAGCAGGGCTCACGCGGGGCCCCGGGGCCTGCCTGCATCGGGGGGAAGAGCGGGTCCTCGTCGGTCTGGCAGCCCACGGACCTCACAGTGCGGGGCGCAGGAAGCGGGGAGGTGGGCCGCCGCGCGTCTTCCTGCGGCCCCTCCCCCGCATTCTGGCCCCTGGGAGACCGACAGGGGAGCTCGGAGGGCCCCGGGGCGGAGGGGGCGGGCAGGCTGGGCGGGGGAGAAGAGCCGCTGGCCACGGCATCGCTGCCGCGCTGGAGCAAAGGGACAGGAGGAGGAGGAGAAGGCAGAACAGGGAAGGTTCTTCTCAGGGGAACGGGAGAGCCGGGAGGAAAAACCACCTGGGGGGAGGAAAGGAAGGAGACAGATGAGGGTGGAAGAAACACGAGCTCAGCAAGCGGGGGCGCGGGGAGGTGATACCCCCAGGCTTCCCCAGGCCTTTCCCACGCTGACCCACCCACAGACATACCCCGGGCTCCCCTCTGACCAGAGCTGGGGAGGGATCGGGCCGCCAGCTGCCCTGCCGCGGGCCCGGCCCTGGGCACCTCCCCGCTACCTTCTCTACCAGCTGCCCCTCAGCCCGCCGCCCTCGAGGCTGCACGGTGATGACCACGCCCTCCGTCATCCAGTCCTCGGCGCAGGCCCCCGCGGCCCCTGCAGCCCCCTCTGCCTCCGGCTGGATGCCCAGCCGGCCCTGCAGCTCTGCGATGAGCCGCTCCTGGGAAGGGTTCCTGCTCAGGGTGGCGGGGTCCAGCCGGCGGCGAGGGGAGGGCTCCCGGGACATGGGGTGCGCGTGGCCCGTCTCCCGGCTCCTCCTGATCATGGAGCGGATCTGAGGGGGAGGGGGAAGCTGTCATGGCCCCACTCTGGGCTCTGCCAGTGCCGCTCAGTCCACACGCAGGCGCCCGGGCAAGGGAGGGCCGAACAAAACCACCGGAGAAGAGCCAAGCTGAGGTGCGACGGAGGCGGGGGGGCAGAGCAGGCTCTGGGTGCTCAGCTCCAAGTCGGCACTGACCTTGGGCAAGACAACTCACTTGCAGGGACCTCAGCTCCTCCATCCTTGAAATGGGGTGACAGCATTTTCTTGGCTGCCTTGTAGGGTTATTGCTTCTTGTGTATAACCTACTGGTTTGTAGTGGTTTTGGGTTTTTGTTTTGTTTTTGGAAAGGGCATGAAGTTTTAATCAAGCAAGAAGCAAATACTACCAGTAACGTCAGCCCTGGCGCCGTGAGGACTGCGTGCTGTGTTCTAAGCACATTCCAGGCATCATCTCATTTAACCCCCTGGACAACCTTGGGGAGAAGTGCTCTATGATTACCCTCATTTGAAAGATGGGAAGCTGAGGCTGGTGGGGGGTTGTCCAAGGTCACACACACAGCAAGTGTTGGGGGCGGAGTCTGTGGTCAGTTCCACGCGGTCCCAAAGCCCATGCCTTTAACCATTCCGAGCACGTGACCTCGGGCGTCAGGGGGCGTGCACCCAAAGGAAAAAGCCTTAAACGAAAAGCGGGCTGCCACCAAGAGAGGTTCCCAGGCCCAGGGAGCTCCCCTGGTCCCACAGAGACCACCATGGCCGGAGCCTGGTTGTCAGGGTCACAGGTCTGGGCATCTCAGGACTTGCCACTCAGGCAGACATGCGCAGACTGGGAGGCGGCATGCAGTTAGCCAGGAGCGGCCCACACTCAGGCCCGGCGAGGGCCAGGCCCAGCAGCCGTGCAAGCCGGCGCCTGCCTGGCCGGAGGTGGAGATCCTCTCGGTGGTCTTGGGGGCGTCCATGACCACAGCCTGTGGAAGCTCCGGCCGCTCCCTCGTGGCCTCGGCGGCAGCTTCGGCGGTGCCCCCTGGCCTCCGGTGTGTCTCGGGCCCCTGGGCTGGCCTGGCCGGGCTTCCCCTCGTGGGCGTCCCTCCACCTAACTGCGCCTCACTGACTGGGGCAGGGCGGCTGCTCCCCGGCCCCGCTGGCCCTGGCCTCGCCCTCTCCCTCAGCTGTCCACCTTGCTTCGTGAGACTCCAGGTATCTGGGAAGATGGCCTGACGGTCTACGGCCACGAGTGCGGGCTCGGCTACTTCCTGGAGGCGGGGCACAGCTCCGCAGGGAGTCTCGGGCCCAAGTGCCCCCAGAGCCCACGGCTGCTCCAGCGTGGCAGCCAAGGCCTCCTCTGGGTTCTCGGGGTTGGCCGACAGCCCCTGGGGGTCTCCAGGCTCCGGGGGACCGGTGCACTGAGCCCCGGGTAGAGTGGGGCCTGGGGGAGCCCTGGGGAGCTCACTGGTGAGGGCTAGCACGTCCCTGCACACTTGAGCCTGGCTCTCTGCACCAGATGGCCCCAGAGAACCCTCTGCAGAGGAAGACCTTGAGTTGGGGGTGTCAGGTGTCACCCCTAAACCAGCTGTCACCCCCAGGCCAGCCAGATCAAGCCAACTGGGGGCCACAGGGGCTAAAAGGCCCTTTCCATCAGCATTATCCTCAACGCTGAGGACCTCTGGGGTGTGATCCTGGCCTCGAGGGGAGGGTTTAGGAATGGATGGCCCGGGAGGAGGAGGAGGGGGAGAAGGAGAAGGAAGTATGTGGTGTGAGGACGGAGCTGAGCTGGGCAGCAGCCCCAGGGAGTTCAAGGCCACAGCCGAAGAGCTGGTCTGGAGGAGGAGAAAGACAAAAGGCAGCGGGGAGGAGAGAGAGAAAGAAAGAAAGAGGAGAGGTGAGGGAAGACGCTCACTGCAGGGGGTGGGCTGGACCTGGGGCCCCGAGAGCCGCCCTCTGTGCTGGCCGGGGCGGCCCCCGCAGAGCGAAGCACAGGGACTGGCCCCCGCAGAGGACCCGGGCACCCAGCAAGGGTTTCCTGGGCCACGTGTGCTTGGCCCCCGTCAAACCCGCGCAGCAGGAAGCAGCCTCTGCGGGAAGCCTGTGGAGCCACCCCAGGGAGGGTGGGTAAGAGGGAGCAAAGACGAGGGTGAGGTGGCCATGGCAGACAGGCGGCCGGTGGCGGGGCGAGCCCAGGCCCAGGCCCAGGCCCAGGCCCCATCGGGGAGGATCAGCCGCAGGCGGCCACTCCACCTCTTCCAGCTTTGGCCCATTTCTCAGCTGGGCCCCTCCCAGACAAACACGGCTTCCGGACGTCCCCCCCACCTTGCTCTGGGCACGCAGTCAGACCCAGCTCAGCCAGCACCAGCTCAGCTGCCCATGGAGGCATCTCGAAACTGGCTCTCAGAAAGGAACACCATTCTCGAGGGCGCTGGGGTGCGGCTCCCCTCAGCCAATGCCCGGGCCCAACCGACAGGCTTGCTTCTGACCCTGGCTGCTCCGAACTGCGGTGGTTCGCCGCCCTCCCTCCCCAGCCCCACTGCCACCCCCACCACAACACCCCAGTGGAAGGGAGGCATGGAGGCGCCACTGGGACCAGGAGCACACAGCCCACTGGCTCCCCTTCTCAGGTTCCCCAAGTCATACACCAAAGTCGTGCACCCACATGGAAGGTGCAGTCAGCAACTGCTGGAGAGTCAGTCAACAGTAACCCCCATGGAGGCCCTGCATCTTCTCATAACACATCTCCGGCCTGGCCGGCCTGGGGAGGCCCCGGGGGCGGGGAGGGGGAGGGGCAGTGCAGGGAGCCACATGCGGGACTTGCCCAGTGGCCTGAGGAACTAGGTTTCCCACAGACAGAACCTGCGGGGGATTGAGAGGCCTGCAGAGGAAGAGCGGGTAGGAGGGGAGGCTGGACAGGGAGGCGTGTGGACGCAGGGGCCAGGGGCAGAGAGAGAGGATGTGATGAGGACAGCCGGCCGGCGTGGGAGTGGGGCTCCGGGGCAAATGACTCCTCAGGCACAGGATCCCACGTCCCATGTGACCCAGAAGAGAATGCCCACCCCCACCAAGACCGGCCGTCAACACAGGGCCCTTTGTCCCAGCCTCCTGACCCCTGCCCTGGGTGGCTGGGAGCCGGGAGCACCCCGAGGAAGGAATGTCCCCGCTGAGCACTTCTCTGCCTTCACAGAACCGGAGACGGCTCGGGCCCCACCAGCCGGGCCTGGCCCCCCCATTCCCTGGCAAGCCCGGGGCACGGCGGGGTCCCCGGCTCAGGGCAAGACACCCAAGCCGAGGGGCCGCGTGCCAGCTCCTCACACTGAGGTGTGGGAGGAGGAGGACAGGGGAGACACGGGGCAGGAAGGAAGAGGAGCCTCAGGGCACCTTGAAATCCGACAGGGAGGCCATCAGCTCGTCCAGCTCCCTGGTGGCAGAGGAGGCCGAGATGCGCGTCTGCTGCTGGCTGGGGGTGACCCGCTGCGGGCTGCTCATCTCGCCCTGGTTCACAGTGATGGCGGGGCTGGGGGGGGCGGGGGGCATGACATCAGCAGGGATCCCAGAGTCCAGCCCCGTGCTCCCCCCGCGCGGCGGCCCTCCCCGCCTCCGGAGAGCAACACGGCAGCTCCGGCACTGGGATCCCGCCCCCCCCCGCCCCAGGGAAGCCCGGCAGCTCCTGGTCTCTTTGCAGGGAGAGGGGGTTGCCGTCAGCCAGGGGAGGGGCCCGAAGGTGAGCCGGCACGGGAGAAGAGGGGGCTGCTCAAAGGACAACGTTTGCAAGTAGACGCCCAAGTTCAAGCGGGCCGGTTAAATGAGCCCGAGCACCATGTGCGCACTCGTGCAATCGCTCCGACGGCAAGGTCACACTGAGAAGAGCCAACGCTCAGACAGCAGTCGCCGGCCACCTCACCTGCTACGAGCCAGAATGCAGGGCTGCGTCTCACCCTATTGAGGCGGGCGGCCTCATCCCCGCTGTCCCACATCCCTGACCCCATTTTACAGATTGAGAAACTGAGACTTGAGAGAGACACTTAACAAGGGCAGAGCCAAGGCCTGGGACCCCGCTCGCTGTGCGGCTCCCAAATCTGTACTAACGGCCACCAAGCTACAGGCGCCCACGGCAGGCGTGGCGGCTCTCTTCTGGCGGGTGGTGGCGGGCGGAAGGCGGGAACGGTGTCTCATCGCTGAGTGACTCACCACCACCCTCCCCGGGTGCCTGGGGCGGGGCCCGGTAGTCGACAGGCCCTCGCGGAGGGGAGAAGGGGTGACGGGGGGGCCGAGCGGGCGGGCCCGGAGCGGGGGCACACCCGGTGGGCACTCACACGGGGCTGGGCACCGAGCTCTCCAGCTCGTCCAGGAGACTCTCCACACTGGGCCGCACGTCCTCCAGGCCACGGGCCCCGTTCCGCTTGGGCTTCTCTTTCATCGGGGGCCCGGCTTTGACGCCCAGCAGGCTGTTATTCTCGGGGATGCCGTAGTGGGGGCTGAGGGCCCCGGGCAGCGGGGGACTGGAGTTGGCCTCGTCTTGGGAGAGGGAGAGAGAAAGACACTCAACCCCGAGCCCTCCGGGGGAGTCCTCCGGGGAGGGGGCAGGCCCCGCCCCAGAGACCCGGCCCCACCTGTGGGGAAGCCCGGCGGGTTATGCTGCACGGCGTTCAGCTCCAGCAGCAGGCGGTCAAGTTCCGAAAGGTTGCTGCCCAGGGAGGAGCTCATCATGGTAGGCGAAGGCTCAGCCGACTTCTGCTTGTTGGGGAAGCTTTGAGAGACAAAGGGGAGATCGCACTGAGATGCGCTCCCCAGCTCGGGCGCCCCCCAAAGTCTCCAGGAGGGCAAGGCGGAGGAGACATGGCGTCTCCACGGCAACAGGGCTCAGAGTGGGGAAGGGATGTGGTGAGAAGAGGGGAGGAAGGAAGTCTTGCCTCAACTGCTCCACTGCCCGGGGTGACGTAACAGCTGGTGTGTGTGCATGGAAAAGGCAGCAGGGGGTGGGGGGGCGCAGCAACAGGGCCGCCAGCCAGTCGAGGGGCACGATGGGCTCGCCAGGAGCCTCGGGGACCCAGGCTTCCCGAGCAGGAGGAGGCGCGAGGGCAGGGGCCGGGGCAGTACCTGTACACGTGTTCCTCCTCGCCAGCGCGGGGACACGGGGGGCCAGCGCCGTCCTGGGGGATGCAGGCGCTGGACGTTTTGGCACCGGAGCCGGACACGGGCGGCGGGGACTGAGGCTGCAGGAGGGAGCGTGCTCAGAGCCTGCCGGGGTCCCCCCAGCGGGCTGCTTGCTCCCAGGCAGTCTCACCAGGGAGTTTCCACACTGACTGGAGGCAGGTGATTAATGCCCAGTCACTGCCCCCCGCCCGTCCCGTGGCGTCTGGTGGGGAGGGCCAGACGTCCCCTGGCCTTCTCCCCTTCCTTCCCCTGAGCCCGCTGCTCCCCTGGCTCCCCACACCGCGGCCAGACGAGCTCCTTCAGCCGCAAAGGCCTCTGGGAGCTTCGGCCTCTCGCCCCCACCTACCTGCTGGTGGGTGAATCGGGAGGTGCTGGGCTGCCACTGGTCTAAGGGGTCAAGGAGCGCACCGTTGAGGGCCTCGCTGGACGGTGGGGGAGGGACGGGGGGCGGCACGGCAATCTCCTGGTACGTATGGTTTCCAGTTGGGTAGGAGTAGGGGGTCTCCTCAGACAAGAACACGGGCCGCTTGGAGATGTGGGAGGTGGTGGACTCCAAGTCCTCCAGCAGGGCGTCTGCGGAGAAAGGGCCCAGGGAGTGGGTAAGAAGCAGGGACCCCACGGCCTCCCTGCCTGCACCTGCCCCGCCCATGGGAGAAACAACTAGCCTCGGGTCAGGGAGACACCAGCCCGGCCCGGCCCGGCTAAGAACCAGCTCCCAAAAAAGCGGCTCTCTTCACCGCCACCCAAACTGAGGGTGCTCTGGGGGTTTCCTGGAGCCGCCCTTGAGGCTCTCCTACCTCTGGGAGTCGGGTACCTGCGTTCCCTCGGGACAGGGACAGGGCCATGCAGCTGGCTGGCTGGGAGTCAGAAATGCCTGCCCGTGGCACTCAGGGCCAGGCGGGGAGAATGGGTGGGAGGGGCCCCACGTCACTGGGAGGGGCCCGGCAGGGCCAGGTCTCACTCCATTTCCAAGAGCCTAAGCTTTCTCAGCTTCCACACTGGGGGAGCCCCCTGGGGTGGTACCTGCCTTCCTGACCACCTAGAAGCAGAACCTCAGGCTCCGGGCTCCTTGAGGTGTGTGTGGGGGGGGGGGGGGGTGCTGGGACTAGGCTGGTGCGTGTTCCCTACCTCCCTGGACCAGCCAGGGTGGAGTGCAGTGGGGGGGGGGCCGCAGTGGCAAGACTGCTCCATAGGCTGTTTCTGTGGAAGCCTGGCAAGCGGCCCGGCCCCAGAGGCTCCAGGGCCCCCCTATTCTGCTTTTACCAGCAGCAAAGGAGCTGAATCGGCCCTCGGGTGCTGGCTCCGCCCAGCCTCCAGACAAGAAGGGCACAGCAAGAAGGGCAGGGGTAGCAACTGTGGACCTCCCCTCTCCTCACCCCTCCCCTCACCGCTCCCTCCCAGGACCTCCACCAGCCCCACAACCGGAGAGCCTGGCCCCACGGCCACACCTGCATTCCTGCCACGCTCAGGGGCTTGCTCACTCTCACCTCTCTGGTGACCTACTGGGGACTCAGTCCCTGGCCCTCGGGATAAGAACGTGAGAAAGCAGTGGCTGCACTTACTGCCATTTCCTAGTGACGGGCACTAGTGACAGGCAGCGTTGGGCACTTTCGCATTCCTGATCCTTCTACTGCCCCACGAGGTAGAATTCTGACCCTTCCTTCGCAGATGGGGAAAGCAAGTGATGTGGTGGGACTCGCCCCAGATCACAAGGCCAGTGACCGACAGGACAGCCTGACTCCTCAGAAGCCCTAAAGCCCCAAAATCTGGCCTGCAAGAGGCTGCTGTGAGCACCAGGTGATGCCATAGTTAAGGGTACAACCTCCCAAAGGACAGGGCCCACGCTGTCAGGGCTGCCAGCCAGATCCCTCCTTGTGGCCCTGGCCCCCACCCCGCCCCGCTTTAAGACAGTGACAGGGAAGCAGGGCTCTCACCAGGCCCTGGTCTGAAGGCCACCCCCTCCTCCCGGCTGCCTGCCTGGGTCTCCTTCCCCCCAGGCCGGCCACACCTACCGCTGGCTCCTACCCAGTGGCTCAGAGGGGAAGCCTGCTCCCAGGCCCGGGATCCCAGGCCCCGCAGCCCAGCCCCGATCTCCTGACTCCCGAGGAAGGTCAGTCCGGCAGCCTCCTCCCACTCCAGGTCCTTTGGAAGAGATCTGACTTCCTCCCTCTGGCAAAGCGGAACTAGACTGAGTTGGTGTCTAGGTAACAGCAGAAAAGGAACCAGCGTGCGGGGCCAATCCCAGTGGCCTCTCCACTGCCACACCTGCCGGCCTGGCTTCACGCAGAGAGAGCCCCGATTTTCTCTGGCCCAACCCGGTAAGGGTGGGGCTTCTCGTTCTTCCTCATGGGCGGAGTCAGACGGGAAACCCCGCAGGGCTCCCCAGAGCGGGCAACCAGCGCAACCCAAGGGGGTGGTGGCAGGGGCAGCGGCCGTGCTTGAGCCCTCGCCACATGCCAGGCGCTCTGCCTGGGTTACCTCTCTCTCAACGACACTAGTTCGGATGGTAAGACTGAGGCTCAGCGGCCAAAGCGAGTTGAAGTGACACAGCTTGGACAAGAACTTGGGTTTCTTGGGCCCCAAACACTCAACAGAAGACAAGAGAGTCAACCTTCCCCGTCAGACCGTCTGAGCCAGGGACGCCAGGCCCTCTGCATGTAACACCTTCCCGCGTCCCTCGAGACACGGCTCTCAGGCGGGCTTATTGGTTTATGGGCTGGATTCTGGTTTATGATTTCAACGGGCTCTTCCAACACGGATTACACCTGGTGGTCTGAAGTTGCAGTCCTGGTGTGCAGAGACAAAAGAGTTGAAGTTCTGGAGTTGACCCAGAGCTGAGTTCAAGCCCCCGCTGCTCTCTCCATCACCCGTGGCCACGCAGCAAAATCACGCAGCTTCCCCGAGCCTCAGTCTCCCCAGTCAGCTGGTGTGGTTTACACAGGACAGTGGCTCCAGCACACACAGGAAGTGCCGACACCAGCTCTTATTGGCTTTGTGGAATTCAGAAAAATAACCTTCCTTCAAACAGATGAGGGTAGGACGCAAAGCACTGAGTTCTCCTACGACGTCGGCGGTTAGGGTGCAGGCAAGGCATGGACAGGGCGGCCTTACTAACACAGAGAGAACGGCGAACTAATACAGCGACACTGGCAGGGAAATACGTGCGGACGTCAGGGAAAAGGCACATCGTTTTCCAAACTTCTGAATGGGCTCGAGGAACCCCAGGGAGGCCACGCAGTCGCAGGGCCTGCCGTGTAGCTTCCTTCTCTCGCGCCACCCCTCGTCTCTGCTCAGAGAGTAGACGGGGCATGGCGTCACTGTCCCCCTCTATAAACACCTCGGGGGAGAGAGCTGGGAACACAGGAGGCAGCTGGGGAGCACACTCTGACCACCGCTACCTCCCCCAGGCGGCTGTATGGGGGTCACAGGTCAAAGTTTCCTTCCAAGTTCAGCCAACTCCTCTGCTTGAGTCAACAGAGGTGGCGGAGTCCGCCCGCAGGCAGCGCCCCGGAGGGAGAGGGCCCCCAGTTCTCAGTTACAGCCACTGCCTGGAACCCACCCCCTAAATACCCTAGCGGTAGGCTCAGGGGTTCCTCCAACCCAGACCCCAAAGAAGGCGTCCAGAAAAGGGGGCCGAGGGGAACACAGGTGTGGTAACGAAAGCAGTCAGGGCTCACTCTTCAGGCTAGGGAAGGCCGCCAACCTCCTCAGCGTCTCCCCAGGCTGGGGGACCCTCCCAGCTAGTCAGAGCCATCCGGAATGCCCCCAGTCCAGCTACGGAAGGAAGCTCTCTCCCTGGGACCTCCCAGCCACTTTCTGGAGGAAACCACCTAGATTCTGAAAAGTTTTTGCCTCTCTGGGCCACGTGAAGAAGGCCCTGGCACTTCCCTTCCAACGTCTGTGTGGAGAGAGAGGTTCTCCTCTCCAAACTGGGGGCCAAGAGGGGCAAGGACCCCGCGTGCCAAGTCTCCAGCTGTCCAAAAGCCACTCAGCTACACCCTGGCGACGAAGGGGTGTAGACCTTCCGCTGCTTCCCGCCAGAGGGCGCTATTGGCCCACCGGCTCCCTGCCGCCAGGAGTAACCGAAGGTAACCTCGCGCAATCACGGAATTTCGGGCTAAGGAAGCCCCGGGAGCCCAGCGCCCCCCGCCCCCACTCCCAGGCCCAGGGTAAGATTCAGCACCGGGAAGCTGGGCTGAGCTGGAGGGCAAGAGCAGAGTCCAAGGAGGAGCAAGAGGCGGGCTGGGTGCCAAGCCTCCGGCCCGTGCCTGCCGCACACTATCATTTGAAGGTGCGACCCAAGAGTGACGCAGCTGCGGAGATCCACAGGACTCACGCCCTGGCTGCAGGCCCTGGCTGCCAGCACCGCCCCCGCAGATGCACCCACGCAGATGCACCCACGGCGGTGCCTGGCCTCGAGCAGCGCTCAGAGCACCAGCGGCTTCAGGCCCACGGAGCACTTGGGCCAGGCGGAGGAGAACAGGCCTTATCCCGGTCCCAGCCACTGAGTTACGGTGCGTAATCCTGAGGGCCTGTTGGGCGCTGCCGGATCTGCAGCCGCGAGTGCGTTAAGACACAGGTGCCGGGCTCATTGCCCCTGGAGGGGACCGAAGGGCAGGGCCCGTCTGCCCGCATTCCAGGGCCAAACACCCCCAAGCGTTCGGGACCAAAGAGGGAATCCGGGGGGGGACACTCATCCTCCCAAGGTTGGGCATGCCCCCGGACTCTGGCTCTGGGGATGCAGGCTGACCCGCTGACACATGGCACCCAATAAGTTAATCAAAGAATCCTCTCCATCTCTAACTTCGACTAGCATATAAAAACAGGTCAGAGCTCTTTAACAAGACTGGCCTGCCTCTTCCTCCTCCCACCCAAGCCCCAGCCACTCCTCAGTCTGCGATAAAGACTATCAAGAGGTCTAGAGCTGAACAGGCACGGAGGGAGCGAGATAAAGGTCCATCCAGGATCGTGTGTGTGTGTGTGTGTGTGTGTGTGTGTGTGAGAGAGAGAGAGAGAGAGAGAGAGGGGAAGAGAGAGAGAGAAAAAGAGAGAGAGAGAATCCTGACCCCTTCCCTCCCCCCAGGCTCTGAGTCTGAGCACACTAAGCTGTTAGAACTCCCACGGGGGGGGGGGGGATTCCGAGTCACATGGACTCGGCTCAGTGGCTGAGCTGCCCAGCGGGGCTACTTAGCAGTTCCCGTGCCCCGGTGTTCCTGTCTGTCAGATGGGAATCCCACCCCTTACTCACAGGAATGAGGATTACAAGAGAAAACACATATCGAGTCCTTGCTCAGCACAGTGCTGGAATAGGGCGCACACTCAGTACGTGGGGGTTGCTCCCCGCTCCCAGAGAGGTGGTTAGACCTGGAGGGGACAGAGAAAGCACCCCTCATGCTACCCCACTCCTGGGGGCAAAGGATGCTGCAGTCGCGGGCCAGCAGTTGGGGGCACCATTCTGGGGAAACCAGGCCCCCTGGAGAAGCCTCCCTAACAGGGCTCCAGGAATGGGACGGGTAGCAGTGGGGCACCTTCGGGTCCCCGAGTCCTCACTGTCAGACCTGCCCCAGCGCTGGGCCCCTCGACGCTCCTCCCTTCGGCAGCCCCAGGCAGAACTAGAAGAGATGGGGTCCTCTGGCCACCCCGAAGACCCCACCTGGACAGGCCTAGGAGAGGCCCACAGCGAGAACAAGTTGTTTTTCAAGACTCGGTCACTCGCCCTCTTTCTGCAGGCCAGGTCAACTCAGCTCTCACCGCCCCCGGCAGGGGCTGCCAGCTTCCTGAGGAACTGACAAGCAGAAGGAAGGAGCAGCAAAGGCGTCCAGAGAGCCGCAGCACGGGGCTGCCGGAGCGCAAGGGCCATCCCCACAGCCCAGGGCCCGCTGTCCATCCCGCACTTAGCACAAGACCCAGACTCTCAGAGAGGCAGCACCCCAGCTCAGCAAGGCCCTTCCCTGCAGGTCCTGGATCGGCCCAGCCTTCCCGCCAGTCTATCTCGCTGGGCTCAGACCTCTGAGCAAGGGAGGTCTGGGGCCCCGCTGCTGAGTGCCTGCTGGGTGCTGGTGGCCCAGAGTGTCAGAGAAGCTACCCAGCGGCCTCCTCACTGCTGCCTGAGCTCAGGGACTGAAGCAGTGAGCAGGGCTGGGCCCTTCCTAAGGAAGGAGCTGTGTAAACAGGCAGGGCCAGCGCCTGCGGATGGTCTCATCTCGGCCCCTTTCCTGAAACGCTTCCAGATTAGGAAGGAGAGCAGAAGGAAAAGACGGCTCTCCCCTCCCCCAGCCCCGAGCGCAGGAGCGCACGAGCAGAGGTAATCCAATCCGCGGCAGTGGGGTGCTTTTGCTCCGTGAGTAACTCCCCAGGAATGGGGAGCTGGGTATATTTATCCTGATAACTGTCCTGGGAGCAAAGGCAGACCTGTGGCCGGGAAGGGCCAATCCACAATTAGGCCAGATCTGCTCTCCCCCACCCAGCCTGGGGACCCAGGGCCTGGACACTGACTAGGAACTCAATCTCCTGGAGGGGACTTTCCTGCCAACTTGGGTTCTTGTCAACTGACTGTCTCCTCTCCAAGAATTCAGCTCTAGAGAGCGGAGGCCCTGTCTTGCTCATGCCATGGCCCCAGCAGCTAGAATGAATGGCTGGCTGGCAGAGGGACCGAAAGGCGGAAGGACCGAGAGGCGGAGGAAGGCAGGGAAGGAGCGGCAAGCACACGGGACGGCCAGGAGGCTACGAGTCCAGGCCCAGCCAACTGAGTGCCCGTCCACAGGTCACACCACGCCCCTGGGTCGTCTTCTCTGTCTGTAAAATGGGCAGAACCCAATTTGTCCCCATTGCTGGTAGCAAGCTCAGAGGAAGAGATGACACAGTTTCAGGTGAGAGCTACGGAACTTGTCTCCATCCAAGATAGTGCTGCCCCGGGCAGGAACAGCCCTCCCTAAGGGGCTGGGCAGGAACCGATCAATCCCAAAGTGCCATCTGAATATGCAATAACCATGCCTGGAGGTTGTGAAGACGCAGCCGCCCTTCCTCCCCTCCCTCGGCTGACTCATGCCTCACTCAGCAGGAACTGCCGTTCTACCCTCTCGCCCCGAAGGAAGTGCAGGCTTGGTGACACACCGGAAACCAGGGGAGAAGGCCGGGTCTTCCAATCTGCGGCCGAGGGAGGTGGGAGGCGGCCCGGCCCTTCCCGGGGCTGCCCGCAGGCTTCGGGGGGACGTGGTTTCCTGCTGCCTCCAAGCCCCTCCTTGCAGGGCTTACACAACAAGGAGTGTCCCGCAAGCCAGCTTTCTTTACTGGGGGCCTGGCCTGTGCCCAAGGTCACGGAGCACAAGTAACACAAGTAACTGGAGCCTCGGGAGAATAAAGGCGGAAAGGCAACGCCCAGAGGTCACCGTGAGTGCCAGGCAGAAGCCCGACCAAGCCAGGCCGCATGGGTACCTGGCACCCACCCAGGACCCCCCACTGATCAGGCTCTCAATCTGATGCGGCTCCAGGAGGTTAAGCAGCAGCAGGTGGGAGGAGCCGCCCAGGCTTACCCAGCGCCCCACCCCCCACCCCCACCCCAGAGGCACAGGAACAGGTCCAGGCTGGCAGGAGAGCAGCCTCTTTTCTACTGCAAATAACTCATCTCCCAGTACAGGACCAGCGGGCCCCACCCTCCCCGCCAGGTCCCAGAACACCCTGAACACATTTCATTGGTCAGATTTCGGCCACCTCTTCAGGTCACCCAGAGACACCAGGCTTTTTAAGGTCACGTCTGGGGCCCGTCTCCAGACCCATCCCACAGTCCCCTCCGTGGGTAAAGCACGGCTCCACACGCAAAAGGGCAGACAGCCTGGAACCCTGCAGCCTCAAGTGCTGGAACTCTCCTCAGCTCTCGCAAATCCGTCCGGTCCAGTCCTGCAGTCTGGGCTCTTCCGGGCGAGGCAGCCTGTGGCAGAGCGGCAGGAAGGCTCCGTGGGCCCCTCACCCCCAGCTGGTCACCAGCAGGGGTTCGGAGGGGCTCAGAAGCGAGAGTCCTACGCCCTACAGAGACCCGAAAGGGAAGTTCAAGAGTTTGCCCGCCGCAGTGAGGAGCTGCAGCCTTTTCACCCCTCAGTCGATTTCACAGCACTGGCCACCCACCCACTCTCTGCCAGTTCAGGGTCTAACCAGTGAACACAGCCCACGGTGGCCACGGAGCAGGTCAGGGCCTCCCGGCCTCAGGGAGCTGGGTCATTTCCCTAGCTCTCTCTGGTCTGCCTCCGCCAGTCCTCCTACAGCACCCCTAATGGCTCCTGCATTTCACTGGTCCCCAAGTCGCCTCAATTCTTCCTGCACGAGGACTCTCCCCCTCACTTTCCTCCCTTCCTTTTTGTAACAGGCAGGAGGCAACCTGGACTGGCACCTGAGCCCACACTCGGCCCCTTCCCGAACTACTGGGCTGCAGCGCCCTGCTTGGGGCTCCCCACGCCGATCCAGCAGTCTGAATGTGTCGGACGCCCAACCGTTTTTGCACACACCCCCCACCCCGTCATTCCCGCCCCTCCCACTAGACAGCACGCCCTCCGTGGACAGAGACCTCACTCCCCTCACTGGATCCCCAGCACAAGCACCCTCATGGGCGGGCGGACGAATGCCAGAGGAGGAGGAGTCACAGTGCTCTGCCACCCACAGCCCTCGCTGCCCACGGGGTGACACAGGAGCCCTGGGGCTGGCGTTCTGGTCTGCAGCTTCTCAGAACACGGCCCCAGACTAGCCTTCGCCGCTTCCTTGGGCCCCCTCAGGGCAACCTGCCTCTCCTACCGAGCTGGGCCCCGCCTTCCCTTCCCGGGGGACTGCCGAGTGCCTTGACTCACAACAGCGAGTGTGCTCCGCCCCGTTGCCCTGTCCACAGCCAGGATATTCCTGCCTCCGGGGGGCCGGTGGGGGCGGGGCACAGGAGCCGCCTCAGGCTGAACCCAGAATACCTTTGGAGGATCCAATTTACTCGGGAGTGAGTAACTCAAACCACTGCCTTCACTTCAAACAAGCCCGGCTAAATTTAACTGTTAAATTAAAACAAGCAAGGTTATGGAGTCGAATACGAAATGCACATGAACTGTAAGGTAAAGAAGTGAGGCTGCAAGGAGGCCTTTTGCACGTGCGCTTTGGGGAGCGATGGCAAGCAGCACCACAAGGCCACCGCTGTCCACACAAAGAGCCACCCCCGTCCAAACCGCAGGTCTGGCTCTCCGCTGGCACTGGGAGCAGGGACAGTAATGTGGCTGGGTACCCTGCTGGCACCTGACCAACACGGCAGTGTGGCAGAGTGGACAGAACCGGCCTCCAGGAAGTGAGGTGGGCAGGTCCAGGGCTACTGCTCACCAGCCTGGGTAGCGAGTTCCTATACCACTCTGGGCTCCTGCTCCTCAGACGCCTCATAGAGCACACAGTGAGAAATCAATGAAAACGCGTTCGAAAGCCACCGTGAAGGCTGGGGAGCCTCCTCTGCCCTCCCACCGTGACACAGAGGAGACGGTAAATAAACCCCATTACTGATTTTCATCTGCCTTTTGGGCAGGAGCAGGAGGAGGTGGAGCCAGGGACCGAGGCCAAACATCTTGGGAGCTGAGACAAGTCCGTCACCAACTCAGGCCTCCTAGCCGAGCAAACCACTGACCTCACCCCTCCCTGCCTCGGGCTCATTCCAAGTCCTCCTCGGAGAACATCGGCTGAGCCCAGCAGCCTCCGGCTCACTCCCCAGCAAGGACACAGGCAAGAGAGCAGAGCGAGGAGGTGTCTGGGCTCCAGAGCCCACCCCCACCGCCACCCCAGCTCTGCTGCCTGCAGGGAAGTCACAGCTATGGGAGCCCTGTGGCTTTGAACCAGGAGTCAGAAAAACAGAAGGAGCCGCCCAAGTTGCACGGAAGCTCTCAGCCCCCGCCCTCCCCAAGGAGGAAGCCCCGAGAAGGCCACCTCTGCCCCTGCCGCTGAGGCTCCGGGCCCAGCAGAGGGCTGCAAAGGGCCGACAGACAGGGCTGTGCGGCCAGAAAGCTCAGATGGGGGAGGGGGAGGAGAGTGACATCATCCTTCCTGAGCCTCCACCAGGACCCTGGCCGCACCCCCATTTCCCAGATGCGGACACGGGCTGGGGGACGTCCAGTGAGTGTGCTCTGCAGGCAGGCACGGCCCCCACAAGGTCAGCTCTGCCCAGCGGCACGGGCCCGTCTGCTGTCCTCCCTCCACGGCCCACGGAGAACAGCTGTCAACAGCCTTCCCTCGTGCCGCCTGTCGCCACTCTCTGGTCCCCAGGGTCCCGAGAACAGTCCAAAAGGGCTGGCTGCGGGGTGCCTGTCCACCACTGCCCAAGCACCCTGGTGCTCATCCTGCTCCTCGCCCCCTCCCTTCTTCACCCTCCGCCTGAGGCGGGGCTCTGACCCACCGATGAGCCCCCACAGGCGGCACATGGGGCTCCAAAAGAAGGCTGGACCTTCAAGTTCTAGGCCGACCTGCTGCTGTACGGTCACCGGTCACCATGCGTGTTTCCGTCCTGTGACCGGCCTCGTCTGAGCCTCGAGGTGCAAGCCAGGGCAGCCCAGGCATGGACCTGCATCCCCACTGGCAGCCAGGGGCCTTCCTGCTAGGCAAGGGGCGGGCCTGGGCACAGAGGGGTCAGAGCCGGCAGAGGCAGCAGGCGGTCAGGGCCCCTCTGGGGGAGGGACAGGGAGCAGCTCAGGCCCGAGGTGGAACCGGCCGGCCGTGAGGGGCGCCACTGCCCAGCCGCCCGCCGGCCCTGGGCAAACGGTCACGAAGTGCCGACATCTGCAACTCACTTGCTTTTTTTTTTTTTAAGATTTTATTCCTTTATTTTTAGAGAGAGGGGGAAGGAGGGAGAGAGAGAGGGAGAGAAACATTGATGTGAGAGAGACAACAATCAGTGGCTTCTCACACGCCCCCAGCTGGGGACCCAGCCCACAGCCCAGGCACAGGCCACCACTGGGAAGTGAACCAGTGACCTCGCGTCTGCAGGCCAGCGCTCAATCCACGGCGCCACACCAGCCAGGGCACAGCTCATTTGCTTTTAATTTTAGAAGACAGACTGAGGGGCGGGGGGGGGGGGGGGGAAGCAGACTGAAGCAAGTTCAAGATTATCCCATGACCATCAGCCCCACACACGAGTGTTCCAATATGATTTCTTTTTTTTTTTTTTAAGATTTTGTTTATTCACTTTTAGACAGAGGAGAAGGGAGGGAGAAAGAGAGGGAAAGAAACATCAATGTGTGGTTGCCTCCTATATGCCCCCATCTGGGGACCTGGCCCACAACCCAGGCATGTGCCCTGACTGGGAATCGAACCCGCAACCTTTTGGTTCACAGGCCAGCGCTCGATCCACTGAGCCACAGCAGCCAGGGCCCAATATGCCTTCTTGCACGAGAGAAAGAGCTCAGGAGTGCACGGAACCCCAGGTGTGGCCTCAGGAAGAAGGACAGGCAGCGCACAATGCTCATCTGCCAGAAGTGTCGTCTGCAGCGCAGCTCCCTGCGCGACTCGGGTTGGAACCGCCGACGGAGACAGGCAAGAGCCCGGAGACGGGCGGATGGGAGGGGAGAAGAGCCAGGGCCGGCTGCCCTCTGCGTCCCACAGTTGACCCTCCGTGACACTTTCGCTTCCCCAGCGGCGTGTGCACCACCCAGCCCTGGCCGTCTCAGCCTCACAAGTTCTGGGCGTCAGCTGCTCAGTTCTGGGCAAGATGGAGTTCTCCCGGGGCCACGTGACAGCTGGTGTCACACAGTCTGGCACCTCCTGAGGCCAAGGGCACAGTGTAGGGAGGGCCCATCATGTGCACGGGAGCCTTGAGCCTTTTCCCAGGCCCTCCCGCCCCACCCACCCCCAGCCGCAGGTCCCCTGGTCCCCGTGCTGGCAGGCAGCAGGCCTGCCCCAAGTCCCTGGCAGGACGGTGTCGCTGATCTACAAAGGAAGGGTGCCTATGGCCACTGCCCTGAGGACACAAATTTTTTTAAAGAAAGATTTCCTTCCTTCCTTCCTTCCTTCCTTCCTTCCTTCCTTCCTTCCTTCCTTCTTTCCTTCCTTCCTTTACAGAGAGGGAGGCAGAAGAAAGAGAGAAACACTGATGTGAAAGAGAAACATCCATCAGTTGTCCCTTGTACGCACCCTGACCAGGGACAGAACCCGCAACCTACGCACGTGCCCCGACCGGGAATAGAACCAGTGAACTTTCGCTTTGCAGAACGTCGCCCAAACCACTGAGCCACACCAGTCAAGGCACAGCTTTTGCAAGAAGCCCAGATCCCTGCCAACTCTCCACACTGGGAAACCGGCCTCTTCCTAGACAGGGAGGGAGCAGATAGAGGCCGCAATCCTCATGGCCTTGGCTAACCAGAGTCACACCAGGAAACCACAAGAGAAAAGAAGGAGGAAAAGACGGACTTTTCTGAAACAAAGAGCGTCCAGAGAGACCTGGGCTGTCGGTGTTGCCAGTGGGGCTCCCGTGGAGGGACACCACCATGCAGAGGAGGGCGGGGCGGGAACAGAGCCAAGGTGAGACCCCATCGTCTACCTGCAGGAAGCCCACCCACCCTAGAGCTGAGGCAGAGAGCCAGGTGGGCGGCAAGCCTCAAGGGGGAGCTGAGCGGGTGGCCCACGCCCTGGGGCTCACGCCGCAGAGAGGGTCCCCGGGCCCCAGGTTGGCGCGGTGCGACCTGGCCTGGCGTGGTGCGGTGTGGCCAGCCGGTTACACCAGGAGACTGGAGGGGGCGGGGGAGGTGTCCCCCTCAGTCCTAATTTGGATTTAATTGGAGGAGACACACTGGAGCTCTGGGAATTCGCCCCAGCAGAACCAGGACAGATGGCAAGACACTGCCCAGCCACAATGCCAAAAACACCACAGAGGACGCCCCCCCAAGGTACACACACACAATATTCCAAAAATCGGTTTGGAAGTTGGATTGTAAATAGTGGGGACTGTCTTCCAATGGAAGCAGTGCTTTGAGGGGGATATCTGGGTGACCCCCACTGGCCCTCGGGGTCTGCAGTGTCTGCGTGGAGTGCTTTCTCGCTCTGCGGAGGCCCCCCGGGCCGGGGGCAGGCCCACCAGAGTCAGGAGCATCCAATCCCATCGCTCCATGCGCACAGCGCCTGCTCTGTGCCCGGCGGTGTGCTGTGCGCACTGAGGGGGCGGCTGCCCTGGATGCGGCTGGTCTAAACTTCCCAAGGATGGGCAGGCCCAGAAATCCTGTGCCTCTGTCCCCAAACAACTGTACAGAAAATCGGGGAGTCTCATGTTTACCCTGGCAACCTCTGGTCGCAACGCAACTGCCAGTGGGGGCCGCCACCTCTTGCTGCCGCCTCCCTCTGTGGCCACACAGGAAGCGGTCACCAAGGAAGTCAGAGGGCTGACCGAGCGCCACCGGCCACTGCCCTCGCCGACACCGCCCTTTTCTCCTTCTTAAAAGTGGAAGTCTCGGTCCTGGCCGGGTAGCTCAGTTGGTGGGAGCACTGTCCCCACACACCAAGGTTGCGGGTTCGCTCCCTGGGCGAGGCAAATATAAGAATCAACCGGTGAACGTACCCATAAGTGGAACAGCAAATCCACGTTTCTCTCTCTCTAACTCTCCTTTCCTCTCTCTCTAAAATCAATAAATTAAAAACTTTTTTTTAAAAGTGGACGTCTCTGCCCCATCCACCCCGCCACGCTATGCCCACAGTCTACTGTCTTCTTCCGTGGGCACCGCCCTTGAGAGGGGTCGCCTGCAAGCACGGGATGGGGGTGGGGTGGGGGTGGGGCGCCTGGCCCCCTGCACTGTCTCGCTCCTCACCCAGGTGAGGCAGAAGCTGGGGTAAGAGGAGTCACATATCTCTGGCTGGGAACAATGGCCCCTGGGGACAACTTTCAAAACACGGGCACCAAGAGCTGCCACAAGACTCTCCCCAGTGTCCGGGTCCTCTGAGGGAAGCTCCCAGGGGCCGCGTGCGCCCTCGGGGCCAAGGGCAGCTCGGGGTGGAGTGGCAGACAGCAGGAAGTGCCGGTGGCTGCTGCTAGCGGTGGCCCCAGGGAGCTGGTGGCAGAGCCCAGGCTGCTCAGGCCGGTGAGCAGCGACGGTCAGGTGCACACTCTACCCTCCCTTCTGCCTGATGCTGCAGGTCCTTCACTTCCCACCCTCCCTTCTCGCTGAAATAGGAATTGTAAGTGGTTACAGGCTGGCTCGGAGAAATCTTCAAGGCCTCTTCCAGCAATGAACTCCGATTCTTATCTTCCCAGAGGGGACTCTATAGGCAGGGGGACCAAGGGAGGGGGCGGGTGAGGGAGGCCGTCAAGACTGCGAAAGAGGTCACCGGCCTGAGCCCTGCAGAATGACCCCCACCACGGCCACCTGGACGTGTGTGTGCTGAGTTAGTCTTAAGAAATCAGGGGATTTCACACCCAAGCCAGGATTTCTGGCTTCTCAGGAGCAGTCAGAAGAGCCGGCCATGCTGGTCCACGTCCCTGCGGGACAGCCACTGGCCACAGCACGACATCTAGGTCCCTTCCTGTCCGGCCCACTTCATCCATGCACAACGCCTGCCTGCCTGGCCCCAGCAGGTTTGCAACATAGTGCGGCGTGGACTTTGTAGTTGAACTGGACGACACCGCACCTCTTTGAGCTCAGTGCCCTCATCTACAGAAGGGTGTGGTAACAGCCCCCACACCACTGGGTTCCCAAGGCTTATTTGCTCCAGCCATCCGGAGGACTGAGTGAGATAACAAATGTAAAGCAGGCCTGGCATATAACAGGCACGTGGTCCATATGTATCATTAGTGCCTGCCTCACCAGGTGACTCCAGGTGACGTCCTTGACCGCCTGCCCCAAGGGGTAAAAGAGCACCCAGCACAAGCCCTGAGCAACTGTGGAGGAAGTGCTCTGAAAGGTGCCAGGTGGGGGGCCCAGCTCTGGCACTCTGCCCCCCACTTCCATTTGCTAATATACCAGGACTGGACCGCTGGTCCCTGCCCACAAGGACTGGGTGGGTAAAAAGTTGACAGACTCGTGCAGGACCCAACTAAAACTGATCTCTCTCCCCCGCTTCAAAGCCATGCCCAAGTTCAAAGACTTGCCAAGCGGAAGCATCCAGAGGCCCCTGTGCTCGGGGTGTGGGGAGCTCAGTACACAGAGCCAACGGGAGGAAGGGCACTGCCGGTCCTCCTGGAGGTCCGGTCCAAAGGCCAGCCTCCCCGCCCCCAGTGCCATCTGCTCTGGCAACTGCGCTGCAAGGGAAAAGCCCAGCGATGGGCCAGCGTGGTCCTTGCTGTGCCTGCCCGTCCGAGGTCTCCGACTCCCGCTTCTGCCGAGGGTTCAGCCTCTGGGGCAGCACTGACACGGGCCACTCTGGACGCACTGACACGGGCAGTCCGAGGCTCTGCGTGTCAGACAGGACAAGCGCCAGCTTGCACTTGGCCCAGCACCCCCACCCCCGCCGGCTCAGCTGAGCTTCCCACCCGCGGGCACGAGGGTTCCTCACCCCCCCTTCCCAGAGCAAGGGAGGCGGACAGCCAAGGAGGTGGGAACCTGGCATCCACGGAGGACCCTCTCGGGACTGTGCGGGCCGCCTGCGCGGTCTCACAAAACGGCGTGTGCGTGTCCCTGCAGCACTGCGCTGGGGAGACGGGTCAGCTTCAGGGCCCAGGGGGCCTGGGAGTCTGCAGAGGGAAACCGCTGCCGGGACGACACCAGCAGCTCACCGGTGGGTCCACTGGAGACAAGTCTCATCGCTCGGGGCCGAAGCAGCCTCCCCTCGGCCTCAGGCCCAGGGACCGAGGTGTCTGGAGTGGGCCTGCTGGGCGGGACGCCGGCAGCACACACCCTCCTCTCCAGCAGAGCCGCCGCCCAGGAGGGCGCACGCAGCGAGTGGGCACCGCCTCCCTTAGTGTCCAGGGCCCCCCGTGAAGGAGGGCGAGCGTCACACACCTGCACCCGTCCCGGTCCCACCTGCCTCCTCCAGTCCCTCCCACCCTCTCTGGTGCCGCATCCTTGCCAGCGGCGTCCCCAGCAGTGCTGGGCACGGGGGAGACAAAGACGCAGCATCTTCCCCAGGAAGCACTAAGCGGGGAGACTGTCCCAAAAGGCAGGGGGAGAGGAAAGGCGGGGCCTCCCTGGCAGAGGAAGGAGCAGAGGCAGAGGTGAGGCGCAGCCTGGCGGACAGAGGGGCTGGAGCTCAGGGTACAAGCCCCAGCTTGGTGGAAAGGGAGTCAGGGACCCAGGGCCGGCGGCAGGACCCGGCCTTACAAGGGCAAGCCCAGGGAAGCTGCCGGCCAGCCAGCAGGCAGGGCCAGGCTCGTGTGTCAGACCGCTGGGGCAGCGAGTGCGGGAGAGGCGGGGAGGGGCGGGGCCGGGCCGGAGGAAGACCAAGAGTCACAGCGCTCTAAATAAACCTGGCTAAAACCAACGAGACCTGGTCACTGGGTGGCTGTGGAGAGACAGGGAGGAGCGCAGGATGCCTCCCACAGTCTGCTTCCTGTGCGAGGACGAGAGGACGGAGCAGGCCCCCGTGAGACGGGGAGACACGGGGGAGCAGGAAGGAAAGACAGTGCACGGGAGGGTCGGGGTGACAAGGGCAGCGATGGAGGCCAGGCTGACCACCGGGCCACACAGGCCGGGGCCTGCTTTCCTTCCCCAGCGACATCGCCTAGGAATCTCCCGGGGCCCAGAAAGCGGCGGTTCGGTTCGGGACACGATATGGGGCTGCCACTCCAGTCTGCTCTTCCCTCTGAGGGCAAGTGGTCCTCCCGGCCTGGCCTTGGGGGCATGTAGCCCGCACGGCAGGCTGCCAGCCCCAGGCGTTCTCAGAGTGTGCAGGATCACCTGGGGTTCCTCCCTCCGACCCCAAGGCCCAGTGCTGAAGTCTGCCCCTCCCCCAACAGCTCCCCTCCAGGAGAGGGGTCAGGCCAAGCCCCATGACCAAAAAGCAAGTTCGGGCTGGTGTGGCTCAGTGGGTTGAGTGCCAGCCTTTGAACCAGGGGGTCGCAGGTTCAATTCCCAGTCGGGGCGCATGTGGGCTGGGTCCTCAGTGGGGGGCCTGCAGGAGGCAGCTGAACATTGATGTTTCTCTCCCTCTCTTTCTCCTTCCCTTCTCCTCTCTCTAAAAATAAAATATTTTTTAAAAAAGTTCTTCCTGACAAATGAGCACGGGGGATGGTGGGAGGGGGGCGGGAAAGGAAGGGGACTCACCACGCACCCTCCACCCCATGGACAGCCCAGGACAATCTCCGAAGCCTTGGGGAAATGCCCTTTAGAACTGGCCCGGGGTCCCAGCCCCGTGGACCCAGGGAGAGTGTGACACACAGAGCTCAACATCTGACGGGAGGATAAGGGAAGCCCCAGAGGCTGGCCCCACCTCAGCTGTCACACCAAAGCCACCCCCGAACCGTCGTGCCGCTGAGGGAGTAAAGGCTGGCGGCCACCACCGTGCAGGGCCCCGTGGCTCAGGCTGAGTTTCACCCTGGGGAAACCACGGGGAGGACACGGTCGCAGCCCCCTGCCGGTGAGCTCGGCCGGCACTCGGGAGCCTCCTGCTGCTGCGCCTGCGTGTGCGCTGCTCCCTCCCCCGAGGCCGCCTGCCTGTCTCCGTACCAGGCGAGTCCTCCCTCTTCCCTTGAGACTGATCACGGCTCAGCTTCCTCGCGTGCAACGTAAGGATAAAAAGATCCGCCTTGCCCACCTAAAAAACGGGAATGTGCAGTTTCTGTTCTGCAGGCCTCTTCTGCAAGAGAACCCCAAATCTTACTAGGGAAATGCTTATTGACGATATAAAGGATGACAGTTCAGGGCTTTTTCTAAACGTCAAGATTCCAATCAAGATGCACAACAGAGAGTCAGTTGAGGGTACCATGTCTTCCAAGAAGCCCTCCCTGACCACATTCCCAGCACAGGGTTCAAGACCCCTTTCCTCTGAGTCCCCAAAGTACTGCTCACTTCCTCTGAGAACACACATTACACGGGTAGAAACTGTCTGTGTAGATGCCTGTGTCCCACCAGCCTGTGACAGCTCAGCAAGGGCCGGGGGTGTGGCTTCACTATCTACCTTCAAGTCTTCAAACAGGGCGGTGCCTGGCACACAGGTGCTCTGCGGACAACGACGGGGTGAATGCCCCCCACCGAGCCCATGTGCTGCCGAGATCTGCCCCCCCACCCGCCCACCCACCCACGGCACCCAAACCACCTGTGGTCTCCACAATGGCTCGCCACAGGCAAACCACCGTGGGCGACAGCCACACACGAGAACACACAGGGTCCAGGCCCTCCCTGCTCCTCTGACCCAGAAATCCCCTCGGCTGTGACCTAGTTCACACCACCCCTCCCCAGCCCGCACCACTCCTACCCTTAGAAAATATATATATATCAAAGGAACACGCCACAAGACTTTGCGGCCAGAGCACAGCAGCCCCCTGTGGGCACCTAAGGTTTAAACTCACTGTGTGGCCTGTCTGTCTCCCTCCGGGGTGGGGGGGCAGTCAGTGAGGGGGGGCGAGGCCCACAGGAGTAAGGCAGCAGCAGGGAGTCTGGGTCCCAGGCAGAGTCAGGACCAGGGACGGGACGGCACTTGCACTTGTGCCGGAGAAGGAGGCGGAGGAGAGGCATCGGCAAGCCCCCGTGTCTCGCCAGCTCATCTGGTCACACCTCTCCAAGGTGTGACAGGGGAGGCAGGGGACATGAGCTGAAACAGGAAGATTTTTCTGAAACGTGCGTCACCGGAATGTGTCAGCAACACCAGCCGGGGGCTCTGCGGCTGGGGGTGGCCGGGAGCATCACAACCATCAGGACTGACTGAGCCTCAGGGAGACGGACGGACGGATGGAACCACAGAGCATGGCACGCACCCGAGACCCACAGTGCCAGGGGAAGCTGGCCAGGGGGAGGAGGAGGGAGACGGGATTTGGAAGAGAAACTGAAAGGGAGAGGAAGGCAAAAAAATAATGTTTTGCAAACTTTTTGTTCATTTCTTTCGACTTTAAAAGGCCCTTTTTACAGAGAAACAAAGGATGCCAGAAATAGTAAATTTGTGGGTAAATATAAAAGGCTAAAAATGTGGTCTGAGTATTGTGATACATGTAGACATAAAATTTATGACGACAA
Source organism: Phyllostomus discolor (assembly GCF_004126475.2). Taxonomy (NCBI): domain Eukaryota; kingdom Metazoa; phylum Chordata; class Mammalia; order Chiroptera; family Phyllostomidae; genus Phyllostomus; species Phyllostomus discolor. The sequence goes on from NC_040915.2 coordinate 51,462,628, forward strand.
TTACAAAGGCCCGGCGGGAAAAATGGAAACATGCTGTTGTGAGGTTCTTACATCATACGGGATATAGTGTGACATGGTTTGAAGATCGATTATAAGTTAAACCATAAAAACCACACAGCACCCCGGCTGGCTCAGTGGATTGAGCGTGGGCTGCGAACCAAAGTGTCGCAGGTTCGATTCCCAGCCAGGCCACATGCCTGGGTTGCAGGCCAGCTCCCCAGCAACCACACATTGATGTTTCTTTCTCTCTCTCTTTCTCCCTCCCTTCCCTCTCTAAAAATAAATAAAACCTTTAAAAAAAAAGACAGAGAAAATCGACTAAAATAAAAATTTAAAAAAAAAACACACAGCAACCACTTGGGGTGGCGAACACACAACACAATACACGGGTGATGTGTCCCTGAAACCTGTATCATTTTATTTACTTTAAAGATGTTTATTTTTAGAGAGAGGGGAAGAGAGAAAGGAAGAGAGGGACAGAGCGTCAATGTGCCACTCGCACGCCCCCCGCTGGGCGCCTGGCCCGCAACCCAGGCATGTGCCGGACGGGGAACGGAACCAGTGACCCTTCGGTTTGCAAGATGACATCCAACCCACTAAGCCACACCAGTCAGGGCCTATATAATTTTACTAACCAATGTCACCCCGATAAATGCAATTTAAAAAATTTCAAAACCATACAGCAACCACTAAAAACGGCAAGCCAATGAGGTACAGCTAAATAAGCCAACAGCAGAGAGAAAATGGAATCCTAAAAAATATTACATGAATCCAAAAGAAGGAGGCAAAAGAAAACAGACTAACGGACAGATGGTACAAATGGAAAACGAGTTTTAAGATGCTAGACACACCCACTCATGCAGATAATTACTTTAAATGTTAGAAGGGCTATATACTCAAAAGGAAAAGATTGTCAGACTGAATAAAAAATGCAAGATTCAACATATACTACTTATAAGAAACACTTTATTTTCTTTAATGTTTTATTTAGTTTTAGAGGGAAAGGGAAGGAAAAGAGAGGGAGAGAAACATCAAATCCAAAAAGAAACATCAATTTGGTTGCCTCTCGCACGCCCCCAACTGGGGACCTGGCCCACAACCCAGGCACGTGCCCTGACTGGGAATTGAACCTGTGACCCTTTGGTTTGTAGGCTGGTGCCCGACCCACGGGGCCACACCAGTCAATGCTACAGGAAACACTTTCAATATAAAGACACAGACAGATAGTTCCTACTGGTTTGATGTGTATAAAACGATGGAGAAAAACAGAGCCTGCTAACAGTAACACCCAGAGGGTTGGAGCGGTTCTGTTAATAATATCAGACGAGGCGGCCTCCGGGGCAGGAGCGTTATTGCCAGGGGCAGAGAACAGCATCTCGTAATGATAACAAGGTCAAGACGTAGCGTCCTGAATGCACACACATCCAGTGCCAAGGCTTCAGACCAGACGAAGCAAAAACGGACAGAACTGAAAGGAAAACAAGACAAGCCTACGATCACAGCTCGAGGTGTCAAACTCTGTTTGTTTGAGAAAGGTCAGTCCCTGAGGAAACGCCCTTCCAAAAACAGCCGGAGAAGAAACAAGCACGTAATCCTGGAGCGGAGGAGCAGCAGGCAGGACAGGGGCCGACAGCGGCCCGGGTGCGGGAAGGCTCGGGACCCCGGGTTCTGCTCACGGAAGCCGAGGGGGCTGGGGGGGCAGCGGCAGAGCAGGCAAGGGTCCCTTCCTTTTGCTGGAACCACAGACTCCCCCAGCTCACGCCACACCCCCCGGCGGCTGTCAGTCCCTGACAAATCCCGGTGGGAGGCCGTGTTCAGTTCCACCCCTCACACGTGTGGTGGGCCATGTTCTCAGCCACGGCACTCCCAAGCACACTGTGGTCCACGTATAGGAGTCACACACACACACACACACACACACCAGCCTGTCCCCCTGTCCCCGCCTTCCCCACTGGCACTGGGTAGCATCACAGACTGACAACTGGAAGCCTCCATAACACACCCAAAGGGGCCACAGTGCACTGGAGCTGCCTGTGGACCCCAGTCCCGGCCCGGCCACCCACCAGCACCCACCCCAGACGGGCCGCGCATCCTGTCTAGGCTTCGGCAGCCGCGTCTATGAGGGCACCTGCTTTGCAGGGATGATGTGAGGTCAAAATAAGGTGACGCACGCGACAGGGCCTAGCACAGAGGGCATTACGTTGATGCTGGCGGTTACCACTCCAACTACGTAAACACACAGGCACTGAGAAGACTTTACAGAAACTCATCAGAGTATTCGCTATGGGTAGGACTGGACAATTATCTCTCCAAGTTCGTAACTACTGTTTTCTTTGTGCACCTCTGTGGTTTTCAAATTTTCTACAGTGAACGTGTATAACATTGATAATCAGTAAAAAAAAAATTAAATGTCAAAAGGCACACGAATTAGTCCTTTCAACAGACATTTATAATCTAGAAAAGTAAACTTTAAAAACAGTGACAAGATATAAACCCCCAAAGAACTGAAAACAGGTGTTCAAATAAGTACTTGAGCGTGAATGTCCACGGCAGCACTGGTCTCAACGGCCGAAAGGTGGACACAACCCGAAAGTCCACCGACAGGTGAATGGACATCCCTACGATGGAATATTACTCAGCCGTTAACAAGGATGCAGTAATGATACACACGACGACACGTATGAAGCTCAAAAACATTATGCTACATGAAAGAAGCCAGTCATGAAAGTCCATGTTTTATACGATTCCATTTATGTAAAATATCCCAAACAGGCAAATCCATAGACAGAAAGCTGCCCATGGTTGCCAGGGGCTGGGGGAAGGAGTACGGGGAAGAGACCTCGCAGGGGGGACAGGGTCCCCTTTGGGGGTGATGAACCTGTTCTAGAACGAGATGGAGGCGACAACCGCACACGCTGGGAATGTACCACACGCCTCCACGGGCTTGTTCGGGTTACAACAGCTAACTGCACGTGATGTGAATTTCATCTCAGTTAAAACAATGAAGCATATGTGTATCAACCGTATGCACGCTTCTGTGTTTACAAAGGTGTAACGAACGAACGGTTGGAAAAGATACACACCGAACTATTAACAATGGTTCCTGCTGCCTGGTAGGGAAAGGAAGACCGGACTTTGTGCCCTTTTTTCCTTCTTCCTCCTCCAATAAGCACGTATCTTCTTTGACGTAAAGAGTTTAACAAAAGTAAATAACCTCAGATACAAAACGACAGGACAAGGTCTCTAGGAACAAAAAAACAAGGCTGGAGGCTATGATGGCCCCCAGAAGGGGCAGAGAGAGGAGAAAGCACAGGCCTGCTTTGCTGCAGTGTCCTGGGCAAGCCCTTTCTTCTCTAGGGCCTTACTCTGTCCATCTATAAAATGGGTGAGTGGAACCTCGTAAGCGATCTTCAAATGTTTTTACGTTTTTTAACTTTCAGATTTTTAAAAAGCCACAGAACTCCTTCTACAGTCATAACCTTCAATGGAAACCCAACACGTAAACAGATAAAAAAGTGAGCAGTTCTAACTGAAAAGGTGATGGCTGGAGACACCCCCCCAAACCCCAACCACGGGGGTGACACCCTGAGCCCCTTCGAGCCCTAGAAGTGCAGCGGTCCGGGCAAGACTGAGTCACACCAGAGCCACAGAGAAGCAAGTGTTGCCTGTTAACCCCCCAACAGGACATTCATTTGGAGGAAAGTGGGCAGAAGAGAAAAGGGCAGAGCTGGGGGGAAGCCCAAGCCAGTGACACCAAAAGGAGCTGCTACCAGCAACGCTATCAAGAGCCAGTGACCAGGAAGTCAAAGGTCCAGGGGGCAGATGGGCGGGGACAGCCCGGGCCCCCACACCTCTGTCAAGGTCAGGCAGATAACAGCTATCTCCGGGCCAGCGTTCCTGCCGCTGTAGGGGCACAAACAGGATGTTTGAAAACAGATGACCAGAAGTGACCACAGGAAGTCACGACAACCACCTCCAGGTAACACTCCTCTCCTCCCCCCAGCTTGTTTCCGGTGTGGCTGTCTCAGCAGGCCAGGCAAAAGGACATCGAGTGCTGCCCTTGGCCCCGTGGCTCAGCTGGCTGGAGTGTTGTCCGTACAACAAAAGGTTGTGGGTTCGCTCCCCGGTCAGGGCACAGGCCTGGGTTGCGGGTTCGAGCCCCCACTGGGACACCTGTGGAAGGCAACTGATCAACGTTTCTCACATCCAGGTCTGTCTGTCTGCGTGTCTGTCTCTCTCAAAAAATCAATAAACATCCTCAAGGGAGGATTTAAAAAGAAAAAGATGTCGAGCGCTAACTTCCAAAGAGAGAAAAAGGGCAGGAAGCCTTGGAAAGTCCGGAACACAGCAGAAGAGGCCATCCCAGGCGCTGAGACAGGGAGGGAACAGCCCCAGCGGCCACCCTGCCCCAGAGAGCAGCCAGGCTGACCCTGTGAGGAGGGGTGGGGAAACCACCCGGCCATGAGTGAGCACAGAGAGGACTTTCCAAGCTGGGCAGCCCAGGACCAGGTGAGCCCGAGGGGCAACCAGGCTGAGTCTGCCCGCAGTGCAGTGTCCCGGGTGCCTCGGCCTCTCCATCACACCCACCTCGAGGGGCCAGCCAGACTCAACTGTCCTGGCGCTCACCCATGAAGGGAAGCCACCCCGGAGGGCCAGCCGAGCCGGGAGTCCACGGGGGCGGGGGGGCTCAGGGCAGGGAGTGGGGGAGGGCAAATCCAGAGGAAAACGGGGCAGGCTGTGGGACACGCCCATTCCCACCTGAGGAAGAGGGGCGTCCCTGGAAACCGAGCGAGGGAAGGCCTGGCCAGGACTCTCTGAGCCCCTTCCACTGCCCGACGGGGCCCAGGGCTACGCCAGCAGATCGACTGCCCCTGACAGGGCACGGCGGCGGCAGGGCAGCCGGCTGCTGGGTGGGCTTCTAGCTCGCGGCCAAGCCCGCTCTGCTGACAAGGACCGAGGTCCGTGGTCCAGAAAACCGGTCGTTCCTTTTCTGCTGCTACCAGGGGCCGCACTGGCCTGGCCCCACCCTGAGAGGCCTCCTGGGTGCCACGGGGCAGCCTCCACAGCCCGCCCCGCCCACAGGAGGCCTGGCGGGCGGGTCCTGGGAGAAGCCGGCGCTGCCCTGGAAGCAGGTCCTGGCGAGGGCCTCTGCGGCAGGTCCGAGACCAGTGTTATGTGAGTGATCAGTGTGAACCAAGCCACCGAGCAACCTCCTCCCCCAGCCACTTCCTCCTCAAAGCCACCAAAGAGGCTCAGGGGAGATGAAGCATCACACAACCAAATCCCCACGGACTCTGGCGGCCCTGGGGTACGACTGAGTCCCCTGCGGAGCAAAGCCGAGCCGAGCCTCCGACGCCCACCCAGCGGGGCCAGGAGGAGTCCTGCATCGCACTCTCCTGCAGACGACCAGAGTCAGAGTCCTTCCTGGGGCCCAGCTGCGCGGCCAGCCAGGCTCTCATCTGTGCTAAGTGCTCGCCACCGAGGCCACAGCAAATGCAAGCAGCGGCTTCATGGGGAGGTGACAGAGAAAGTCAAACTCCCAGAGCAACGCCTCGCTTAGCCGAAGGAGGAGAAATACTGAGCACTTTAAAGCCATTTCAGGGAATGCACCTGTGTCACAGATCAGGGGGCTCAAGTCTCGGGGTGAGAGGTCATCTGCCAAGGTCACGCAGTTGGCAAGGGGCAGCACCCATGCAGACCCGGGTGGGGCAGACAGCGGAGCCTGCGTTCTGTCCGTGGCATCAGGCTGCCTCCCACCCGCCCGGGGCCCAGAGGGTTCCTCGCGCTGGTTCTCCAGAGGCGTGGTGTGCTGGAGGTTAGGCGTCAGAGCGGATGTCCCTGGTTCACACCCATTTAACTATCAACCGACACCCTGTATGAAGCAACTGCAGAGAGAACCCAGCCATACTGGGTGGGAAGGGACATTTGAAATGCAGAAAAGATCGCTGTCTTCAGGGAGCTTATGGGCTGGGGAGAGAGGAAAGGGAAGAAGCCAATTTACATAAATTCACCAAGTTTACTAAAGTGGAAGGGTCAAGAGGTTAGGGGTTTCACCCGGAAAAAAGTCTGGCAGAAGGAGGCCAAGCTGAGCCCGTAAAGGCACTGGGCGAGGGGAGACGCAGGGGGAGGAGGCTGCTGTCGGCAGCGTGGACAACAGTCCGGACTGCAGGCGGAGGGCAGCGCCCGGAGCGGTCAGGAGTGAGGCGTAACTCAGAGGATGCAGTTCAAGGAATCCCCAGACTTGGCAACTAACTGTGTGTTCGCTGTAAATATAGGGCAGAAAGAGCATTCTTAGAACCTCCCCAATCAGGGCCAGGGGGGAATGCGCTCCCGGGAGCTGGGCCCTCTGCAGGCAGCAGAGCCGAGGTGGGGGCTGCACTCGTGGGGGCCAACCAAGGGGTGCCGGGAAGACAGGTGACCAGGGTGGCCAACTCCGGCTTTCCAAAAGAAACGGCCGACCCAACCGGTGTGGCTCAGGGGGCTGGGGGTCGTGCCACAAAGTGAAAGGTCGGGGTTCGATTCCTGGTCGGAGCACATGCCTGGGTTTCGGGTTCAGTCCCCGGCCAAGGCACGTGAGAGAGACGCCCAGTCCATGTTTCTCTCTCACACAGACGTTTCTCTTCCTCTCGTGCTCCTTCTCTTCCCCCCTCTCTAAAAACAAATAAATAAAATCTTTTTAAAAAGATCCTATTTTAAAAAAAGAAGAAAAGAAACAACATACAGGTTTTGTAGATGTGATCTCCTGATGCTTTAAATGTTAGCAACTAATTTGGAATATTTCAAATACCGTTAAGGCCAAGCAACGTGGGTGTGCGGGCCAAGCCAGCCTGCGATTCCTGGTCTCCGCCTGGAGGCGCCCAGCGCGAAGAACCGAAAAGGGAGTGTGGGTTGGGTGCACGAGATCCACGATAAAGTTCTTGCACCCTTATCTGTGGTGACACTGGGTGTGTCCCCTTCCTCCGAGTCCCCAGAGTTTCAGTTTTTCTTCCTCATCCGTCAAACGGGGAAAACGGCCCTCCGCCCCGAAGGCTGGTTGTTGGAATCGTCAGAGATGACGGAGCCAGTGAAACTACCACCCGAACCTGGAAGCGCGACGCCAAGTGCCCGTGGCTTCACACGGGCCGAGGGGGAGAGGGGACGGCCCCAGCGGCGGCGGCAGACAATGGGAGAGGCCTCCAGGAGAGGCTGAGAAGGAAATGAGTCGGGTCTTTGCTGGCGTGCAGGCCGGAAGAATCCGGACAATGGAACCCACGTCAGGGGTGGAAACACAAACTTAGGAGCTGCCAACACACAGCGAGAAAAGAGGTCACGCAGGTAGATGCGCTGACCCAGGTGCCTGGGAGGGAAACGGGGGGGACCCAGCGAAAGCTGTGGGGGACGCAACAGAAGCCAAGCTTCAGGAAGGGAGGGGGAGCTAGGGCGGCCAAAGGAGGGGAGGTGGGCCTAGCGAAAGGGAAGAGGGGCCCGGATGTGCTAAAAGCAGAAAAAGGAGCAAACCAAAGACGGCAGAAAAGTGAAAACAGAACCGGAAGAAAAAGGGTCACGAGGGGAACCTGCAGACGCACCGATGGGAGACACGGGCTGGGAGGGCGCTGGGGCTGTGCACGGTGTGGAGGCGGGAAAACACACGTGGGGGGTGGAGCACAGAGTGAATGGACAAGGAGGGCCTCCTGGGGGGTCCGTCTGGTCCGTGCTAGACACCTCCAAGTCCCTCATAGCATGGGGCCGCCCAGCCTCCAGAAGGCAGGGTTTGGGCCCACGCACAGCCTGCTCAGCACAGGGTGTTTCTGCTGTAGCCAGCGGCCGTTCTCCACGGCTCACTCCAGAAAGCACACAGACTGAGGGCCGGCGGAGAACCCGGACGCCGGAGGATCCCTGGGCCCACTGGGAGGCGCTCTCCGGAGGCCCCTGCCCACCTTGCCCTTGCTCACCCGGGGCTCCACTATTGGAAACAGCTGGAAGCGTGTGCCCCGCTCTCCCCAGCGAGAAAACAGAACAGAACATGGCTGCTTCTGCCAAGTGAGTTCTGAATAAGCTGCATTCCATTTCATTAAAACAATTACCTGAGCCCCAGCCAAGAATTACATAAAGCTTCCTCCCGGCACCACCCCTCCCCCCATAAAACACACATCACGCTGCTTTTGAAACAGGCGGAGTGAGGCCGTGACACACTACGCCGAGACCACGCCGGGAGGATCCCAGGAGCCCGACCGGGCGGCCGGCCCCTGCGTCCCGGGACGCCAACAGGCAGAGGTGCGGCTCCGAGGGGACCTCCACACGAAGCATGAGCCTCGCCAGGGCCTGCCGGCTGCCCGCAGCGTTCCCGGCGGGCAGCACAGCTCTCAAGGCCAAGGGGGCCGCTGGCGTCCGAGTCCAGCTATTTGTCTCACACAGCTGGGAGGCCCGAGTGGCCCGGCTCTGAGCTGGCCCAGAACAGGACCAGAGGGACCTAGCTAGGAGCGGGGACCCCAGGAGAGGGGGCCTGAGGTCTGGGGAGCGAGAGGTCCCACCCCGCTGTGACCAGCGAAAGCCTGGGACCGCGCTGGCCCACACTGCCCGCAGGCTGGTGGAGTTTCTCGGGCCACAGATAAGAGAGGGTCATGACGTAGACTGAATAGCATTTCACCCCCTCCCCCAGGCTCCCGCGGCCCGGAGGCTGTTCTCTGCCTTTCCGTGGAGCGCGGCTCCGCCTCCCCACCCAGGCAGCCCCTTCCGAACCCCCCGCGGCCTCCAGGCCCGGACCCTGGTCATCGCCACACCCAAAGGCACCCCAGAGCGCGCCTCCAAACACTGGCAGCTCTCCGGCCGTGGCTGGCCCTGTTTTTTTTTTTTTTTTCCTGCAAAGGTCACGGTGGCTGTGCGCCCCTGTGGCAGCGGACAGTCGCCGGTCGCGATCTCGCCAGGCCTGCTTGGCTCCCGTCTCTGTCCACCCAGTCTCCGCACCAGCCGCGCAGCCGTCGCGGGCCCAGGGTCACTCATGCCCACCACAGGCGGCCGCTCCCGAGCACCCCAGGCCGGACGACCCTGAGCCCGCCGTGGAAAAACAAGGCTTCCTTCCTTCCTTTTTCTGACTTTTTATCGTGAAAACACCTAAACACATACAGAAGCGGAAAGCCATTACAATGAGGACCCATATACCCTCCACCTAGACTCAAAATTAACATTTTGCCCTTTTGTATAAGAAAACACGTGCCCCACCCCCATATATACAGGGTGGAGCAAAAGTAGGTGCACCGTCGTGAGTACGTGAAACCATTTACTCTCTGTCATTCCCTGTAAATCACTGCTGTGTTCCCCGTATGAACCGCAGCCCGACTTCCACCCCACCCCTGCACACGCTCACGCAGCCCCCTGTCACTGCGTTACTTAAAAGAGTTGCCCGCATCGTGACGTTTCACTCCCAAATGCTTCGGTGTGCACCTCCTAACACTGGCAGTGCTCTCCGTAAAACCACAATACCACAACCCCACAAGAAAGCGGCATTAAGAGGCCATCTCTGAGGGGAAAACTGGCCACCAGGGCTCCGCGGGGCCTGGCCGACCGCACATGCTGCCTGCCACGGGCCCTGGCCCGGCATCCAGGCCTCCCTGGAGAGTCCGGCCCTGAGCCCCACTAGCCAGGCAATCGGTCCGCTGGCTGGAGGGCTCATCGGGACTCGAGACTCCTGAGGAGACCAGGACCGAAAGGGCAATGTGGGCGTGGGGGGCTGTGGAGGTCCCAGGCCTCCCCCAGGTGAGCAGACAATCCTGGGTGCCCCTCACAATCAGCTGCTTTGTCAAGATTTCGGGGAAAACTCAGCTTCCTGATTCTTCCTCTCCCTCTCTTCTCCCACAGGACACCCTCGATTCTCCACCTGAAAGGCTGTGGACAACTTCCTCCTGGCAGCCACGTACAAACGACAGGAGGGTGTCTGTATGGGGAGCGGGACACAGAGGCTTCTGATTCCACCTGGAAGGGGAGGAAGAGAGACCGGGAAGGACCACCCCAGGTCTCCCCCCGCACACCTGTGCGGCACGCTCACAGCTCTGTCTGGAGGGTAACAGGCGACCGGGCTGGTGACACATGGAGAAGCAAGGCCCTCCACTGAGCAAGAGATCCTGCTACAGGTGCCCAGCATCCCAACCTGAGTCCCAGAGATAGAACAGAGGTGGAGAGAGAAGAAGCCACAGAGTAGAGGGGGAGGACAGATGTGGCTTCTGAACAGAGAATGGAGAGCAATTGAACCAACAGGCAAACGAGATGCGATCCAATGTCATGAACTGACAAGTGAGGGCGGGTTACAAACTCAACTCCGCATGAAAATCTCAGCCCTGGGTCTAATCCTGTCCTGCCACTCACTAGTGGGTTCACCCTCTCTGTGCCTATTTCATCATCTGTGAAAGGGGTGGCAGTAATAATAATAATAATAGAACCTGTGCCTCTGGTGGCCCACGTGACTCAACAAAACAATGTATGTCAGGCGCCCAGGACAGTGCCTGCACATAGTAAACGCTCAGTAAATACTATGGAGAAGAGTTCTGCAAACGCTGGAAAAAAGAAAGCTGTTCTACAGAGGTTTCTAGTCAGTGGAGACAATGAGACCAGGACCACCAAGGGGAGGGCTGAAATGAGAATGAAGCTACGAGGAAGTGCTTTTAACATCTCTGATCTTGAAACAAGGTAAGGGTCCCAGGGAAGCTTTGGAGGGTAGACTCACTCCAGGTGAACGGAGGGAGAGGGCCCCGGGTGGTGTGGGCAACTGGCTGGGCAAACCAACAGGTCTCCGGTTCGATTCCCGCTCAGGGCACATGCCTGGGTTGCAGGTTCAGTCCCTGGTCATGGGGCGTGCAGGAGGCAACCAATGGATGCTTCTCTCTGACATCAATATTTCCCTCCCTGTCTTTCTCCCTCCCTTCCCCTTTCTCTAGAATCATTTTTTAAAGATTTTATTATGTATTTATTTATTTTTTAGAAAGGGGAGGGAGAAAGACAGAGAAAGAAACATCAATGTACAGTTGCTGGGGGTCATGGCCTGCAACCCAGGCATGTACCCTGACTGGGAACCGAACCTGCAACACTTTGGTTCGCAGCCCGTGCTCAATCCACTGAGCTACACCAGCCAGGGCGGAATCATTTTTTTTTAATGGAGGAAAAGGGCTGCTCAGAGAGCATCAGTGGTGACTCTGTCCTTCCACCAGCCCCTCCAGCTAAGGGCCCACCCACTCTCACCAATGCACGGCGATCACTGGGGAAGCTGGAAGGAAGACGGAGATGTTCCCTTGGAAGACCTCAAACCCACAGTGGTGGGGCTGCGGCCCCCAGAACCCCAAACCTTTCCACACTAGCGAAGCCGTGGCTGCCCAGGCAACAGACAGCTTAGCGCAGCAGAAAGGGCGCCTGCTAAGAATCAGACACACCAGGGTTCAAATCCCAGCCCTGCCCCTCACTAGCAGAGAGCCCAGAAGCCGCTCTGGCACTGCCGCAGGGCCCCCTGGGAGGGCACGCCACTCACTCCAGGAGGGCCTCTGCCACAGGCCCAGCAGCTGGGTGCCCTGGCCCTGGCCTAACACACACAGGCACCACAGACAGGCCAGCCCGAAGTTCAGACTTTCCATACAAACAGGGAGGCTCCACAGCCCCAAATGCCCCAGGCAACTCCCCTGCTCCCCAGCCCCCCCAGCCCCCCCAGCCGCTGTACCCCTCCAAGGACAATGAGGCACTGTTTTCTGGAGGGTCAAGACTGCTGAGAAGCTGAGAGAAGACATGTCCAGATTCCAGCGGTGGCTGGGCATTGCCAACAGCCGGCTGTCCCCTTGGGAGGGGAGGACGGCAAAGCTACCAAGGTCTGACCTGGCCCCTACCCTGCCCAGCACCACCATAGAGGCCACATTCTGGGGATGGCCCCCGGGGGAGAATTTTAAAGGTCACTAGCAGTCACTCAGCAAACCCCATGGCTCATTCCCCCTCTCCCACTCCCCGATTAGTCACTTAACACTCCTTACTTTATTACGATTAAAAGTACCAGGACCTGAACTGGATCAGTCTGGGTTCCAATCCCAGCTCCCCGCCCCCACCCCACCCCATGGCCCTGCCAGAGCTCAGGTTTCGGCATCTATAAAACGGAGAGAAAACATCTCCCTCAAGCCCTGGCTGGCGTAGCTCAGTGGATTGAGCGCGGGCTGTGAACCATAGTGTCACAGGTTCGATTCCCAGCCAGGGTACATGCCTGGCCATGACCCCCAGCAACCGCACATTGATGTTTCTCTCTCTCTCTCTCTCTCTCTCTCTTTCTCCTTCCCTTCTCTCTAAAAATAAATAAATAAAAGCTTAAAAAGAAAACACCTCCCTCTCACCAAGGCTGCGATGAGACTCACCGAGTGCCCCGGCCCCTGCCTGTCTCCCGTCCAGCAGAGAGAGCATCACTAGGGGACCACAGCTGTGGACACAGGCCCCCCGAGCACACTGTCCCCCGGGAGTGAGGGGCGGGCAAGGAGTCAGGTCAGAAAGTGCATGCAACCACCGCACACCTCAGAGCTGTGGGAACTCTGTCCAGGAAACTCCGGCCAGAGAACAGGGCGAACTCTCGGCCAAACCAGCGTCGAAAGAGTAATGAGAAAAGCCGCCCTCCAGCACAAAGCAGAGAACACACAGGGAAAGGCTGTGTTTATGTTTTTCTGCCCGAAGACTTACAAATTTGTAACTTATTAAGTAGCAAGCACATGGGGAGTCTGTCACCAGCAGCCTTGGGGAGGGGTGAGTTCCCCAACTTTTTAAAAAGATTTTATTTATTTATTTTTAGAGAGAGGGGAAGGGATAGAGAAAGAGACAAAGAGAAACATCAGTGTGTGGTTGCTTCTTGCATGCCCCCAACTGGGGACCTGGCCCCCAACCCAGGCATGTGCGCTGACTGGGAATCAAACCGGCGACCCTTTGGTTCGCAGGCTGGCGCTCAACCCACTGAGCCACACCAGCCAGGGCATCCCCAATTTTTTTAAGACCAAAAAGCAAAGTCACAGCATGGACTCTTGGCTCCGCTAGCCTTGCCACAGGATGACCGTACGCTCATCCCTGTCTCAGGGACCCGGAGCCTCCCCCAGAGGCTCACAGCTGAGGGCACTCTCGGGAGAAAAATAAAAACAAGAGGCCTGGCCTCTGCGTCCACCCTAACTAAGGAAAACAGCTGACGGGAAGGGTGCGCTGAGCAGTCAGCCAGACAGCTGATGGGGCCTGAGCACAGAGGCAAATTCCTCTCCCCTCCTGCACGCCTCATTCCTCCCACCCCAGGCTCCGGTCAGCCAGGCGTGGCTGGCCCCCTGGGAGCTTAGGCCACCACGGAGCCTGGGCAGCCGGGATCCAAACAACGGGGGAGGCTGTGGCAGAAGGCGGCAGAAGTTACAGGTGGCAGCCCTCACCCCGCTGGGACCCTTCCTTCCCGAGCGGCTCACTCCCTCCTCAGGAGGAAGGCCCTCTCCTACACCACTGCTGCAGATGGAGGCGCCAGCATCTGGGCTTCCAGTCCCGGTTGCCGCCTGGGGGCTGTGCAGCCTTGGGCAAGTGAAGCAACCTCTCTTAGTCTCCGTTTGCTCAGTCTGTAAAAGGCAGGTAGTAATGACAGTGGTGGCCCTGGGGGGCTCATATAAAGGGCCGCTGGGAGGACAGCACGAGTAGAAAGGAGCCCGGGGAAGAGCTCCACGGACAGCAGATTCAAAGCCCTGCAGCGCCCCTTGCCAGAACACCCTCCTTCCCTTCAGAGACAAACGCGGTCTCCTGGCCGTACATGGAAGACTGTCAGGAGACAGGAATTCAGGGCTTCCGGCTGCAAACCTGTTACAAGGCCTTTCTCCTTCACACAGCACAGGAACTGTGTAGAAACCTGGAGACTTTCAGATCCTGATTTTAAAAATATCTCCCAGCCTCCTTTCGGCTTACTTATTTTTATGTGAAAAAAAAATACCTGCCCGGAAGCCATGCCAACCTTGAGTGTGTTGGGAAAGTGGGTGCCAAGCCCGACCCGACGGCTGAACTGCGCTTGGCAGCCATCGCGCTCTGCAAACAGGCAGGATCGGACCCGCGCCATCCCCAGGGGGGGCAGGGGGGTCGGGGACGGGGGTGGGGGTACATGATCCCAAAGCAGCAGCCAGGCAGCCCTGAAGTCCTAGTCCTCCTCCCCAGCCCCCTGGAAGGCCCGTGCCGACAAAGGGCCAGCCTTAGCCTAGTGCCCCGTGCCCTCGGGGGAGGCCCATCAGTGGGGGAGTGGATGAATCCACTCCTCAGAGCCTGCGACAGAGGAAGCACCGATGGTCACACAAGGCACCCACAGTCCCGAGGGGGAAGACAAGGCTCCTACAGAGAAGAAGCGTCCCCCCTCCTCACCTCCCCAGCTCAGGGCCCTCCAGCTCCAGGCAAAGAAGGGCAGGAAGAGCGAACGCTCCCGCCCCAGAGTTCACACTGCTCAAGGCATTCCTAGAACCCTGGCACCAACCCCCTTGGCTGCAGTGTCTGGTTCCAGGAGACACTCTCCCTGCCCTAACAGCAAATCAAGACGGGAGTGAAAAGAGTGCTTTTGGAGCTCCAATAACACGAAAACAGTGAAACTCTGTTCCGGGCATCCTGTCCTCCTTTCCCGTGCGGCTTCCAGCAAGGCCTGATGCTAGGTGGAGTGGAGGGACTCTGCCAGCCGACATGAGTTCAAAGACGGCCAAACCTTGAGGCCCACTTCCCTCCTCACTCCCCTGGCATTCCATCTCACGGGCGTCTGGGAGTGGGGTGAGAATCCTGTTTCCCCAGATTAGTCTGGCCCACGGGCAGGAGAGGGCAGTCAGCGAAAGGGAGTGACCGGCCCGTGAAACAGGGCGCCCAGACCTGACCTGGGGGGTTAGTGGGGCACGCGGGAAACTTGTCTCTTTGTAGGGCAGCGGCTCCTCTCTAACTTGTGAGTCTGACTAGTGACCCGAAAGAGGTGGGCTCGGAGAGGTTATCGCTGAAGTGGCAGTGGTCCCGGAGCGGGTGGGAGCGCGCCCTGGAATTGAGGGACCAGCCTGTAAAACTAGGCAGCTGCTCCCCGACTTGGGCAATCTGTGAGGTGGGGGTGGGGGAGAGCTCTGTGAAGTGAGGGTCCCAAGGCTGGGGAGGTGGTCTGATTCAGGCAGTGAGGTCCTGCCCCCGAAGCGGACGGGGCGGGTTTTTGAGGTGCAAGCTGGTCCCTGAGGCTAGTGTGGGAGATGGGGGTGGGTCCCTGAGGTCGGGGGTCTGGAGGTGGGGCCGTCCCCCAGGCTGGGGATGGCGGCTGTAAGGACCGCGGCGAGGCCGGCCTGGTCCGGGACTCAGGCCCGGTCCGGGATCCCGGCCGCGCGGAGCCCCGGCCAGCCGGGACAAGAGCGGAGACCAGAGCCGCCGAGGGTGAGATCCCGCGGCCCCAGCCGATCGCTCGCGCCCGCCCGGCCCGGGGCCGCGCGCCCTTCGCTGCCTCCCAACCTCGGCCTCCCGCTCACTCACCGAGGTCGTCCATGGCGGGGCTGTGGGAGCCGGGAACCGACTCGACGTCGCGCTCGCTGCCCGTCCCGGGGACGATCCTTTCCGCCCTGCAACTTTTCCGCCGCGAGCTTCGGCCCGGAACGGAACGCGCTGCCGCCGCGCGCGCCCGCGCCCACAGCGCGCCCCGCCCCCCGGCTGTCCCCGCGAGCACGCGCGCCCCGCCGTGCGCCCCGCCTGCGGTCGTCCCCGGGAGCAAGCTGGCCCCGCCCCGTGCGCACGCTAGCCCCGTCCCCTCCGCGCCCGCGAGCGCGCACCCAGCCCAAACGGTGGGCGAAGCTGGGCGGGGCGGCGGCGCCCCCTTGCGGCCCAGCCGACAGGTGGGCGCCCCCCAGGCCTTAAGGTCCTCCAGTCGGTCTGTCATCTCAAAGTCACTTGCCTGGCTTCATCTGGACGACAGATCCATCGGCCTGTCTTGATATCTCAGTCTGATCTGTGTCTGTCCATCCATCAGTTGGAGAGTCAGATTTGTCTGCCTGTCTCCCAGTAGATCACCTCCCAGGAGAACCCTAAATCAGTACCAGGCCAGGAACCTTTGGAGGACCTTTCCTGGGGTCGCCCTCAGGGCCCATGGCAGTGTAACTTGAAGCCCAGCCTCTGGGGTCAGACTCACTCCCTTAATCTTCCACATGTCCACCCTCTCCAGAGTGAGAGTTCCAAAACTCTGCATGGAGCAGAAGGGACCCCACCTTACACATGAAAAGAAACACTACAAGGGGGTTACAGCTAGCGCCAGGCACAGTGTCCTGGAACACCCACTGCCACCCCAGACCCTGGAGGGCTCCGCTCCCATAGACTCAGAAATCCAGTAATAATAATAGCTGCCATCCCCTGGCTGGCATAGCTCAGTGGATTGAGCACGGGCTGGGAGCCAAAGTGTCCCAGGTTCGATTCCCAGCCAGGGTACATTCCTGGGTTGCAGGCCATAACCCCCAGCAACCGCACATTGATGTTTCTCTCTCTCCCTCTCCCTCTCCCTCTCTCTCTCTCTCTCTCTCCCCCTCCCTTCCCTCTCTAAAAAAATAAATAAATAAAATCTTTAAAATAAATAAATAAATAAATAAATAATAGCTGCCATCGATTAAGTGCCAGATACCATATAGCTGTTACCTAAATTAATTCTCACACAGGTGGTTATTGCTCTTAGCCCTTCCCCACATTTTTCAATGGGCCATGGTAGTCTGTCGATTTTATATATAAATGCACTGTAAGCACAGATTCAAGCTCCCCTCCCAAAAGAATGCAGCCCCGAGACCCTCTGTCAGGCCAGGTCCTCCCGGAAGCAGAAACCAGAGCGAGCTGAGCTGCGGTTGGGCCTGTGAAAGAGATGGGGAAGAAGCGGGACCGGGTGAGGAGAGACTCAGGTCTAACAAACAGGAAGCCCCAGAACAAGAGGTCAGAGAGGGGTCCCTGCTGGGCAGAAGCGTCTAGGCCCCAGTTCCCTACCATGCTCAGCCATTGGCTGGGGCTGCCCGGGACGAGTGTGGCCTTGCATCTGGAAGCTGTCATTCCTTGAGCTGGAAAACAAGCTCTTTTTTGAAAGCAGAAACAAGAGGTTCACGTCTGCAGCTGCTACCGCCTCCTATATTAAAATTCAGGAACCCAGACTGCCCCACAGCCAGGCAGTCACTCTGCAGCTTGCCCTCCCAACTGCTGTCTTGTGGACACGTCTCACAGCTGCACTTTACCCTCAGTGGGGGGATTATCTGGTAAGGTCTCTCTGCCTACCAGGCTGAAAGCACAGGAGGGAGGAACTGTGTCCGTTTCTGCTCCCTGCGTGTGCAGACTTAGTATGTGTATGGCAGAAGGTGCTCAATATACGTTTGCCGAATGCCTGGCAGGCATGGCAGGAGTTATGCAAACCACAGCCCCTTCCACAGTTTAATAGAAGACTCTGAAGATTAAGACTGGGCGGTAACTCATTCACTTACCCAGGAGCAGAACAGCGGGGTCACAGATAATGTTTTAAAAATGTATATTTAAGTCTCATCTTCAGTCCCCTGCTTCAACACCCTAGTGGCTTCTGTTGCCCTTGGAATAAAATCTGGACTTTTCTGAATGGCCTCGAAGGCCACCTGTCAGATTTTGTCTTCTTCCAGCCTCCCCTGGTCATCCCATTCCAGCCACACGGGCCTTCACTATGTCGCTCGAGCACGGCGAGCTAGTTCTGACTTCGGGACCTTCGCAGCTGCGGGCCCCTCTCTGGAATGTCCTTCCTAGATCTCGGCACGGCTGTTCCTGTTCAGCATTGTAGACTCCGTTCACGTATCACCTCTCTGCAGGTCCCGAACATTTTCTCTAAACTCTTTGCATCCCCCATTAGACCCCATCCCCATATCCCGATTTATTTATGTTCACCTGTTGACATTATGTTCAGTATTTGTTTGTTTGTTTATTATCTGTCTCTCCCGTCCTCGCTAAAGAGTCGGCACTCTGAGATGAGGGACTGTGCCTGGGTTGTTCACTGCTTGCTCACCAGTGTCCGGCATGGAGGCTGCTCAGTAAATACTGTTTGAAAGCACGAAAGGCCGGGGACACAGAGGTACAAAGAGACAAGTGGGCTGTGCTGTGGAGTTGCCGTAGCTGCAGGACCAGGGTGAGAACCCCGGGATCCTGGCTCCGAGCCCACACCTCTTTCCTCTGTCCCAGGCCACTCACAGAGCTCTTCTAGGGTGACAAGCCTCCAGGGCAGGGTGCTCAGCGGCAGTGCTGGTTGTAAGAGCAACGAACTGGAAACGACCCAAATGTCCATCAGTAGGAGACTGGTTAAATAAATTACAATCAGTTCTACAAAGGAAAATCATGTAGCCACAGGGAGATCGAGGAAGCTCTTTATGGACCGCTATGAAACAGTTCTAAGATCTAAAAGTTTAAATAAAACTGAGCAGTGTGTGTAACATGGGTGCCTTGGTGGAGAGAAGTGGGAAACGGTTTATTTGTCTGTGAGGTGCGTATACATGCTGCAGCATCTCTGGAAAAATAACTCAACTCTAGTGTCACTTGGCAAAGGGCGGGGGTGGGGTGGGGGAACAGGTGGCAAGGGGGGGGTGGCGGGAGGGGGGAGGAGATTTCACTAAATACCCTCTGGGATCTTTTGAATTTTGAACCACACATGCAATTTCACCTATTCCCAGAATGAAATACATTTGCAAAATAAAATGCCACTGCGCTGTAAGAATGATACTGCAGACACCAACGTGATTCAACTGCCCGAGAGTAATTCAGATGAGGCTTGGAAACTGTTTCCTGGAAAAGAGCTAACTCTGACCTGATTTTTGGAGACTAGGAGGCTGTGGGAAGGGCACTCTGGAAGGAGGGGTCGATGTTGGTTCGGAAAACAAACATGCCGAGGGCTCCAAATAGGGTGCAAAACTAGAAGTTTCCAGCCTCCCCTGCTAATCACAAGGATGAGCCAGGTGACCCAGAAAGTGGGTGGAAACCCTTTAGGGTCTGGAAGTCCCAAGACAGACAAAGGTTCAAATCCCAGCTCTGCCACCTGTCAACTGTGCAGCCCTGGGCATAATACCTCACCTTTCTGAGCCTCAGTTTTCTCACCAGTACAATGGGCATAAGGTTCTGCAGGTTTGACATTTAACTGGGTGATTTGTGGCAAGTGGCTTCATCACACTGAGCCTCAGTAGTCTTCCTTGTGAAATCCGGATAATAAAACGTTGTGTGGATTCAACAACAGCAACCAAAACGCAGGAAAAGAACTGAGAAGCGCTAGCTACAGACGATCATGGGAAAACCCAGGTGAAACTTTAGGGCAGCAAAGGATAGATTTGGGCATTTATCTAGCAACCGAAGGGTTGCAGAATCAATGTCATGGATATTATTAGTAATTTTAATAATGATTACATTAAAATAATCTTTTATATCATTATTTCATTTAATCCTTGCAAAGATCCAATGGGGGTTAAGCCCTTTTTACAGGCTAGGAAACTGAGATTCATAATTAAAGTCACCTGTCCAACGCCACACAGGTACGAAGTGGCAAAGTCAGGATTCAAACCCAGGACTGTCTGACTCCAGAATCCATGTGTGGCTCATGAAGGGGAGCGTGGGGGTTGTTTCACAGTCCCCTGGCAAGTTCAAGTTCCCCAGCCGGCTTGGACACAGTGCCTTGAAAAGGCTTTGCTGCTTCTGAATTTGGTGGTGGTGTTGGGGGAGATCCCTGTCTAGGTCTCCATTGCCCTGCTCAAAACTCTCATGATGCCAAAATAAAGCCCAGTGATTTTCTATGACCTCTGACCTCATCTGAGGACCAGTGCGATGTGTTTTCTCCCCAGCTCCCCCTTTTTCCTTTCTCAGCTCCAGACAAAGAGAATTACTTTTAACCTCTCTCCTGGCTCCAGACCCCTGCAGGTGCTGTTGCCCTTGCTGAAATGCATCCTGTCCTCTTTCCTCCTCTGCCCCTTCAGTTCACAGCTCAGGTACCCTCTCCTCCAGGAAACCTTCCCTGACCACCTCCCAGGCTTGGATAATTGGTCCCACAATCCCCATCCAAGCATTTAATTGTCAGGTACCATTGGAAGCACTTTTCCTATATTATTTCATAAAATCTCTGTGGCAATGAGTCCCTTCCTTGGTGGCACACGGAACTACGTAGGAACATTTAAAAATGTGTGTGTGTGTGTGTGTGTGTGTGTGTGTGTGGTCCAAGACTAACCTGCAGAAATTCTGATTTGATTTAATTGGCCTGGAATGCAGCCGGGGCATCAGAGCTTTTCAAAGCCCCCCAGGTGATTCTCGCGCACAGCCAGAGTGCAGACCCATGGCCTCTGAGGCAGATGTGATCCCAACGCTGCTTTTACAGCCAGGGACCCTGAGGGACAGAGGAGTAAGTGGCCTAAGGTCGTGCAACTACTGAAGAGTGGTGTGAGGATTGGAACCCAAAGCTCCGTGGCAGGTAGAAAAGCAACCGGCCTCAGTCGGTATTCCCAGGGACAGAGAGCTGTGAGCCAGCTCTCTTCAGAGACGGGCACTAAGGGGCCTGTGGGCCCGGGGTAGTTCTACCCTGAGTGATTCTTGCAGACATCCTGCAGTGACTTAAACACGGAGATGACTGGGGCTGGCGGACCCCTGCCCTGCTGAGGTAGGCCTTGGGGTGCAGGCTGGCTCAAGTCACAGGGTGGGGGCACTGGGTGAGGGCCCACTCCATCGGGGTTGATGTTTACAGGGACACTTCCTTACACGGAGGAGGGGAGAGGGCCAGGACTCCCTCCCCCAGCCCAGCCCCTCCTCCCTGCTGTCTGCCTGGGAAGGAGCTGGAGAACAAACAAGTGTTAGAACTGGATATGAGTTCCCCTCCTCCCTCCCACCCCCCTCCCCCAGGAGAGTCCTGTGAAAACTGCAGAGCGTGTCCAGACAGAGACGCGGGACATTCCCCACATGCTCTCCTGCGTGGCTTTGCGGGCGGATACGGCGCTACAGCCGGCAGCCAACACGAGGGCACCTCATTTATTTTTATTTCTCAATCACAGCTGACACAACGTTATTCTGTGTTCGTTTCGGGTGTACAGTACAGTGGATGGACGGACAATCAGGCATTTACATAGAGTCTTCCCCCTGATATTTCCAGTACCCCCCCCCCCCCCCCCCCCGGCACCATGCATAGTTATTACACTTTTATTAGCTGTATTCCCTGTGCTGCACTTTCCATCCCCGTGACCATTCTGTAACCACCAGTCTGTACTCCTTTACCTCTGTCACCCAGCCCCTCCCTGGTCACCATCAGCCTGTTCTCAAAAAATATGGAACACTTGGCCAATGTGTGTGTCATCCGGGCTAATCTTCTCTGCATCGTTCCAGTTTTAGTGTACGTGCTGCAAAGTGAGGCAGCGGGGGGCGGGGGAGGCACCTCTTATAATGCAAAGTACGTACGCATGGCCTTTGTGCAGGCAATCTCACTTGCAGACAGTTACCCTAGAACGACCCCACCCATAGGCAAAATTCCCCTAGAGAGATCCCGTGGATCAGCGAAGATGCGCACCCAAGGGTGTCTATCACAGCATTGCTCACAACCGGAAAACCACCTAATGTTCATCCCCAGGGGAGTGGTTAACTGCGGTGGGCTACAGCTGTCAGGGACGAGGGGAGCTGTGTGCTGGCTCGGAAAACACGTCCACAGTACGCTGTTTGGCAGAAACAAAAATAAAGCAGTAGAACTGTATGGAGAGTACACCCCAAGGCTGTTTTATAATTATGTTGACGCGTGAATAAGTGGAGCAAGAAAAGGGATCTGTGGGAAGTCACCTCGCACGGCGATCTGGTCATGGATTCCTAACTGGGCGGGTCCTGGTGTGCAGTCACGCCCCGGGCCTAGAACTTCTTCAGGAAATGGTTTTCAGCAAGCCCTGGCCATCGTTTCTGCGCATCTAGGTTAACTCACCTTTGAAATTCCCCCCTTCGGTCCCTCAAGAGAGCACATAATCTTAGGTATCCTGAATTCCCATCCCCACACTGCTTCCTCCCACTGTCATGTACTTTTCCTTACTTTCCTCCTCAATCTCAAAAGCATAGAAAGAAGCTGCAAAACTCATTCCCGGGAGGGTTTGGGATCTCGCTCGCCAGCCTATGTCATTGGTTTGGCTCAACTAAACCCTCATAAAAATTCTCTACCTACCAGTTTGGACGTTTCTTACACTGACAAATAGAACAATTTGAAGGAATAATTTCTGCCTCGGTCCGGCCGCAGCTGGGTCCAGGGGTTCCTGAAAGGTGGGTAAGGCGTCGGCGATGGGACACAGATGACAACATGACTCAAAGGACCGTGATGCTCTGTTCCGTTTATTGTAAGTACAAACAGGTTTTTATATTTTCATTTTTGGTAGTGATTAACATTTGCGGTTAGGTGAAGCAGAAAAAAAATTAATACAAAAGTAACCAGGAAAAGTATGAACGTTTCCATAGATTCAGTTATATTAAACAAAGATTGTTTTGACCAGGAGAGCCATAAATCAGACAACTAGAAATAGCTGTACGTACAGAATTTGAGTGTCTTATTGTTTATTAAAGTTCTCAGAATTCGTCATGGGGCAGAAGGATACACTAGATTGAGTAGAGGTTATAGGAAATTTATTATAAGGCCTTTGTGATGTCTAACTTAGCTATTTATCTTTTCTGTCTAAAATGTTTCTCTATGCACCATGGACTCTGACTCCCTGGTAACTTTCTACGTACTTAGTTTGTAATACCTAACCAGCTTTTCTTATTTCTTTGCCTGTCTAATTCTACTTGATATACATTCCTATTCAAGGTAAAGGAGGGGCTGTTACTCCAACAACTTTTAGACATTCAGGGGCTATTTCATTAGAGGGGATTTTGTTCTCTGGTCAAGAAATTATCTTGTACAACTTTATTGGAATTAATGCAAATCAATAAACCTGAAACACAGATGTCTAACAATACCACCACCTTTCGATCACCAAAACAAACATGTAAGGAGAGATAAACAGGAAATCCAGCTACAGTAAACCATTTTTGTTCCTTAGTTAATAAACACCAGGGAGGTCTGCTTCGAGCTAGCCTTTCCATGAAATTTAGACTATTATAAGGCACTTGGACTCCATCCTTATTGACCATTCTAATGCCATCCTCATTATATGCTCCTGTATAAGGCAATGAGGGATCTGGAACCCTCTGGAGACTGTTAGTTCCTCTTGGGGGATACCATAATTTGCCATTAATCCAATATGCCACCCAGGGGTATCCCTGAGCTATGAGTAGGAGTCTATATAGTTTTTTCTTGTTTTCTTGGAAGACTCTTTGTATCTATGGATAAGGAACAGGCGTGGGAAAGTCTGCCAATAATTCAGCCTGTTGTAACTGATTCATGAATTCTTTTATGAGAACAATCGGGGATAATTTCTTATTCAGGTTTATAAACACCTTGTTTAAACAATTTGGGCAGGATTCAATAGTCTGGGGAGAACTAGTTGTCCCTTCAGAATTTCCCTCAAAGTTAATCGTTGACTCACTTCTAGCCTTTTCCTCCTCATGGCCTGTTCTTATGGGAATCAGGGTACAAAGTAAGACCATGATTAATATTAGCAAGGAAATTATTAAGAGCAATCCCCAGGAAAATTACCACCCCCCTTTGTATGCCACACTCTCTTCCAGGAAGATGAATTCCTTGAATTCCCTCTCTCCACATTCAGACCTTGTCAGACAACATGGTTGAAAGAGAACGTGGCAGATTTCCCTCTCTGCGACTATCTTCCTTAGCTGTGGAAATGGGATTACAACAAGGGGATTTGTCACTGCTTCATACATGCAATGTTTAGGTTTTATATACGAACATCCGATAATTTTGTACACAGAAAAAAAAAACTAGGTTGTGAAACAGCCTATGATACTATGTAAAAATTGCATGAACCCACTTTACAATGGTTAATTTTATGTTATGTGAATTTTACTTCCATTGAAAAAAAAAAATTGGGACTCAAACTCCCCAGCCAAACGGGAGATTCCAGCAGAGCCGAGAACAAAATATCACAGGTATATGTTCCCTAACTTTTACCTGTTTTTTTAAATTGTTTTGCTTTTCTTAAGCTGGTTGTTCATCTTTTTTATGTTTTTTTTTTCATCCTTTCTTGTGTTTGCTTACCAATGAGTCATTATTTTAGTTACTTGCTGTTATGAATTCTAAGAAAAACCCCACCTGCAGAAACCACCGGGTCAGTGTTTGCCAGGCCGTCATCCACACACAAGTTGCCTTGGGAGGAAGCCCTCTTCTTCTACTTTCTCAGGCCTGTTTTGACAACCAGATCAGCAGCTGAAGTGGAAAGAAACAGTTGCAGTGCATTTTCGGATCCCACTGTGAAGGGTATTTATAGCTCCTTGAAACTTCAGCCTCTGGGCTGCACACACCCGAAACTCTCCTTGAGGCTCCAGGATGCTCCTTTGAACAGTTATCAGTGATTCACTCCATCCACACATTTGCTGGGTTCTGACACACTGGCTTACCGGGGGATACTTCTTGACTTCCCGGGACCATAGGTCCTGAACACAGGCCCTGATCCCCAAAAACCTACCCTGGGTTCCCGAGAAGAAGGGATGTTAACACAATAGCCAACTGGTGTGAATGAATCAAAATTATACAAAATTATACCTATTTTGGGGGTTAGATTGGCATGAAATATAATTTTTGGAATGCCACAGAATTTTACTAATTAGTTTATGTATGCCATAAGATGAAAAAGGTTGAAAATCAGTTATAAACGACTACAGATGAAACGTAAAATGGTAAAGCTGGTCTGGAAAATAATCTGACATTTTTTAAAGAGAGATTTTTTTTAATATTTGTACTTTAAAAAGATTATTTATTTATTTATTTTTAGAGAGGAAAGGGGGAGAGAGAGAGAGAGAGGGAGAGAAACATCAATGTGTGGTTGCTGGAGGCCATGGCCTGCAACCTAGTCATGTGCCCTGACTGGGAATTGAACCTGCGATGCCTGGTTCGCAGTCCACGCTCAATCCGCTGAGCTACGCCAGCCAGGGCAAGAGAGAAATTTTATTCATTTTTAGACAGAGGGGGAAGGGAGGGAGAGGGTGAAAGAAATATCAATGTGTCGTTGCCTCTTGTGTGCCCCCAACTGGAGACCTGGTCCACAACCCAGGCATGTACCCTGACTGGGAATTGAACCAGCAACCCTTTGGTTCACAGACCAGCACTCAATCCACTGAGCCACACCAGCCAGGGCTAATCAGGTATTTTTTAAACAAAACTCAACATGTGATTTATCATAGAGCCCAGGGACTTAAAAACTTATGCTTATACAAAAATGTGTACAGGACTGTTCTTAGTAGCTTTATTGTGATGGCAAAATGCTGGAAACAACGCCAATGTCCTTTAATGGGTGAATGGTTGAACAAACTCTGGAACTTCTGCACAATGGAATTGTGTGGGTTCCGGTGAGTGTGAATTCCTGGTGCACATGTATTAAACTTGATTTTCTCCAGCCAATCTGCTGTATGTCATTTGAATTATTCAACCAGCTGGAAGAATTAATGGGGAAAGTTTCCCCGTCCCTAACAGAATACTACTCAGCAGGAAAAAAGAATGAACTCTTGATACATGCAATGACCTGGATGGATCTCCAGGGCATTATGTTTAGTGAAAAAAGTCAAGACTCGAAAAAGCACCTATGATCCCCTTTGTACAAAACTCTAGAAAATGCAAACTAATCTACAGCGACAGAAGTGAGGTGGGGACTGGGGAGAGACAAATGGATTACAAAACAAACAAAAACAGGAAACTTTTGGGAGTGGTGGATGTGTTCACTGTCTGGCTTTCGGTAATGGTTTTATGGTTGTTCGTGTTTCAAAGCTTCGGACTGTATGCTTTGAGTATGTGCAGTGTATGGAACATCAAGTATACTCAATAGACTTGTGTATGTGGTGTCTGTGTTTCTAATGGGAAGAAGGGTTTCTGTGAGGACTAAACAAAATACTGAGCACTTTGTGTGGGATCCAGCACACAGTAGTAAGTGGTCGATAGTTGCTGCTGTTGGGACTTGGCTGGTCTTCTGGATGGCTTCATTACAGCTCCCTGTTTATTTTCTTCAGAGCACTTGAAATATTCTGTAACTACCTAACAGTTTATATATGTGTTCACTTATTTGACGTCTGTCAACACCATGAGGTCCCTGGAACCCAGTGCCACTTTGAGCCAATGGATGCCGGTCACTTTAGTGACCACATCCTTTCCTTAAGAGCCAGAGGAGTGTTTGATGGGTGGTGGCCTAAGCAAGTCCAGCTAGATCTGTGTTGCCCAGAGGTTGGACTCCTGAGGGCTTCTGTGTAGGGACACCCTTGACCTTCCTAACAGGACAAGACTAGAGACAGTGTTGAGGAAATCCAGTTCCACAATGGGGCCTGAACCAGTCTAACTGCATCCGTTTTTCCCTCTTGGTCTTTCTAAAAGGAAGCATTTGGATGAGATGCTTTCAGATTCTCCCCAATGTCTGCAAACCTGAGACCCCCCTCTGGAAGAGAGCGCCTACCTGTGCAATGGGGATGGAGGTGAACACTGCCGTCTGCTGAGTTTCCGGGTAAAGAATATATGAAACTATGACAACCAACTGGACGCTCTGTACAGTGCAAGGTTTCAGGTTGCACGGCCGGAACACAACCCTGAAAAGGAAAAACGAACACCCCCCCCCCCCCCCCCCCCCCCCCCCGCAAACCTTGCAAAATCCGCAAACACCAAACACTAATACAGAATACACAAAACAACCAAGACAATGAGGAGAAAAAAAAATACTACTCCGAAACAAAATAAAGTAACAAAGAAAACATACAAAAAAAGATACTGTATTCTTCACAAACTCTCTTTGACACATTTAAGGCTCAGTCTCCGTAGAGACTGTCAAAAATTGCCAGTGCCGACTATATTTCAAGTCGTCACGGCGGGGTATTGGGAAAAGTTTTCAATTAGCAATAATCGCGCCTCGGATAAACCTCATTGGCTACGATACTGCCACTGCGCAAAGCTGGAGGTTGCCGCCATGAACCACATTCCCCGACGGATGAAAATGGCTTTTTCACTGAGGGTGAGCAACTGCCAGCGACTTCATAAATTTAACGCGTTCCCGGGCAAGTAGTTATATTTAGGGCCTGTTTACATAGGAGGCTTCTTGTTGTAGGACCATCTCGAGGAAAACGTTGAGATTTTGGAAAAAAAAGAGCACATTCGCTGGGGATGCTGGGGAATTTTATGCAAATCACCGTAACGTCACAGATAACCACATTGACTTGAATCTTGAATGAGAAAGAGTGGCGAGAGGTCTGCGAAAGCAAATGAGTCGGAGAAGAACGCTAAAGGCTAGAAAGAGTATTTCCGGAAAAGCTGAATCTGAATGCTAGCGTGATCGAAACAAACAAACAAACAAAAAAAATGCAACGAGCACAAAAGAAAACAACTAACGAGCCACTCCTCACAAACCGAATACTTCTAGAAAAAAAGCAAAACGAAACAAACAATTGAAAGTAACAATGACACACCGAAACAGTGAACTTACCAAAAACCTTACCAGAAATGAAACTCTGAGCGTTACCGACATGCGAAAGCTAAAAATCAGTTGTTTTTTTTTTAACCAAATTAATCAGTCTCCGTAGAGACCGTCAAAAATTGCCAGTGCCGACTATATTTCAAGTCGTCACGGCGGGGTATTGGGAAAAGTTTTCAATTAGCAATAATCGCGCCTCGGATAAACCTCATTGGCTACGATACTGCCACTGCGCAAAGCTGGTGAGATTTTGTTCTATGCATCATCCCGAATAAGCAAGATTCCTATTTCAAAAAAGCGAGTTTGAGTCTCATGGAAAAACCTTCCATTATTGTTTGGATGAAAATTACACAACCATACCCGATTTCTCAGAAATCATATAAGCTGTTTCTGAAGGGTTCTTGCTTTATTTCACTTAACTAGATTTTGGTGGAGCATGAAGCAAAGCATTATGGGAGGGAGCATGCTAATAACCTAATGCAGAATATGAATTGGACCAGATGAGACATGTGCTCAATGTCAATGTATTGTTCACTTGGCTCCCAATTCACAATGTAACTAGCCTCTCCAAAATAAATTGTTTTTATTATGGTAAAATACACATAACATAAAATTTACCATTTTAATCATTTTTAACTGTGCGGTTCAATAGCACCAAGTACATTTACATTGTTTGCAACCATTAGTGCTTTATATCTCCAGAAATTTTTCATCATCCCAAACTGAAACTCTGCCCATTAAACATTAACTCTCCAGGTCCCCAGGCCCTGGCAACCTCTATTCTACCTTCTGTCTCAATGAATTTGATTCTAAGTATCTAAGTATCCAATATTTGACCTTTTGTTTCTGGCTTGTTTCATAGCATAATGGTTGGGGTTTTTTTATGATTTTATTTAATTTTAGACAGAGGGGAAGGGAGGCAGAGAGGCAGAGAAACATCAGTGTGTGGTTGCCTCTCACGGGCCCCCCACCAGGGACCTATCCTGCAACCCAGGCATATGCCCTGACTAGGTATCGAACTGGTGACCCTTTCATTCACAGGCCGGTGCTCAATCCACTGAGCCACACCAGCCAGGGCTCATAACCTAATGTTTTTAAAGTCTATCCGTGTTGCGGTATATCTCGGAATTTCATTCCTTTCTGTGACTAATACCCAGCTGTATGGAGCTTTGTGAGCTGTTGGTTCTACGATGGACACGCACTGGCTTCTGCCTTTGGCTACTGTGAACAATGCCCCGTGCACACCAGCATGCAAGTACCCGTGTGAGCCCTTGTTTTCAGTTCTTTTGTGTGCACACCTAGAAGGGGAGCTTCTGGAGCATGTACTAATTCTGTGTTTAATGCAAAAGAGTTTTCTGTGAACTTCTTCATTTGGAGGAGAGAGGCTGAGAGAAAGAAGCTGTTTCCACAGAAATGTTCACAGTTCATGAAGTCTGAAGTAACTCTCCCTCTCACGGCCTGTTTTGCCCCTGCAAGAGGACAGCTGTTAGAAACCACTATACAGATTTGTTTCATCCCTGAACTATAGTCTCCAAAATACTTTTGGTTTTTGCTACTCATTAAGATGCAAATAGTAGACTCTGAGAAAGCAACATTCTCCTGAACATTTTTTTATAAAAACACTTCAAACATGGCCCTGGCTGGGTAGCTAACCTGGTTAGAGCACTGCCCAAATATGCCAAGGTTGTGGGTTCAATTTCTTGTCAGGGCACAAGAATCAACCAATGAATGCATGAGTAAGAGGAACAACAAATCAATGTCTGTCTCTCTCTCTCTCTCAAATCAATAAATTTTTAAAAATTAAAAAAAGAATCAACCAGTGAATAAATGGAACAACAAATTGATGTTTTTCTTTCTCTCCCTAATCAATAAATGATTTTTAAACAAATAAGAAAAATTTCCAACATGAGATATTTGAAGTATTGCTCAGTGAATGAATATTCATGTAGTCGGCATCTAGATGCAAAAACGAACATCTTCAAAAGGCCTGTGTGATGCTGATGTGCAGTTTATTTTTTTCCCCAGCTGTAAGTACAAAAAAAAAAAACAGCAGGGGAAAAAAACCACTAACAATCTACTTAATTTAGATTAATTTACTTTTTATAAAAAATATTTTATGTTTTAGAGAGAGAGGAAAGGAGGGAGAAAGAGAGGGAGAGAAACAACAATGTGCGAGAGATACATCAATTGGTTGGTTCTTTCTCACACGCCCCCATCTGGGGACCCCGCCCTCAACCCAGGCGTCTGCCCTGACTAGGAATTGAACCTGCAACCTTTCAGTTTACAGGCCAGTGCTCAATCCACTGAGCCACACCAGCCAGGGCAGATTAATTTACTTTAAAACATTTTTATTTTATTTCTCACCTGAGGATGTTTATTGACTTTAGAGAGAGAGGAAGTGGGGGGGGGCATCCATGTGAGAGGGAAACATCGAGGTTGCCTCGTTTATGCTTCCCATGGAACCCACAACCCAGGTGTGTGCCCTGACCAGGGAGCAAATCTACAAACTTCTGGTGTGCAGGACCACGCTCCCACCAACTGAGCCACCCAGCTAGGGCTTGTGTTTTAAAAAATTAATAGATTGATCTTAGAGAGAGGGAGGGAGGGATGAGTGGGAGGTGGGGGATGAGAGAGAGAGGGGAGGGGAGAGACAGAGAGAGAGACATCGATTTGTTGTTCCACTTCTTGATGCATTCATCATATGTGCACCGACCACAGACGCAGCCTGTGTCCTCGGCACACAGGGACGACACTCTAACTAACTGAGCTACCCAGCCAGGGCTAAATTAATTTTCTTTGATATAAACAAGGACTTAGCCATTAATTCCTGATGTGGTAGAGTTGTGGGAAATAAAAAGACGAGGGTTATTCAAAGAACTTAGCCCTTAAGAAGGTCCTGATTGGATGGCTCACTGCATCCTGTCAGTGGCTACCAAGGGAAATTGCGTGTTTCACCAGCTGTCCTGGATGACTTCTCCTCCGCAGGAGACTTTGCCGCACTGTGAGAAAGATGGAAAACTTGGCTAACTTCTCACAGAACATGAGACTCTTTGGGGCCTAAAAGCACAATAGTTGTGTATTCCTAGCCAGTTTCACTTGGAGAACTGAATGATGCTCATTCAGTTATGGTGCTCGTTTCACTTGGAGAACTGAAAAATAAAAAATAAATAAATAATGTGAGTTTGTAATTTTTCATACTAAAATTCAGCTGGGGGGGGGGAGGAATGTCACTTTGGGGCATTCTGCGGTGTTGATCAAGTACCCACACGCTTAGGAAACGTTCTGGATGACAACTGCTTTGACTCAGTGGAAGTTTCCAGTCCACGTTTTGGCCCGTCCTTGCGGCCAGCGGGGACAGGCTACAGAAGGCACAAAAGGCCGTCATGCCAGGTGGGTCTCCCAGCTTCAGGGACCTGTGTGAGCTGTCGCTGAAGACGCTGCTCCCAGACGACTAAGCTGAGTTACTTTACCGATATTGACCTCCGTGCCTTTAACGAGAGGACCAGGAGTCAGACCCCCGCCCGACTCCAGCCTTCGTGCTGCTCCTCTGGGCTTCAGCTCGTCACACACTGGGGGAAGTGGTTCCCAAGGTGGTCTTCAAGGTCTCTGCTAGCTGCCCTTTGATTATGTTCCAAAACACTTACAAACTGATCCACGTCTTGTTTAGGTGAGGCTACGGAGCAGCGGTTCTCACAGGCTACACGTTAGAAACAGCTAGTAAGTTTGTAAACCGACCTGATGCCCAGGCGCTTCCCCAGGTCCATTAAATCTATCTCTGGGAGTGAAAACCAGGCGTAGTGTTGGTTACTTTAGCAGTAATAAAAATGCAAGATAGGAAATAGCATTGGAGAAGTCAAGTAGGTAAACACGTTTGTTCCTGTATATTGGATTTGGCTTTATTTGTTCATTAATATGTAAAAACATCAGTTTTTTTGGTCGTTGGGAATGTACTTCTTGACAACCCACAGCAAGGTGGGAACTTGATTCTGTCACGGTGAGTGGGAAGGATCACTAACACTGAACTTGAGAGTGAATCAAATCTAAAACCATTATTAAGGCTTCTATTTTGAGAGAGAATGAACTCCCTAGAGCGGTTTAGTGTACGATTTTGCTCTCAGGACATTAGGGTGACGCTCCAAATACTTCTCAGAGAAGACGATGTACTGATGGCCTAGGTAAGATAAGAGCAGAGCACCTCGGAGGCCGAGCAAGGTTCAAAACCTCTGACCAGGAAGAGCTGACAAAGGGCACAATGGTGAAACCTGGAGAATTGTGGGACTTGTAGTTTTTCTTGCATTAGTTAAGCTTTGTAAACTACATTTCCCAAAATGCAAATCTAGCCAGTCAGTCCCAACTGTCGGGTTGGTGTCCCCTACGCAGTGAAAGGTAAGTGTGCTCTGTGAGGGCTGCAGGCTTCCAGAAGTTGTGGAGTTCTTGTAAGGTATTCCACTCCTCCCTTTTGCCCTTTGGTGGGATCTGGGAGAGAGCCATTCTTCTAAGAGAGCTTGTTTTCAGAGGGGTTTCCCAAGCCCTTTGGTCTCAGGAATTAGGACTCTGTATTTGTTCAGCTGTTCGCATGTTGCCGTGCAACGTGGAGGAGAAATCGGGCTCCTGAACCTAGATCTGGAAATGCAAGCGTAAGATAATGTTTACAGGGGGGTGCGTGTCGCTACAGAATTTCTGCATTCTATCACGTAAGACCAAAGCCTTGTTTTTACAGCTAGAAAGCAGACACGCAGGGTAAAACGTCTTGCCGGGGTCTCACTGCTCTTTGCTGTGTGCAAGTAGCAGTTTGAGGGTAAAGTAAAATATGAGAATAAAGAAAAGTGTGCGTGCGCTATAATATGCTAGTAAAATAAAAAGCTGAAACAGTCTGAGCAACAACTTCATCAACACCTGGTATACCAGAACTCAAACGTGCTTCCCTTAGCTTATGAAGAAATAAGACAATTCTAATATACAAAGTGGGATGTAGGTTTATGGAACACAGAGTTCCCCAAGGGATAGTATTAACTAAAATACTCGTATAAATATATTCCTCTGACAGAAGAATACTATTCCTCTTACATTAAAAAATTTAAAAACCCCTGGCTGGTGTAGCTCGGTGGGTTGAGCGCAGGCTGCGAACCAAAGCATCGCAGGTTCCATTCCCAGTCAGGGCACGTGCCTGGGTTGCAGGCCACAGCCCCCAGCAACCGCACATTGATGTTTCTCTCTCTCTCTCCTTCTCCCTCCCTTCCCCCTCTAAAAATAAATAAATAAATGATTTTTAAAAATTAAAAAAAGTAATAAGCCCTAGCTGGCACAGCTCAGTGGGTTAAGTGTGGGCTGCAAGCTGAGGGGTCACCAGTTTGATTCCCAGTCAGGGCACATATGAGTTGAGGGCTAGGTCTCCAATGGTGGCAATGTGAGAGGCAACCACACATTGATATTTCTCTCTTTACCTTTCCCCCTCCCTTCCCCTCTGAAAATAAAATCTTTAAAAAAAATAAATACAAATAATTAATAGTAATTTCTTAATACCAAACATCCAGTTAATGTTTAATTTTCCAATTGTCTCATAACTGTCATGTTTTAAAAGTTTGGCTCAGGACTCAAACAAGGCCCATGTACGATTACAATCTTCTAATCTACACGATGCCCCCCTTTGTGTCTCTGTATCTCTAACGCTTGCAGTGTATTCGCTGGAAGAAACTGATTTGTCTGTCCTGTAGCGTTTCCCATAGTCTGGACTTCGCTGATTGACAAATGGTATCATCTAAGGTCTAGAGACTTCATCAGAGCTAAGTTCAATTTTATTTTTTCTGCCAACGTCACATCGTGGGTGGCAGTGTGCCCTTCCACTAGTCTCATCATTCTGGTTCTCTCTTTTGTAATGTTGATACTCAGTGCCCAGCTCCTACCCTTGTTTTCAGCTATAAAAGTGAAGTTCTGATACAGTCTCCTTTCCTCCAGCTCCTGGTAACTACTAATCTACTTTCTGTCAATATGGATTTGCCAATTCTGGACATTTTTATATAAGTGGAATCATCTGATTTTGTCCTTTTGTGATGGGCTTCTTACACCTAGCAAAATGTCTTCAATGTTTCTCCATGTTGTACCATGTGTCAGAACTTCATTTATTTTTATAGCTGAATAACATTCCACTGCGTAGACAGACATTTTATCTGTTCATCAATTGATGATCATCTTTGGTTTTTTTTAATATTTTATTTATTTATTTTTAGAGAGTAAGGGAGGGAGAAAGAGAGGAAGAGAAACATCAATGTGTGGTTGCTTCTTGTGGGCCCATACCAGGAACCTGGCCTGCAACTCAAGCACGTGCCCTAACTGGGAATTGAACATGTGACACTTTGGTTCACAGGCCCGCACTCAATCCACTGAGCTACATTGGCCAGGGCTACTTTTGCTTATAAAAAAGTTTTTTAAAAAACTTAAGAAACTGAAATAAAACCCACACACAACAAAACCCAGTTTCTAAAAAACAACCCCCCCACCAAGCTCACAAATGCAGAGAATAGACTAGTGGTTGCCAAAGGCCAGGGGGTGGTGGGACGCATAAAAGTGGTCAAAAGGCAATAAAATTCTAGTTATGAAATAAATAAGTCATGGGGATATAATGTACTGCATGGTGGCTACAGTGAACAGTACTGTATTGCATATTTGAAAATTGCTAAGAGAGCAGATCTTAAAATCCTTTGTCACAAGAAAAACATTAATTCCTGTAACCATGTGTGGTGACGGATGTAACTAGACACACTGTGGTGATCATTCTACAACGTATACAAACACTGAACCATTATGTTGTGCACCTGAAACTAGTGTGTTGCATGTAAATTACACAAGAATGAATATCTAAAACTAGTGCATTGTATATCAATTATGAATAAACAAACAAACAGATTTTTCACATGAGGTTTCTTTCTCTCTAGAATGAGGATGAACTTTGGGTTGACTTTCAGGGCGGCGAACGGCTGCTGGAAGGTGAACCTCAGCCAACGGTGCTCACGTGGACGCATTGGGTTATTTGTGCCCCCGAGTCCTCCTGTGGACGCCGAGAAGCTTCAAGAGTTACAACGCTTCGTCACGCTTTCCAAGAGAGTCCTGGTGATGACTGGGGCAGGAATCTCTACCGAGTCAGGGATCCCAGACTACAGGTCCGAAAAGGTGGGACTTTACGCCCGCACGGACCGGAGGCCCATCCAGCACCGGGATTTTGTGCGGAGCGCTGCAGTGCGCCAGCGCTACTGGGCGAGGAACTTCGTAGGCTGGCCGCAGTTCTCCTCTCATCAGCCTAACCCCGCGCACTGGGCCTTGAGCAACTGGGAGAAACGCGGAAAGCTGTACTGGCTGGTGACCCAGAACGTGGACGCCTTGCACACCAAGGCGGGGAGCCGGCGCCTGACAGAGCTCCACGGATGCATGCACAGGTGCAGGAAGGTCTAAACGGTGCGAGTGCGGCAATGTGGGCTCCGTAAGGCAGGGACCTTGGCTGTCTTGATCCCTGTTGCCATTAGACCTTGAGAGAAGGGTTTGGGAGCAAGCTGTTACATGTGGAGTTGATCTCAGCAAACTCAGTGAGCGAATGGGGAAGGAAGGAAAGCCCAGAAAGGTACAGTAATGAAGGGGTTACTGCGTTGGGCAGCTGGAGCTCAATCCAGCGAGGGGCCCTCTGACTCCCTACAGCATGCTTCGGAATTCCCACTGAACGTCCCGGATGCTGGGGTGTCTGTCCACCGTCTTCCGTCCCTCACTGGTCAGGGATCAGTCTTGGGGAATTAGCTCCCTAACGCTGACTCTGCTCCTCCAGACGCGGCTTCCCTGCCACAGGAAGTTGCTTAAGAGAGGACCATGGGCAGCGGCCTCTAGCGGTCCTGAGGGGACTAGCAGCAGAGGCCCCACCGCAAATGCTACAGACTGCGTCTCTGGCGCGCAGACAAGCAGAACACAGTACAGTGGGCACTCGGAGCCCCGTAAACGTGCTGGAAGGAACACGTGGGGCCCTGGCAGGAATTTGTAGCTAGCCGGAGGCCACTTCCTTATCTTTAAGCCCCAGAGGCCCTCCTGCGAACTGTAAAATATTTATTGGGTGCCTGCTACCTGTGGTGTGCAATTTGGCGTGGCGGGATCATAACCCGAGTATAAAACTTGGTCTCCTTTATGTTTGAGAACTTTGTAATCTGCTTGAGGGAGACCCAAAAACAACATGTTTAACGACAAACAACTCCACACACGATTGTTAAACGGGGTGGTCCTTGATAGACATGCTTTATGAGTTCAGAGAACCAGATTTAGTAAAGATTGGAGAAATTGGGAGCTTTTATGGGTAAGGTAAAGCTTGGCCGCGGCTCAGCTGGGACCAGGCAAAGGAGGAGAAAAAGAGCTTTCCAAAGGAAAGAACTCTGTACAGCCCAGAAGAGACTAGTTGGGAGACCAGTATGACATCGGATGTCTGGGAAGGCTGCGCCCAGCTCACGAGTGCATCTGAAAATCCGGCGGTGCAATTTGGGTCTGCTGCGAGACCCAAGGGGAGCATTAGTGGTTTCTGAGCGAGGAAGTAGCATGATAAAAATAACACTTGAGGAAGGTGACACGGGGTTAGAAAGAGGGGCTCAGGGTCAGCCTGAAGGACCCAGACTAAGGGGGACGGCAGGGGAGTGACAGAACTAATGATGGCTAGGGGTCCATTTAAAAAGCCCCCCCAAATCTTTCCCATTTCAAACATCCACAAAAGTAACAAGAGCACTGTAATAAACTCCCATACGCCACTACTCAGATTCAAAGATTTTACATAGCTACTTATCCTTTCTCTCTGTCTCTGCTTAAATATTTCAAAACAGGTTCAACTGCTTATCATTGCAGAGGGGGCCTTTTAAATTAAAAAAAAAAATCAATGTAATCGGATGGCTGACTAGATAGAGGAAATGGAAAAAAGGGGGTAACAAGTCTTCCCCAAGGGTTTCAGCCCAAGTAACCGGAGAAATGATGGTGACAGAGAAGCTGGGGGTGGGGCCGCACCAGTGGCTGGAGACAGAAGGTGAACCTGACAGGTCAGGCGAGGAGCTCTGGAACTGGCCCTGACCTGTGTGGCTCAGTGGATTAGGCACCGTCCCTGGAAGCACCAAAGGTCCCTGGTTCGATTCTGGTTGGGGCCCAAGCCTGGGCTGGGCGTTCGGTCCCAGGTCCGGCACGTACAAGAGGCAACCAATCGATGATCGATGTTTCTCTCTCAAATGGACGTTTCTCATAAATCTTAAAAAAAAAAAAAGATTTGGAGTTGAACTCCAGCTTGGGGGAGAGGGCAGCGGCGGAGCGCATGCAGAGGAGGGAACCGTGAGCACAGAAGCACTGAGGCGGTGGGGACAGAGCTGCTGGGAATGCAGAGGGAAAAGATGCTGGAGGACTGAGGAGCGGGAGGAACCCACAGGACCACCTTCGGTTCTTGCTTTCGACAGCTCTTCCGTGGGCAGTGTTCGAGGGGTGGTCACGAGCAGTGGGCTTGCCAAAAGAGGATGGGACTCCAAGTTCCTGCCCTCACAGAGCCCATGCTCTGGTGATTAGAGAAGTGACAAGAAGACACCGTGTCACAGGCACTAAGGGGAGACAGTGACTTTAGAGAAAGTATGGTGATGGAAGGCCACACAGCAGACGAGGACAGCAGAGCACGGAGGGAAAGGCTGGTGGAGGCACTAAGGAAATCATCTGGGACGGAGGTGGCTGTCGTGCAAAGGACAAAAACGAGCTGGCAGAAGGCGAAGCAGGGGTTGTTTTGTTAGGAAACAGATGCACCTGTTCTAGGAGGTTGGAACAGGAAGGTGAGAAACGGCGGTAGCTGAAGAGGTCGTGAGAAGCTATCCCTAAACCCGGGTGACGGGAAGAGGGAGCCGGGATGGGGGTGCTCCGAGCGGTTGGGCGTGAACCGTCTTCGGCAGCCACGTGCCTCCCCAGGGCAGACCGCTCAGTGGGCCTCCTCTTCGGTTTCAGGGTCCTCTGCCTGGATTGTGGCGAGCAGACTCCGCGTGGGGTGCTGCAGGCGCGCTTTGCAGCCCTGAACCCCACCTGGAGTGCCGAGGCCCACGGCCTGGCTCCTGACGGCGACGTCTTCCTCACAGAGGAGCAGGTGCGGAGCTTTCAGGTGCCGTCCTGCGCTCGGTGTGGCGGCCGCCTGAAACCAGACGTCGTTTTCTTCGGGGACGCGGTGAACCGCGACACGGTCGACTTTGTGCACAGGCGCGTCAAAGAAGCCGACTCCCTCCTGGTGGTGGGATCGTCCTTGCAGGTATCTGACTCGGTCAGGGCGGCTGCCGTCCCCTTGGCCAGCCTCTCCCAGGGTCCCCGTCGGGTTCATCCCTTCCCGCATCTACAGATCTCTTACCGGTGCTTTCTCCTTGTACAGGTGTACTCTGGTTACAGGTTTATCCTCACCGCCCAGGAGAAGAAGTTACCAATTGCAATACTGAACATTGGGCCCACTAGGTCGGATCACCTGGCGTGTCTGAAGCTGGATTCTCGTTGTGGGGAGCTGCTGCCTCTAATAGACCCACACTGACCACAGCCTGACACTCCTGAGCCAGACGCTGGGACTTGCACCCACATCCTGCTGCTAAAGGTAAATCCCTTCTCGGATATCAAGATTCCAGTTCCCTTGCATCTGCAAGCACTGACAAAGTGTACAAGGTCCTAGGCTCCTTAATGTGTGGCCATTCTTAATTAATTTATCTTTTTAAGATTTTATTTATTTAGTTTTAGAGAGAGGGGAAGGGAGGGAGAAGTGGAAGAGAAGCATCTGTGTGTGGTTGCCTCTTGTGTGCCCCCCACTGGGGACCTGGCCTGCAACCCAGGCACGTGCCCTGACTGGGAATCGAACTGGTGACCCTTTGGTCCTCAGGCTGGCACTCGATCCACTGAGCCACACCAGACAGGGCCTTAATTTATTTTTTTAATGTACATTAAGCTATATTGTTTGGAAGCCTAAATTCCAGGCACATAGCTATTTAAAACTATGTTCCCAAATCCGCTGTAACTTTTTTCCATTTTTAAAAAATAACAGCTTTATTGAGATGTAATAAATGTCACCCTTTAAATGTACACAATGAATTGTTTTCAGTATACTTACGAAGTTGTACATGAATTACCACTACCTAATTTCAGAACATTTTCACGATCCCAAGAAGAAACCTTGTACCCATTAGCAGTCATTTTCCATCCCCCATTGCCCCTGACTTCCTGGCAACAACTAACCTCTCTGTTCTAGACATTTCTTAGAGTATGTGTGTAGCCTTTTGTGTCTGGCTCCGCTTCATGTTCTCAAGGTCCATCCACATGGTAGCACGTGTGAGTACTTTGTATCTATTTTATGTAGACAGCGTTACTGGAACAAAACTCACATATCATACAGTTCATTCATTTAATGTGTAGAGTTTGTTTTTAGTATATTCCTAGTAGAATGCCACCACTTCTTTAAAGACGGCTTTTTAGAGCAGTTTTAAGTTCACAGAACTGAGCAGGAAGCGAAGAGTTCCCATACACCACTTGCCTCATACACTCACACAGTGTTCGTCATTCACCTCCTAGGGGACCTCTTAGCTGCTTCCAAATTTTTGTCAATTATAAATAAAGCTGCTATAAACACCCGTGTGCAGGTTTTTGTGTGGACATAAATTTTCAGCTCATTTGGGTGAATACCAAGCAGTAAGACCATTGGATCATATGATAAAAGTATGTTTCATTTTGTAAGAAACTGTCAAACTATCTTCCAAAGTGGCTGTACCATCTGCATTCCTACCAACAATGAATGAGAGTTCCTATAACAGCCCCTTTTTAAAAACTGTTTTAACTGTGCCATGGCTGGTGTGGCTCAGTGAATTGAGCAGCAGACTGCAAAACAAAGGATTGCCAGTTCGATTCCCAGTCAAGGCACATGCCTGGGTTGCAGGCCAGGTCCCCAGTAGAGGGGTGTGCACAAGAGGTAACCACACATTGATGTTTCTCTCTCCCTCTCTCTCCTGCTTCCCCTCTCTCTAAAATAAGTAAATAAAATCTTTAAAAAATGCAAAAACTGTTTTAATTGAACTATATGTACAGAGAAGTACACACATAAGGAGGCAGCTTGATGAAGGCCTACACTCCTACAGCATCTGGATCAAGGAACAGAACATTCCTAGCACCCAAGAAGTTCCCTTGGCCCAAGCACCTTTTAACTGGCTTCTTAGTACTACTGTGTAAGTTTAGATGATGCATAAAAGTAAAAAGAACACAAATTACCCATAATCCCACCACTGAGATGACCAAAGTTTAACATGCTGGTGTAACTAAAGCTGTTTTTACAAATATTGAATCATGGTGTTTTATTCTATCCTATTATATAGTTGCCATATTTATGTGTCTTAAAAGCTGTAAGTTTTTGAATGGGAGGCTGATGTTCCCAACCATTTCCCCTACCCTACTCTTGGCTTATTTTGGCATGAATTTGTTTATTTCTTTTCAGATCCCTAAGGATTCATCCCTTCTCCAACTAATTGAAGTTCAGAGTGCAGCCTGTAGAGGGCAGCAAACCGCCGTCTCTGCCAGCCCGGCTCGGAACCTGCAGTTTCAGAGCCAAGGAGTTTAGATCTTTAGGCTGATGAGATTTGCCCCTGAAGACAGACTTTTTCCAAGCAGGAGCTTCTCCTGATAGGAAAACTGCTAAACTGCTTTCACTTCCTTTTTTATCTCATCAAGAAGAAGAAATGGCCCAAGAACTATGTAGGTCAGAATGGTCTTTAGAGTAATAACCCAGGGATCGCACTAACGTGTGTGTGTGGGGGAGGGGGGTGACGGTGGGGAGTACGGGGGAAGGAAATGACTTAATTTATAATTCTGAATGGTTAGATATCTTTAATGGAACCATTTTGGTTTATTTCTTGAAAAGATTAACTATACTACGAATGAATTTCTTATTAACCAAGGAATAAAGGAATCCTTTTAAAAACGGCACACCAGTTGTGGGCTGTATGTTTGTATCTTTTAATCAGCTAAAAGCAAACAGGACTTTGAGACGTGCTTCTCTAAGGATTTCTGCTTCATTTCAGCCAGAATGAGACACCTGCCTTGAACCTGGTCTACAGAGAGGAAACAGTGAATTCCCAAGTGGGACCTTAAATTGATTTCTTTCTGCCGGGGAAAGCAGTTTAAGACGTGTGTGAATGCTGCGCTAGCCAGACAGAATCATTGTACCAGGCCAAAGCTTTCTGCACAATCTCATCAAAAAGTGAAGCGGATGAAAGGATCGCAGCCTATTCTGTGACTGCGGTCTTTTGTCTACAATTAGGGCAAGCGATACACGTTCATTCTGCACCTGCCGAGAAAGCAGATTTCAGTTAACTGGGATAACCCAAGATCTTGAAAACACAAAGCGTTCTTTTCACCTGCACAGCTGTAGGTTTGCCCACAGCCAGTAATTAATTCTGAAGAGGTGTAATGTAAGGTTGCTGTAAATCTCGTTCCCTTTTTTTTTTTTTTTTTGCAGATGGAGATCGTTTTGAACCAGATTTGCTCAATTATCCAGAGTCAGTACCAATAATTGTATTCAGTCTGGGTCTTTTGAATCTCAAGCCATTCTTGTCCACAAAGCTCATGAATGGTCATGGGCAGGCACTGTGTTAAGATACGAAGGCTACAAAGATACAACTTCTTGCTCTCAAGTGGCTCACGGAGGATATGCTATTTCCCCAGCCTCATTCTCCCCCAGGAAACGACGAGTCACACAAAAATTGACAGGCTAAGAAAATTCAGTCCATCCCCCACTCCTTTTTGAGGAAATTAAGACCCAGACTTACCTAAGGACACAGTACCTAGATTCAGAGCCAGGACTAGAATCCAAGTAGATGTTCTTCCCAATTCTTTTCTTTTTTTAAACAGCAATGCTTCTCATTGGAAGATTACAGTCAGAAAGAAGTCAGCCTGGAGTAGGAGCAGAATCCAGCAGCACACCTGACCAAAGAGACCGGAAATGGTTCGATGTGGGCAGTGGAGAGTGAGTGAGGTTGCCAGGGAGAGGAGGCAGGCTCTTTCATCACCTAATGTTGGCACGATTCATGAAACCAAGTCTTGAGGGCCTTAGGAATGTTCCCTTTTGTTTTCCTATTTCTTCCTGAGATGGAATTCTTTCCAAAAAATTTGCCTCAAGAGGAACTTGATTATTTCCTGAAGCGTCTCCGTACTTCACATCTCTAGCTTCCCACCAGCATGGCATTCCTAACGCACTCCGAGTGCCCTTGGCTAGAATAACAAACACCTCCTAGTGAGCACTAGCAGGTTGTCACTGCCCTGGTTACCTGGTTCTCATTGCATAAGCCTGGCTTTGGACGTGACTTTCAGTCATACTCTCCCTTAGTTGCTTCTCTGCATCTGCTCTGCTATCACCCTTTTAGTAAGCAGGAGTCACTAAGGCAAATCGGTATACGTAACACTCAAACGGTTCTCGCCACTAACTCATGTTTTCTTTCTTATGCTGTCACAAATGGAATATCCTTTTCACACTCGTCCCCTAATCGTAGCATTACTGAGCACACATCCCAAGCACCATGAGAAGCATTTTACAACCCGTTAGCTCAGTAAGAATTAACCCCACAAAAGACGCTTGGGCATGAACACGGGTCTTCAGTGAATGCCAACCTCTTCTTCAGAAGATCAAAGGAAGGACAGATAAGAAATTCCACGCTCCTAGGTTGGGCCACCACCTGTCCCCACATTGCCCTGTACTGCACTGCAGGCCTTTTCGTGCTCAAACCAGGATGAGCCGGCCACCTGGCTGTCAGGAACAGCAGAAGCTGCCACGGGACATTAGTTCATTCCAGACATGTTATCCTCGCCGAGACTCAAGATGGCGCTCCAACATGCAGATTAAGTTTTTTTTTCATCAGTTCTACTTCATGAAAACAAAAGAAATTAGACCCATGCATGAAAGGAGAGTGCCAACGTATTAGAAAAGGAGTATAACATGGAACGGAAACTCCTTGGGGCCAGGGGGATTTCCATCCATGTCCGGCTACATACTCGTTAGGTGAACTTGGGCAAGTCGTTTTATCTAATCGTCAGTCTTTTTATAAACGAGGATAACAGTAGCTACTTCATTGGGCTGTTCCAATGAAGATTAAACAGGGTAACGAAGCGTGTGAAGCTCACAGCAGTGCCTGGCACACTGCAAACAAATGCCAGCCACCGTAATTCGGCCAGGGGCGGAGGGTGGGATGGTGGAAAGGCGAGCCACGCCACCTGCCAAACCTTTGTGCCAGCTTTACTCCCTTAACTAGACTCCCAGGAACCTTCCCCAGGGCCCTGTTTCCTTCCTGCGTCCCTGTTTGTTTTTTTTTAAAAACTACAAATGTCTGGCTTGATGCAACAAAGCCTTTCTAAAGAAAATAAAAAGTGAATATCCTTCCTTCTCCATTCCCTTGGGAAAATAACTTTCATTAAACATTACTACACAGCAAACTCTGCATGAAGCATTTTACAACTCATAGGTTCACCCACAGCCAACCCTACCCTACCTATGAACATACGCACTATTATTTCTTTTGACAGAGGACGCTCCTTGCCCAAATGTCACCTAGGGTGACCAGGTCCGTGCCAGCTCCTTAGCTTGCTCTCCCTCGTTAGCGCATCAGAAACCGGGTGAGGTCACTAAGCAACCGTGCTTTGGGAGAGAAGAAGGGCAAGGCTCAAGAAACTTCCAGAAGTGACTAAAGTTAGGTGCTGTAGGATGAATAGGCATTCACCAGACGGGAAAAGGGGAAGCATTCCAAATGGAGAGAACAAGAAATGCAAAGCGTGGGGGTCAAACCTGCAAATCCCTTCACCTAAAAAAAAAAATTCTTGAAGGTGGGTGCGGGGACTCAAGTGTGCACTTGGGACGACCCAGAGGCCCGTGGCTCCGCGCAGAATTCACTCGGCTCTGACCCGGGCAGTTCTTTCTCGCCACTCGGATTCCCGCTGCTTCCCCGCCCCGGGATCCAAGCAATGGACGTGCCCACGTGGGAACCGGCAGGAGCCCTGGGGGAGAAGGGGCGTGTGCGCAGGTGTTAAAAATCCCAGCCAAGGACGAACACGGAAGGAAAGTTGGACTCAACGTCACACCCACGTGTGCTCGTCTTCTCGCCACACAACCTCCACCCCCGACTCTG